>NC_068944.1:78237224-78574177 GCF_026419915.1 Harpia harpyja
GCTTATGTTCTGGATGAGCAGCACACAACTTGCCCGTGTTTCTGCAAAAACCCAGCGTCGGCGCTCCGCATCGCACTTCCCAAACAATGATGCCCAATGCGGAGGTGGGACCGTGGGCACCTTTGAGCAGCTTTGAAAGCCCAAAGGAGAAGGTTTTGGGGCAGGGGAGGCAGGAGGGGTGAGGAACTCAAGCAGCATCCGACAACGAGGAGTCACCAAGAGTTTTTCTTTGCTTTTAAACGTGGGTAAACAAACTTGCTCGGAGTCTAAGCCGTCGTGGCAGTGATACATAGCTTTTGAGCTAATTTATGTAAAATAAAGAGGGCTCATTTAGCACCTTTCCACCCTTAATATAACACCCATACATCAGAGGGCTGCACAGCAGCCACAACGGACTCAGCTATTAGTCACTGGCGATGCAGCCAAATTTGGCTTCAGGGAACGGCAATGCCGAACAGACGCCCATCACACCCCGCTCGGCCTCTTACCACCCTCCTAATTTTCCAGCTGACCCCAAGTATCCCTTTTGCATTGAGCCAGATGGTTTTTCCAGCCTGGGATTTCCAAAACCCGCCCCAGTTGCTGTAATTAGGGTCCAGAAGAGCTGCTGCCCATTAACCCCAAGGGGTCAAAATCAGCATTTCCTCATTCCTGCCCCGCCTGCGACTGCGGCCCTGGTCCAAGAACGGTGGAAACAGGTCGATTCCCCCCAAGGAAACTTCATTAGCTAATATCCACGCAGCATTATGAAACCCACGCTTTGCAATTCAAAGCAAATATGATTACAGAAGTAGAAATATAGATTTCTTTTTTGGGGGGAGAAAAAGAAAAGTGATTTTTTAAATTGACCGTAATTACCTTCCTGACTTTGGTACGGGGTTTCACAGAGGCAAGATGCTTTCAGAGCATCCATGCCCGATTTCAAATGCATTCCTCAAAAAATCAAGGAGGGCAATAACGAAATAAAACCAATATAGGTTGTAAAAGGACTAAACTGGTCCAGTTTCTCACCTCGGGTGGAGGGAGATGCTGCTTCTGGAAAGGATGGAGCAGTGGAGGCCTCAGTCCGCGGGGGTCAGCCGGGGATGGGCAAACACTGAATCCCGAAACTCCCTGCCACGAAAGATGGGGCTTGCGGGGGGGACCTGGAGAAAACAGGGGTGTCACTTAACCCACCCCAGCAAACGAAAATATATTTTCCGCTTTTGTGCATGGGAGATCCTGCAAATGGCGTGATCAATCTTGGGTCGCATCTCGCGTGCCTTCACTCTCTCCCCCCGCTTTCTTCTCTGCATTTCAGCAGCCACGCAATCCATCTTCCAGGAACCAGGTATATAATTTCTAGTTAGCGAAAGCCAGGCTAAGAAACCCCTTTTTCATTACGATGATTGAACAGCTTCCAAAGAGAAGAACTGGGGCTGGATCACGAGCTTTCCATCGAAAGCCGGGCGGCTTTTGCTGAGCTTGTCAGCCTCGCCAGAGAATTAGGACTTCCAGCGCTCTTCCTCCTGATGAAAATCAACATTTATTTTGCCTAAGCCTAAGAAGGTGTCAGGCAGACAGAGAAACTTGCCACTCTTCACGAGGAGAAGGGAGGGAAAAGAAGGAAATCTAATAGAAATATATTATCAAGTCCGAGGAGTGGACAGTGCAGTAAATCACGCTTCAGGTGGCACCATTATATTTTTCAATAAAACCTGGCCTTCCCCCAGACGCTGCCGAGCCGAGTGGCTCCAGCTGCACCCAATAGGAAAGTTAAAACAAAATTTGTTTCATCCAGATGCTGATACAGGGGGATTTAAAGGGATTTAAAGGTGGGGAACCCCCTCGGATGGGGGATAAAAGGAGGTGGGTCTGGTCCTTGTCCCCAAATCCTCTCCCTGCCCACTGTTTCTGATTGCGGAGGGTTTAAAAAATTGCTTGTCTTCCCTCACTGTGAGGCTGGGAGGCAGCTGGGGAGTGAGAAAGTGGCTGGAGATGTCCCACATCACTGTGGAAGACACCCAAGCCCCAAAGCCAGAGGATACAGGGGAAGACGGCTCGCTTGCAGCTTTTCAAACTCCACCATCCGGCTATAAAAAGCTTTGCCGGAGGGAAAGCTGGTTATATTGATGCTTTCCCTTCCCAACCAACCTCCAGCCTGATGGGATGTTTGGTCTCCATCGCTTTCCCGATGCTCCTAAGGGGTTTTGTCCTCTCCTGCATCCAGCCGGGCTTTAGGAAAGGGCTTCGCATGGGGCACGGTACCCGCAGCTGCCCTGCTCCTCCCTGAGAGCTAACCCTGTCTGAAAATGGCCCCAAATAAAAAATATAATCCCATTTCCGAAGGAGAGCAGGCTAATGAGGTGGCTGCAATTAGCAGCTTTTTTAACAGCCAGTCAGCTAATGCTCTGGTTATTAATACAGCAAAGGGGATGCAAAAGTTTCCACGCAACAGTTCGGAGCATCAAGACGCATCCCAGCATCGCCCTGCCGGATGCTCAAGGTTTAACACCACAAGAAGAAATGTCCCAACCCCCCACACACGCTTTTTTCCCCCATTCCCAAAGGAAAAATATCTCTTAACCTCTTCCCGGCACGCTTTGGGGGAGCCTGGAGGCTGAATCTGCCTTGGAAATGGCTTTTCCTTTGGCAGCAAAAGTGCTTGGCTGAGAGTCAGGTCCCAGAGAAACTTAGGCTGGGAGATGCCTTTTTTTAATAAATTAAAATTATTATTATTTTTTAATAAAGCCCAAGAACAAAAGGCGGGGTGGAAAGGCCAGCAGCAAGCGCTAAGCCCCAGAATTTTCAGCAAATGATTTTTCACATGGAAGAAGCAGCTGAGGGGCTGGATCTCCTTGGCTTGATCCTGCACTAAATCCATCCGGTGAGACAACCTGCACCAAATACTCACCCTGCTGCTGTTCCACCCAGACCTTCTGCCCCTCAAGTGAGGGAAACATCAAGGCTGGAATGTCGTGAGAAGCTTTGTCCAGAAGGAAAAATGCTCAGATCTTTTCTTGCTTCCTAACCAGGATGTCTGAAGCGGGGACGGGCTGCGGTAGATGTCCCACCGCTGCCCAGCAGTGCCCATCTCCTGCCATGCTTGCAGAGCAGGACATCTGTGCCAGGAGGTCCTTTCTGGGTCTCTTCTCCTTAATTCCTTCTTTTAGGAGGAAAAAAGCAACCAGAACACCAGCCATGAGCTGCAGTGGTGGGAGAGGGGCTTTGTCGGCTTGCGGGCATGCAGAGATGCTTTGTGGTCTGGTGGTACACGTTGACATGGCCATGATGACGTATGGTGAACACCACGTTTGTCCTTTACTGGTGAGCTGAAGCTTACCCTGAAGAAGATGGATTTTCACCATCTCGGAGAGCTCTTCCATCTCCAGTTTCTAGGTCATTAAATAACTCAGGAGTGGAACAACAGGGCTGCCAAGTGGCAGCGGGATGAACAAGAGGGGTCTTCAGAAATCCTGAGTCAAGTCTAAAAGCCCTGGTCTCCAGACCCTCTGCCACAGGTGGACGAGACCCTAAAAAATGGGTAAAAAATTAATATGGAAGAAGTAGATTTCAGTCCTGGCAAAGGAGTGAGACTTGGCAGGTCTGAAAGTCGCCTGCAAATCGATCAGGGAAGAGGATTGGAAACATGCAGGCGACTCGGTCCAGGCAGAAAGTAAATCAGAGAAGAGTAATTTCGACAGCCTTTTGTGGGCTAAGAAACAATGATTCTGATTGAGAGCGAGAGCCCAATTAGAAAAAGTCACAGCACTCATCGGGTTTACTGGAAGTTTCAACTAAATTGGCCACTTTGCAATAAGGAAATTAAACAGCAGTGAAGTTTCGGATTTTTGGACCTTTCCAGAACCACCAAAACTGAGGAGATCCAACCCCAGCCTTCAACAACACCCATGTTATCTGCAGCACCCCAAAGCCTGATGGTACCCCAAGCCTGATGGTGTCCTGCAGCAGGATCAGGGCTTTAGTAGGGGATGGAGATGGAAGGATGGAGGGATGGAGGCAAGGGCTGCCAGATATAAGGCATCGCTGCAGAGGGACGGGCAAGGTCCACCCAGGAGTCCCCTTGGTGAGGTCCACCAGCCTGAGTACCAGCCCACCTATATCTCTGGGCTGGGAAGGAAGCACCCATGACCAAGAAGAAGATGTCTGAAACCACTATCCAGGGTGTATGAAAGCAACCGAAACCTCCCCCACTGCAGAGACCTCCACCACCAAACAGCCCCCAAACCCGTAAGGACCTGCTGACTCAGGAGGAGAAGATGCAATTGCTAACGACCCGAGCAGATCCAGCCCGTTAACAGGAAACCAATTAGACTGATATGTGTTGTCCTGCTCAAGGGATGGGTGCAGCCCGCTACCTGCAGCTCGATAGATTTTTGCATTAGGAAAAGCAATTCTATTAGAGGTTTGTTAATTCATTTATAAAAGAGTTTTGATGCTCTCTCATTAAACTCTCCCTGCATGCCTGATGGCATGCGTCGGCCAGGGGGCTGGCGAGGGCAGCAGCTACCTGCAGTGGGATAACCCAGCAAAGGTGAGGAGGAGATCCAAGTGAGCACAGGAGCATCCCATCACCACCTGCCAGGTGCATGGATCACCCTCTCCATTACCAGAAAGATCTGCCAAGTGCCAGGAGAAGAGCTGGGAAGGTACCACCAAGGTCCACGCTGCTCCAGAGCCCTCCTGGCTGATGAGCCATGAGACAGGGAGGGTTCATGGGTACCATCAGGAAGGAAGATGGAGATTTCCTGCTCCCTGTCTGGACCCTGCTAATTTATCCTACGAGAGCAGAAGACCTCAGGGGAAGACTGATTCAAGGACAACAAGGTACATCAAGCATGCTCTTAACTCCCTTTTCCTTTCCCTGCAGACTTCAGGGCTTGGTGTCCTGCTGCCCTTCCTCTCCTTAGCTTGTCCTTGTCCCTTTGGTATCATCTGCTGAGGATCTGGGACGTCCTGTAACTCCCATGAGCTCTCACCATGACCATCAAAGTGCCTTCACCTACTGCTGCTATCTCCTACCTGCCTCCGAAGAGGTTCTGCCAAGCGACACATCCCCAGCCACATGTCCTTGACTTCTCAGCTGTCACAAGCAGAGACATGATGAGCTGGACCTTATTGTCGAGGTTGGACAGGTTTAAGCAGGAGGTTGGACTCAATGTCCTCCCCGGGTCCCTTCCATCCTGTGATCCTAAGGGTTGGACTTGGACCTGAGAATGGCCCAGGATTGCAGGGGAAGGAAGATGACTGTGGTGTGGTCAACCCGTACAAACTGGTGGCATCTCCACGGGGACTGAGGAAAAGGTCCTGCCACGTGGATCCTGAGTCGATCGGTCACCAGAGCAGAATGAGGGGCCAGCGGAGGAACCTGCGGAGAGGGAGAAGCTCTGGCGGCAGAAGACTTCGTGGCATCTGCTTTAGCAGAACTCCATCATGGGGGCCCACGGGGCACCAGCTCGCTCTGCCGCAACACCTCTGAGCAGATGGCACGTGACATGCAACAGCCTCGGTGTCGGCACATGGATGCAGCACCCTGGCAGCCACACACCCGCGTGGAGATCACGTAGCTGCCCCCAAAACACAAAGGAGATGGTTTATCTGCTCCTCTCATGCCTGAACTCATCCCCAGCCCTCCCACATGTTTCCACCCTGCAGCTCCTCGAGCCACCCACAAACCACCAACAGAGCTTCAGAGCTCTTGCTAATTAGAAGAATACGGCAAATGGGGAAATTGAGGCACGTAGAAGTCAAACACCACTATCCTGCTAAAACCCCTGTTCCTGCATAAAGAGTTCAGTTGTTGCTCTTGCTTGCAGAGGCTAAAATTACTGTGATTGAAGATCTCAGATGATCTGCAACCATCTCCCATCAGTCTGATCTGCCCCAGGCACCCATGAGAGGACCAGGAGCAGCCCTGCGGAGCCCCTTGGCTCTCTGCAAGCGAAAGGCCACATGGGAATAACCCAAGGCAAAGCAGCCCTCAGCCCGTCATCTCCCTCACTCTTCCCAACCTGGTGGGTGGCCAAGCCAGGCACACATCTCAGTGGCCCTGAGATGTCACAAACCACCTCACCGGCCACTGTCCCACAGCCCGTATTAGATGGTGCACTGATCTGGCTCCACAGCTTGCTGAGTTTCTTGCTGCTGTGAGCACCCAGGAGGCATAAAGCGAGCAGGGGTACAGCAGAGTCAAGGAGTTATTGCCACCCTTTGGGTGATGCACCAAGACCTTCAAGCAGGTTCCTCAAAAGTTGGGAGGCCCAGAAAAGAGCTTCTCCAGCACCTAGGCCAGATTCTGGGGAAGAGATGTCCATTCCAGTGACCAACTCTCCAAGAGAGCCTGACAACAGTTGGCCATAACACCCCAACCAGCAGTGGGGGAGACCTACCAGGACCCTGCTCAGAAAGCAGGTGCTGTCAATGACAAGTCAATGGAGAAAACCTGAAGGAGAAATATATAGAGGAGGAGAAGAAAGCCTGGGAAGACTGTGTGGGACAGAACAGCTGCCCTCAGCCAAGTCATGGGAGATCCAGAGGCCATGGAGGTGGCCCAGCTGAAGAAGAGGCTGTGGATGTAGTTCCACCCAAAGAAGAAGCCATGGAGGTGGACCAGCTGCAGGAACAGCCATTGGCCTGTGACTTCAGCCACTGGCCATGACAGCCAACACCTTTTCCAAGAAGAGGCAACGAGCCCTACCAAGAAGGCCAAGACCTCTGCTCCCTACCAGCTAGGACTCAAGGTCCTCAGAGAAGTCCAAGGTGGCTCAGATGCCTCCTGAAGGTAACTGGGCTGGAAGAGACAGAACTGGGGTGTTTCTGTCTGGAGAAGACTAATGGGGAATTGCTGTCTTCAACTACCTTCAACTGTGTTCAAATAATCTCTGTCTTCAGTTACCTAAAGGAGGTTGAAGATGGAGCCAGACTCTCCATGAAGGTGCACAAGAGATAATGGATCAATATAAGAAAACTATATAAAAAATTGTTCCCCTGGATAAACAAAAGGCTTCAGATTTATCATGAAGAAGTCCGAGTTCAGCACTGAGGTATGCACTAAATGCTTCATTAGCAGCGCTTTTCAGGATTGGGCTGATTTGGTAGCGCTGTGAAAATACCCAACACTTGCAAGACCACACCTGGAGCTCTGCGGGCTCCTCAGGACAGAAGGACACAGACATACTGGAGTGAGTTCAGTGGAGGCCACCAAGATGGTCTGGATTGGAGCACAGGATGTACAAGGAGAAGTTTGTGACCACACAGAGAAACCAGTTCCCTGTATTTTATCCACAAAAACATTTCCTCCATGACCCTACCAAGAGGAGCAAACTGCACTAAGTCCCGATGGAGTCAAAGCTGACAGCGGATGCTGGCTCCTATTATCCCAGGACAACCCCCTTGTGTCCTAGCCCTCCAACCCCAACCACGCAGATGGTCTCTCGAAGGCTCCAGAGCATCTTCTGCCACCGGCTCACACCAATCAGAAGGGTTGGCTGCCCTGCCTGGCTGTCAAAACAAGTTTTGGATCAAAGAGCTGGTGTCAGAAGCAGCATTAAAGGAGATGCTACAGGCAACAGGACCTTCGGGGCAGCCGAGGGGGACCAGCCGCATGCACGCAAGGACTGGCAGCACCGGCTTTCTCCGAAATTCCAGGAACTGGGGATGGCCAGACCAGGATCTGGGACCAAGGGGTTGCCCATCCCCGCAGTCACATGCCCTGTTGAGGGTGGCTCTCAAGCATGGGTCCAGCCTGGCAGAGAAGAGAGGAGATTTGCATTTCCAAAGTTATTCCTCCAGAAGTGAAAGCTGTAAACAAACCCAGAAGCGCTGCACCTCCACGAATTCCTCCAAAGCCAAAGCGTTTGAGCGTGCTCAGCGGAGCCGTTAAAAAAGACTGTAGCGAGCATCTTCCATTAACGTTACGACCGTGAAATATGACAATAAAATGATAGCCGTATGGTCGCAAATTTGCAGCCCGCCGAGTTGCTAGGGGTTTATCGTCACTCAAACGTGCAGAGAGCTGTAAAATGTTTACAGAAAGGGTCGTTTGCAGCTATAAAATCCTCTTTTCTCTCCTAAACAAGGCTGAGTGGAGCCATTTACAAACCCCTGAATGTTCATCGGGGGAGAGGGGAACATCTGTTCTCTCCAGGAGTTTTCAGTGATCTTCTCGAACAAATTAACTAAAATGGGTGCTTTCTAATTAAATTAGCACTCGATTGGAATGGTTTGCATTGGTGCGCTTGCTTACAATTAGTGCGGGGAGGCCAGTTAGGCTCCAGCGCAGGCTATTTAACTGGAAGGTGAAATATGGAAAGGCCCATTACCTGGAAACGGGTGTTGGAGGGGTAGGGGAGCCCGTGCTCCCTCTGGCTCTGCCCTCCTGGATGGAGAACACAACGAGGTGAAGGATGAGATGCCACCAAGCCCACCCTTCCTGGCCAAGATGCTTGGCTGGAAGTGGTTTGCTCTCCCCACGCTGCATGGATGGGCTTTTCGGAGGATGCTCGAAAAGCACCAGCGCCCTCAAATGACTCCTCCGACCCCAAATTACAAGGCTCCTCTTGCAGGTTGGGAACCCTGCCCATGGGAGGACGACAGCAGGCTCCGCTCCATGCACGCCGACCACATCACTCCTTTCCAGTCCCCTTTTTCTATATCCCAAGGCCAGAGGCTGCAGAACCCCACCGAGACCCCCGCAAGCTGATGCTGTTGCACATGCTGGTCCTTAAAGGTCATCTCCAAACCCCCACTCCATCCCTCCCGCACACAGAGCCAGGGTTTTTCTTCATTCCTGCTGCATTTACCAGTATTAAAAGGGCATTTTCTCAAATTGTGACCGTTTAACCAAGCAATTCAGCTCACTCCGTAATAATAACCTGTCCTCCTCCTTATTTACTACCCAGCCAATTTGCGTGTCACCTTCAGGCTTTACAAGCAGAAACCGAATATTATCCTTTATACAAAGGCTGCAGCGGGGAAGGTGCAGACCCCCAAATGCCATTGCCAACACCAGCTACTACCTAGAGCTACACAAGGACTCATCCTGACCACCCGCTTAGCTCAAAACAGCACCTCAAGCTCACAAGCACCAGTCCTGGCTTTAAAGGTGATTTGGCCACCATGAAGCATTTGGTCCTTTAGCAGCATCAATGGCCTCATCCTGCGCCCTCTCAGGATGATGGCTTCTTAGTGGCCAGGGCTCCTTTTCTCTTGTTAGGTTATGGTGGTCCCCAGTTGCTGCTGTGTCCCAAAGCCCCTTCGTTTGTGTGTTGAGATGAGACATTAATTACTGAGCGCATCTCAGCACCGGGCATGGGCAAACCCAGGCACCGAACAGCATCCTCGCGCCTGGACTCATCGTGTGCGATCGCTGCATCCCTTTGGCAGGGGAATTGCTTCATCATCAGATGACTTTACAGTCATCTGCAATTCCTGCCTGGTTTTCCTTTCCTACGGATCCTCCAGCATCTGCTTTCCCAACGCCACATGCTCCCCGGGCAAAGGCGAAGGAGCACGGAGGGATGCGCACCCCGACCCCGTACCCGCTAGCTCCCTGTAGTCTTCCTCCTGACATCCCTGGACCGAACCAGCTCCTTCTACTCATCCTCCCACCCAAAACGGCTGGAAATCTTACTCCCCTGAATGTGCAAACCGGAGTTAAGAGGAAAAGGATGCCCTCACTGCCAGGATGATGCCTCCGCCCTCTCGACCGAGTTGCTCCAGGCTGCCAAGTGCAATCCAGGGCATTTCAACAACTTTCTTGTCCACGGATTAATTGCTCTGTCTTCATCACAGAGATAAAAAAACCCGATTAAGCTGCTGCTTTGGGAGCGCTTCCCTGGCCCTGCTGCCGAGATCAAAAGGGAGTTGAACCAGGGCCAAGGAGAGGGAAGGAGGGAGGTGTGCGGGGGGAAGAAATCCTTGGAAAGGGAAGCCGAGTGCTTCACCCCGCGTTGCAGAGAGGAGCTTTCCCAGCCGGAAAAGTCCCTCGCTGTTTCCACCGCACCGCTGTTCGACAGCACAAGCGCTCGCCTGTGACTTCAGGAATATGTTGCTAATCCTGGGAATTTTCTTTCCGACAGCGTTAAGGCATCTCAGCCCTCCCTGGCTCGAAGTGCTTCGTGGTCGAGCCAGGCACAGCCTCGCAGATCCGCGGTACCCGCTTACAGATGACTGGGCAAACACCCCAGCCCAGCTTTCGGTGCTGAATTCATCCCTTCTCCCAGCGGGATTCTGCTCTGGCTGCACGCTCGGGATCAAAGACGGGGAGGGATGCTCCAGCCCTTCGTTCATACTGAGGCACATCTTGTGCCAGCCAAGCTGGCAGTGAGGATTTCATCATTACTGCCACAAAATATTTTGATTTCTGAGCCAGATGCTGCCTCTCTTTCTGCAATGGTGCTCAGGAGATGCCACTGCTGCACATCCCTCCAGTGAGGGACGGGAGATGAAAAGGAAAGCGTGAAGCATCGTCCTGTCAAAAACCGCCCACCCAGTGCTGGGAAGGACCAGGCATGATCTCTGCCTCTCCATCTCCATCACCTCTGCTCCTGCAGACTCATCCCCAGAGTGCCCCAAAGTCCTGTGCCTTCCTGCAGAGCTGCTGGTGATTAAAGGACTTTCCAGTGTAGGAGCTGAATTAGGAGAGGAGGAACTAAGAAAAATGTTGGAGAAGCTGAAATGCAGCTAACCTCCACCACGAGCCACTTTGCAGAGAAACAGAGACGTTTCTTCTCATTGCTTCAACAATTTTCCCCTGCTTTTTTTTCCCACAGTCAGTTCAGTTTCAAACAGTTGAAACATTTCCCTGAACTTTTCCAAAAATCAAAAAAAATGTCGAGGCAGAAGCTGTTTGCTCTCACTTGTTGGAGTTCATAAGAAGTTTTGCTCATCCTAAAACTGCATTTTTCAAACATTTTACTGATTTCGCCCGCCTTTTAATAAAAGAATAAAGCAAATCATCTCAGACTAACACGGCTCTTCCTTCTAGCTTGCAAGCTGCAAACACCCCAACCCACCTCCCACCAGGCATGTTTTTATTTCAAAGCTTCGAATCTATTTCGCGCCAGGAAACACGTGCGATGGATGGTCCAGAGGTCCTTCTGTGGGTCCAGCAGTAAGGCAGAGCATCACTGCATCCCTCCGAAACAGCCTCCTACTGGGGACCGCTGCTGCTCCATCACAGGAACAAGCCTGGATTCATCATCGAATAATTTATAGGATAAGGAAGGAAGCGATGATAAAAGATGGGGACAAAATCCTACCGTGAGGTTTTGGGAGCAGAGCCAGGGGCTCGTGTCCCTGTGTCCACAGAGATGCGAGTCCCTATTGCCATCCCAGTTTGGGCTCCCAGCGTTAACTGGTTTGGCGACTCATAAGGAACACTGATCCCACCAAAACCCACAGAGAGCAGCCTGGGAATAACTCTCCTGCTCAGTGAATCGGAGCAGCTCGGAGCACGTGGGAGCAAAAGCAGAGCAAGTGCTTCCTACCTGGCTCATCCTCCGGCTCATCCTCGTCCTTCTCCACTTTGCAGCCCTCATCACCGGGGGATGCTGAGGACTGGAGAGAGATGAAGGACGGCAGCTTTTGCAGCCAGCTGGTTGGTGAAGTGTCTGTCTCTTTCCAAAACTTCACCTCTTGCTCTGCACTGGAGGGTCCGGGTATTTCCCCATCATCATGGAGCTGAGCTGGATCATTCCTGCAGGAGGCAAAAAATAATAAAGAAAAATAAAATTATCCCTCTTGGCAACATCATGTGCAATGGAAGAGATTGGGGTAAACCACCAGAGCCG
This sequence comes from Harpia harpyja, assembly GCF_026419915.1. Lineage (NCBI taxonomy): Eukaryota > Metazoa > Chordata > Aves > Accipitriformes > Accipitridae > Harpia > Harpia harpyja. Next base: position 78,249,017 of record NC_068944.1, read on the forward strand.
CACATGGAGGCTCTCCGAGCTCCAACCCAGGCTGCTGTGTATCCCCAATTTCCTGGGAGCCATCTCGGATTCAGCCAGAGTTTCTCACTCCTCAGCTGGATTCCCTGCCCTGCGCTTCCCTGCAAACTTTCCGGCTCTCAGATGCTTGTGGAGGCGCTGGGCTCCTGTTTGGGTGCCGGCTGGGCTAAGCGAGCAGAGGAGAGGGGAGATGGAGAGTGTGGAGAGCAGGGATGGCTCGGAGATGCCTCGCTGGGCTTGGCTCAGCCCCAATCTTGCTGCCCTCCTCCAAGCCCAGCTAACGTGACACTTCAGCTCGTTCAACATCTCCGACGATGGTGCCAATAAAAGAATAAAAAAAACCTCCCGAGCAGCTTCCAAGCTCGGGCGTGCTCCCTTCGCAGCGGAGGATGCCAGGAGCTGTCCCCAGGACGGGAGGGGGGTGCCTCCCCGCCGCCCAGCCCTGCGCTCATGCCTCCTTACCTAAAAAGAGCAAGGAGCTATTTTACACCTTGTTCACACCGGGGATGTGAGCTGGGTGTCATTCCAAGGCTCTTCTGTCATCCGGGACAAGTTCGGACAGCCCGCTAAGCGCTCATCCCCCTCCGCTACCTTACAAGGCAGGGTCAGGATGAGGCCCAGGACCAGGCAAGAGCATGGAGCAGATGGGCACAGCTCCCACGTCCCTCCATTTCCATCCCACCTTCACCCCCACGTCCTGCCGCAGACAGACGTGTAGGAGCCAAGCACCCAAGCTGGTATTTTCTCCTCCCACTAACCAGGACTTTTAGATTTTGGATTTTAAAGCCAAATTTCATTTTGGCTTTAATTATAATTACATTGGGATGTAGTCATTCTGTAGGCAGGGCTTGGGGATGAGGGCAGAGGAAGGCAAGGATGTGCCATGCTCAACAAAAATCTGTCTCCCTGGGGAGACGAGGATCAATGTGTCCCTCAGCCTGCGGGCTCCATCCCAGCACCCAAAAGCATCGTCTTTGCCCAGAGAGAGCTCAGAGAGCTTCCAAGGATTAACCAAGAAACCAGGCCAGCACCAAAAGGCTTTACAAAGCCTATTGTATCTCCATGTCCACCTCCACCTCTGCTTCTTCAGGCAGTGAGTCCAGTCCTGACGACAAGCCCCCCCCATACCACGCCAAGGGCTCAGCTCTGCTCTCTGCCGTGGACTTGAGGAAGAGAGAGGAAGAGGGATGATGATTTCCAGTTTCCCACAGAGCTATGGATAAGCTGTACCCACTTTTGGTGGTGGAGTCTCCACCAGGGCTCCTCCGTCTCCCAGGAGGAAGGTCTACAAAAGCCTCAGAGATACCCGGAGGTGATGAAGCCCTGGGTGGCACATTTCTAAGGGCAAAGATACCCACACTCAAATGGCACACATCGGGTAGCAAGATGCGAGCTATCCTCTCTTTCCTCTCCATCAGCTCTGCCTGGAGACCTCTCCCCCAAGTGCGGACTCTGCTCAACCCTATTGCTCGTGGTGGCTCTATCAAGAAGACACCCCAGTGACCCACATCAGCAACATCTTAAAATAAATCAGCACACAGATGGATACACATCTGGAAGAGGAAGCATCCAGAGCAGGCTGGGAAGAAAACTGTTTTAAAAGCAGCAAAGCAAGTTTCTTCTGCTCTTTCCTACCTGCCCGTCTCCTCCCAGACCCGTCTCCACTTGGAAGGGGGTTCGTTGCGGTCCCCATCTTCTGCCTCTCTTGGGTGACGCTTCTTCTGGGGGTGCAGCAGCTTGCACCGGGCACCCCTGGGGCAGACACCTTTCTTGGCAAAGTCGGGGCAAACCAGCGTGTGCTTCTTCTTGCACTGTGAGGGAAAAAGAGAGCAACATTGGGAAAAGCAGCCAAAGCCTTGCGGGGAGCACAGGTTCCCAGAGCTGAGTTCCTTCAGGTGGCACCAACACGTTGCTAAAGGAAGAGAAGGATGTGTTGGTGCTTCCTTCGCCGTATCAAAATACTATTCCATGACAAAATACTATTAAAAATAATACTCTTCTCTGGGAGACATTACACACTCACCCACAGCTTTCCAAGTGCCTGATTTTACAGACCCAAACCACCAACGTCTTAACAGCAATGATCTACCCGCAAAGTGGTGATGCTGGGAGGTCCCAAAGAGGTTAACTGGGCTGGAGAAACCAGTTTCATAGAGTACACGGGTGTTTCCTGTCCCAGACATGCTTGGGATGTGGAAAGGAGCAGGGAAGAGCAGGAATGAAGCATGTTCATGGACTTATTTGGGACTGCTGCCTGGACCACCTTGCTGCTGAAACTGGCCCAGGGCTGGAGCTCAACCTGCTCTGCTTAGGCCTTGGGAATGAGCTTGGCCAATGCTCTCCTGTCCAGGGCCACGGTCACAGCACGGCACTGGCAAAACGACAGCATCAAGACGTTCAGCCCTAAAAGCGCTTCTGTGCTCCCAGGCTGGCATTTTGGTGGCTCCAAGCAGCAACGCTCACAGCCATCCCCGCAGCCGCCAGCTGTGCCGGTGGGAGGGAGACATTGGCAGTGCTCCACAGCTTCCCCAGGACAAGGCTTTCTGCTGGGAAATGGCAGGTTTTGGCAGCAGGAAAGGCAGGAAGAGATGCAGGCAGGGCAGAGGAGATGCCTTCAGGTGTGATTTCTGTCTGGGTGGCTGGGAATGTTGGCCAGGAGGTGGGAGAAAGAACAGCCTCTCCCTAATCTCCAGCTGTTCCCAACACCGTGACAGCAACACGCAGCAATTCAGAGAGCTCATCCCAATGTGTCCCGAGGGATGGAGGGTAGGAGCAGGTCCTGGAGCTCTGCCCAGCCCCATGATGTCCAAGGGGACCCATTTCCATCCAGGATGCTCTGTCTCATCCCACCTGATGATCCCACCCTGGCTCTCTCAGGGCGACAGGCATCACACCGCAACACCCATGACAAGACACAACCCAACACACAGGGCGCAACAAAGCGTCCACAACACCAAGATCCATTCACCTGTTCACCTTCTCCACCAGCAAAGACGTAGCCTGCTTTTTCCCCACGTGGGTCCTTCCACGCTTGGATGCCCACGCTGCAAACCTCCTTGCTACAGGGTAGCACAGATGCTCAAATTTTGCACAGGTTTGGGGGAAAAAGGGACAAATCCATGGGAAGAGAAACACAGCGAGGGTTTCAGCGTGATCATTCTCGCCTGTTTATAAAAATGCGTCTTCCCAACAATGTGGGAAGTAGGTGAGCTCCTGCCCTTTTAATGCAACTTGACTTTGGGGGCATGGGAGCAGCTCCCTGTGCTGACCTTTGGGATTAAGCGGCGGCCCCGCTGAGCCGTGGAAGCTTTCTCCTCAAAAGGGCAGAAGGGTTCGGCAGCTCTGCCGCCTGGGGCCGGTTGTTGAAGTCAGCAGCAGAGCAAGGAGCTCGTCTGCTGGAGGTTGGGGATGGCACTGAGCCGCAGGAGGGCTGGGGATCCAGATGGACACACGGACACTGGCTCAACAGGGGGGACAGCACAGCGACAGCACTGCTTTTCCACTGAAAATTCATTTAAAAACCCAGTTCCTATTACTTTCCCCCTCTATTTGAAGAAGCTTCAATGGCAAGTAAGTCTACAAGCCAACAGGCAACCTGAAAGCAGAGTCATCTCTAAACAGTGCCCAGGTTCTGCCATTACTCCAAAATCCTGTGTTTCATAGCAACATAGAATCACAGAATGGTTTGGGTTGGAAGGGACCTTTAAAGATCATCTAGTCCACCTCCCCTGCCATGGGCAGGGACATCTCCCACTAGATCAGGTTGTTCATAGCCCCATCCAACCTGGCCTTGAGCACTTCCAGGGATGGGGCATCCACAACCTCTGTGGGCAACCTGGTCCAGTGTCTCACAACCCTCACAGTAAAGAATTTCTTCCTTATGTCCAATCTAAACCTACCCTCTGTCAGTTTAAAATTGTTACCCCTTGTCCTGTCATTACAGGACTTGGTAAAAAGTCTCTCTCCGTCTTTCTTATCAGCCCTCTTTAAATACTGAACGGCTGCAAGAAGGTCTCCCCAGATCCTTCTCTTCTCCAGGCTGAACAACGCCAACTCTCTCAGCCTTTCTCCACAGCAGAGGTGTTCCAGCCCTCAGACCATTCCCGTGTCCCTCCTCTGGACCCGCTCCAACAGGTCCATGTCTGTCTTGTACTGGGGACCCCAGAGCTGGACGCAGTGCTCCAGGGGGGTCTCACCAGAGTGGAGTAGAGGGGGAGAATCCCCTCCTTCGACCTACTGGCCACGCTGCTCTGGATGCAGCCCAAGAGATGGTTTGCTCTCTTCCACCCATGGACCAGCACTGGAAAAGCATCACTAGAGACTAGAGCATCCCAGCCGTGCAGGCAAGGCCGGCTCCTGCCTGTCCCAAGCTGGTAGTAAAGCTGATGCTTATTTTGGGTATGCCATTCAAGAGCGGGTATGGGAAAACCATCTCCTCCAGCGCAGAAAGATGTGTTTAAGCAGCCGTTCTCTTGCAAACCACTTAGAAAACACACATTTGAATCAAGCAGAGGTTTGGGAGAACAGCTTTCACTATTCCCCACCTTTTCCCTCCCAAATCATGCTGGTCCGGACACCTCCACCTGCAGATAGGATATGGCCCAGACCAAGAATAAATGCTTGGAAAAGGCAGTGACAGGACAGCTTTCAAGGGCAGTAACTTTTCCCAAAATATTAGCGAGTAGAAAAGCAAACCCCTCAACCTGATAATTGCTTTAAAAATAAGTGAAACAGAATTAGGGGAGAGGAAAAATAAAGGTACGGCCCATTAGGGATTGAAGGCTGGGATGAATGCGGGGGCTGCCGGGTGACGGAGAGCTGGGGAGGTTGAAAGCTGAGATGGCGCGGGGCCAGCTGAGATCATCTGCATGGACAAGACCTGCAAACCCCTATGGTTTATCTTCTCATTCCCCTTTTCCCCACACGCTTTGCCCAAAGCCATTCTTTATTTGGATGGGCAGCAATGGATGATGATGCCTGCCTAGAAATTACACAGCTCCAGTGGCATGGGATGGGCAGAGCTGCCAAGCCTGTTTTGCCAGGCCAAGTGGATCCCAAAGGAAGCATGAGCAAAATCCCAGGATTTCATGTTTCATACAATATCAGGTTCTTGGGCTGTGTGCCAATGTTTCTGACCGGCATCAACATGAAATAATTCCCATATTGTCCTTATAGCTGGGGCCAGCTCTAGTTCAATGGCATCCATCTCATGTGACAGCAAGTTGTCCTGATGTTGCATCCGATCTACTGCACGCTGGAAGGTTTCTAGTCCACCACCACCTCCAGATCTCCATCCATGCGATGATGGTGACACCCTGAAACCTTCCTATTAATTACAAACACACCTGATGTCGATTATTGCTATTTATTGCCAGGGCAGCAGCTCTTCAGAGCCTCTGCCCAAGGATGCAAGATCCACTTCTGTATAGTGGTTTCCAACACAAAATGGACTTGGAAAGGAGAAGAGCAGGAAAAAAGAGCCCTGGCCTCAAAAAGCCACATGGATGCATCACCCTCGCAGCCGGCGGTGATGCTGCTATGCTGGGGAATGATGCTATTTTAGGGAAAAGCCAAGAAACATAGCTGTTTCTTCCCAGCAGGGCACCCGAGGGACCAGTTACAAATCCTCGTGGCGGGGGGGATGGTGCCATGGTCCCGGCTTGGTGTCGGGATTGGGATACACCACCTGCCCAGTGCTCTCACCGGCACTGACCTCCAAGTCAATCATTGTACCAGACCACATTTATTGGCTCTACGGCAAAGAGATACTTAATAAAGAAAACAAACCGTGTGTGACTAATCCCAGGGTTGTGTCCTCGGCTCAAGTTTCTAATGGCTTTTCCACGCTGTTCCCAGCGCTCGGCCCTTCTTCCGTAACACCTCGTCCATCACCGCTGTTTTAGGGCAGGGATGGTGAGGCTGGGATTGCCTCCCCGCCGGGCTCGGTGACTGGAAAAGCCCCTTCTGTTTATTTACGGCAGCTCTTCTGCTCTTGCCCTGCATGCCAGAGCAAACATGCTGGGGCTGGGTTGCTATAAGGCGGTTTGCTGTCCGTCGCGTGTCAGCCGGGGTGAAGCCGAGCAGGGCTGCGGGGGTGACGGGTGCACCCTCATGCTGGGGGCCATCCGATCCCTTCCACCTGTCAGGGTGGCTAATTATACCCCCACGGGACCCCCGCCAGCCCGCAGGTTGAACCATAAAAAGGGAAAAAAGCCTCTGGTCCTTTCCAACAGAGACAACAGAAAACCCACAGCACCCCTAAAAAGCCCTGGGGAGAAACCCTACGGCTACGTCGGGTGCTGATGAGGATGCCATCATCCTGCTGGTGCTGTTGCCATCCCGGTCTCCCTGCTCCGGGGTTCCCCTCGCAGCCCAGACCGGCAGCAGTGCTCGGCGCTGGGACGGTGCCCGGCTGGCAGCCCCCGCGGCCGGGACTCCTCCCTGGCTGCCAAGGCAGCTCTGGGTGAAATTCAAGGTGCCGCTAACGACCCACAAAGCCTTAAATGGCCCAACGGACCCCGACGCGCACGGGGAGCCGGACAGGGATGAGGGGGTTTGCAGGGCACAGCCTTCTTTAGCACGGACCTGGCAAAGAAGGAGGCAGCAACTGGTGGAAGGTCCCGGCTCAGCCCCGGGAATGACGTTAATTAATATTTTCCACGAACAAGCTTGGCAGGAGGTGGCGGAGGGTGGGAGAAAGGCGAAGCTGGGTTACTGGGCCGACCAGCAACCGCCCACTGACCTTACGGGGGGGAATGAGAGGTCCCATCCAGCCCGGCATTCCCAGCTCCATTCCACCAGCAGTTTGCCCAGGTTGAACTTCTCGAGTATCTCCAGGCTTGTCTCACTGCTCGATCTCTCCTTTCCCAGCACCAAGGGATGGCAGGTGGCAAGGGACCAGCAGACAGACAAGAGATGGCAAAGTGCTGGAGCATCTTCCCATCTCCTTGGACCCATGTCCATCTCTCCATCCACCGTGATGGACATGAGTCCAGCACCTGCCTGGAAACCCGGAACACGGCGGTGATAAAAGCACCAAGCAGACCTTCTGGGGAAGGGGAGCATTAAAAGCATGAGTTAATCCCCAAAACTCAAGTGCTTTCTATTTTTTAAAGCCCTCTGCACATCCACACAGCTTCGCCGGAGCTATTACAGGTAGCCCCATCGCCAAGCAGCAGGATTAACCGGCTGGATTGATGTCAGGCTGTTTTAATGTCCCTCTTACCCGCCATGTCTCAGCACTAAGTGGCTGTTGGGAAGCTATCGCTGGAGGTGGTGGAGCTGTTTTCTGATGCTGCTCCAAACTGACAGCCAGTAAATAGCTTTTTTTTGATGGCTTTTTTATACTTGGGTGCAGATGGAAGCAGCCTTAAAAAAAAATTCCAGCTCCCTGTCATTAAAACCCGGAGGACGATACATCCGACCATCATCCAGGCTGTGGAATAATGATGAAGAAATGTAGCTGAGACAATTATACCAAGGAATTTGCTCCAAAACGGATTTCTGCCCTCAAAACAGAGTTTGGTGCCCTAGCAAAATGCTTGCAGGGAAGCGATGACTTCTGATGGCCTTCTCCAAATGCTTGCTAGGATTTAGGATCTACCGAATGCTCTCTAGGATCTACCACAAAGCCATAAACCCTCTCCCTTGGTATTTGCAGGCAATAAAACAGCATTTGAGCTAAAATACCTCTGGAGCTGGAGCAAGAATGGGACTGTGATTTCTAAAATCACTGGGAACATCATATTTAAGAGGCAGCAAAATAGCTGGGAGGGATTGAAGGGGGCAAGGAAAAGCCTTGTCCCTGCAGCATCCATTCCTCTGTCATGGTCCAGCCCAAATAAAAATCACCTAAGGGATGGGGCTCTCTTTCATATCCCATCTCCACCACCTCTTGCCAGCTTCCTCTAAGTTGCCATCAACTGTTTCCTCTCATCTTGCTCCTCCCTGGTTTAGGCGTGTTACTCCTCTGTAACTGGAATCCCCCACGTAGCAAAATGATGTCAAAGAGCATTTCACCTCCCCAGCACGGGTGCACGTGAAACCTCTAGGCTTCAGATCCGAGCAGGAGCAGAAGTACCATAATTGAGCATTTCCAATAATTTTTTTTATTTCAAATGTATCATCTCATTTGGGAATTGCTTCCTGCCTAGTCTTGCTCCTCACCCCCAGCTCTATGCAGACTGGCAAGAGCTTTGCTTGGAGTCACAGCAGCCAGCGGTTGGACTTTCCAGGCTTGGTTTTTGTCCGTGTCCTGCATCAGCCTGGAGGAGAGCCCCACAGCTCTGACAAAGCTGGCAGACAGCGTAAGCCAAAATATAAATAAAAGATACAAGGCAAGCCAAGAGGATGGAGGAAGATCAGCCAGCAACACTGTGCAACTCAGCTCTACTCCAACCCCAAAGTACCCAGGACTAGTTGAGCCACCACAAAAGCAAAGCCACACACATAAGGAGGAATCATCGAATCACAGAATGGTTTGGGTTGGAAGGGACCTTCAAAGATCATCTAGTCCAAACCCCTGACACGGACAAGGACATCTCCCACTAGACCAGGTTGCTCAAAGCCCCATCTAACATGACCTTGAACACTACCAGGGATGGGGCATCCACAACTTCTCTGGGCAACCTGGTTCTGCGTATCACCACCCTCATCGAAAAAAAATTTCCTCCTTATGTCCAATCTAAAGATCCCCTCTTCCAGTTTAAAACCATTGCCCCTTGTTCTGGTAAAAAGTCTCTCTCCATCTTTCTTATAAGCCCTCTTTCTATATTGAAAGGCCGCAAGAAGGTCTCCCCAGGTTAAACAACCCCAACTCTCTCAACCTTTCTCTATAGCAGAGGTGTTCCAGCCCTCGGACCATTTCCATGTCGCTCCTCTGGACCCGCTCCGACAGGTCCATGTCTGTCTCATGCTGGGGACCCCAGAGCTGGACACAGTGCTCCAGGGGGGTCTCACCAGAGCAGAGCAGAGGGGGAGAATCCCCTCCCTTGACCTGCTGGCCACGCTGCTCTGGATGCAGCCCAGGAGACGATTGGCTTTCTGGGCCGCAAGCGCAAATTGCCGGGTCATGTCCAATTTTTCATCCACTGGTATCCCCAAGTTCTCCACAGGGCTGCTCTCCATCCCTTCATCCCCCAGCCTGTATTGATACTGGGAATTGCCCCGACCCTGGTGCAGGACCTTGCACTTGCCCTTGCTGAACTTTATGAGGTTCACACGGGCCCACTCCTCCAGCCTGTCAAAGTCCCTCTGTTTGGCATCCCTTCCCTCAAGGGAATCAATGGCACCACTCAGCTTGCCGTCCTTTACAAACTTGCCGAGAGCGCACTCAATCCCACTATGTCGTTAATGAAGATATTAAATACTGTTAGTCCCAGTACGGACCCTTGAGGGACACCACTTGTTACTGGTTTCCACTTGGACATTGAGCCATTGACTATAATTCTTTGGATGCAGCCATCCAGAAGGTGAATCCCCAACCCAGCATTCAACGCTGCATGGCAACATCTATGGCATTCAATCATTCCCTGCACTGCTTTGTTGAGGAACGCTGTTTCCATCAGAGACCTCACAATCTCAACCATCACACCCAAAAGCCGTGACGGAGCCAGTTTCATGTGGGGAACTCATCAACAGTAATTGCCAACCCCAAATCATCACCGTCAGGGATGGAGGAAGACAGACATCCACCGGACATCCCCTAGAGTGTCATCTGCATCAGGGATGACAGGGGCTCCACCACGTGCATGATTCCAGGTGGCTCAGGGAAGGTGTCACCCACTGCTCATGGGACACAGAGATCATCTGACAACAGAGAACAGATGCGAACAAAGGGAGATTCCAGCATGGGAAGCAAAGACGAAATCTGCACTTCTTTGCGTTCATCTGTACAGAAGTTCAGGTTGAAATCAAGAACTCTCTGCCTCATCAGTATATTCCCACTTTATAGCCATGATTCAGCAACTGCTTTTCCCCTGGACTTTCTAATTTTCATGTTTTGCAATGCACCTTCTTCTACAAAGATATTAAAGTGCAAGAGAGAAAATCACAGACCAATATTTATCTAGGCACTATTATCAACTAGCCCAGGCTATTAAGCAGTTCAAGTTTGCCCTGATAAGCAACATCTTTAATGTAAGCATCTGAATGCTGTTGAAGATACTACAGTTAAATTAAAGTAGCAATAAGAACCCTCATTATGCCATTACAGAGTACGGTAAATAAGATGCAACTGGAAACCCACAAAGATTTCCGCAGTGATACACGGGTAGGATTGGGCATGGAAGAAAGCTGATTAGTTTTAAACCTCCTCTGCAGGCTACAAAGTGTTTTCAATGAAAAGCTCCCATTGCCAGTACCGAGATTTATCACTTACTATCAGCAGCACAGCCATCGTTGCCCAGAGGAGATGCACAAGGACTCAACATCCCCAGTGAGCCAACAGGATGCACCCGGACAGATCTCAGCCAGCTCCAGGCCACCATTCATGATCTTACGAGCAGACTCATTACTAAGTCTATCCATTATTTTTTTTTAATAAAGATTTTATTTACTAATCAGTTTGTTGACTTAAGATTTCTGCTAAACATTATAGGAAAAAAAACAAATCAAGCAGGCAACTCTAGCACCCAGAAAACATCTGTCAACCAGAGCCAAAATTAAATGAAATGGAGTTGCTTTTGTAGTTGATTTTCATACAGCTGCAGTGGACTATAAAAGAGCTATCAAAGGCAGTGCTCTCCATCAGCTATTTCTGAATGATGGGAGAAGGTAAGCCACAAACCTCTCATCCCAGAGAAGGGGCTGCCCCACTGCCCAGGAGTTATCTCCAGTGCCACCCAGACATGCCTGCAAGCACCGAAAATCATCAGGAAAGTTGAAGTCCACTCAGCAGACCATGAACCCCCAGCTGGAACAGGTGGATACATGGCTACTGTCTGCAGATATGCCTAAAATATCACTAAAAACTCCTGGCAAACAGACCCAACACAATGTGGGTCAAAATGAAGGTGAGGGAGCCGTGCCCCGGTGGCTCTCCATGCTGAGCCTGCACCGGCACTGGAAAAAGGATGCCGATGCATCCACCTGGCAAACTCCTCTCTTCTTTCCCACTGCACACACATTGACATCCTACCTGAGAAAGCCCAGAGAGGGCTCGTAACCTCTAAAACCAGCTTCACACACGCAACCAGCATCTCCGTAGCTAAGACCAGACGTTTCTACCACCTCTCCTCCACCCGAGCCCAAAACAGCTGTGTGCAAGACGGAGATAAATTTAAATCTTAAATGGCTCTTTCCCTCACATAAGCAAGAGAAGGGGGAGGAGAAGCTGCTGAGATGCTTTAATGCGACACCTCCTCATCACACTCTCTCCTGCTGGAAGTGTATAAAATGGATCATCTCTTAAGAAGAAGCAATTTGCTGATGTCCAGACCCTAACGCCCAACTTTCATGAACGCAGGCGGTGAAATCTGTTTGAGGTTTGATTCTTCTAATAGGAGCAGAAGTGAGTTTTATTCCCAGTGCAGGATGTGTTTGGTGACAAGGAGGTACAGAGCGAGGTGTCGGGGCTCAGCAAGCCCATCCCCACATGGGTCATCTTTAAAGATTTCACAAAGATGGAAGAGAAAAGTGGTACGTCTCTGAGCAGCAAAATCATGCAAGTCTTTCTCTTCTTCCTCTTCTCCACCCTTTGACCAGCTCGGTTCGTTTCACTGATTTACAGCTTTAATACCCCACCCTGTTCCCTCCTAGGCAGCCACTCATCATGTTGAGAGGTCCATCGATCTCATCGCCATTTCCCCATGGCCCCTCTGCTCAGGTCCGGCCAGATCCTGCACACCTGCAAGATCCTGTCCTTCCCTATCCAACGCCGCAAGCGTGTCCTGCTGCCACCAGCTCTCTCTGAATCAAAGGGGAGAGGAAATTGGAAGCAGTTGTGATAGGATCATAAAAGGAATAAGATGGAGGTACAGCCAAGATATATACAGAAAATTCCGGATGGCTCAAAGCTTAGCCTTCCCTGTATTCCTCCCTGTGCTAATACCAAGAGGAGAGGTTTTATATTAAAACTTCTTGCACTTCAAACAGCCCCCCTTGTAGCTGGGCATGGAGGAGCTTCTCAGCTTGATTGGGTCTAATTCAGCATAACAATGTCATGGAGTTTGGAGATGAGCGCTTCGAGCCAGGTAAATCTGCTCCTGCCGCAAGCTAGTTGTCTCCAGGCATCAGCCCTGAGGCAATTTGAAAGAAAAATCATCTGCATTTGAAACTTCTTAGTCAGGCCCAAACTAAAAGCATGGGCCAAACGATATGCACATGAAGGAGCTGCTTAAAGTCTCACACAGTATCTGAAGGGCCTCCAGGAGAGGAGCAAACCTTCGCCGACCCACTGATGCAATGCTGAAGACCAACAGGTACGAGGCTGCCACCCAGAAAATCGATCTGGAAGAAACTCAGCCTCAAAACACGGCCTCTCTCGATGCTAGCACGCCTGGAGGGAAAGGGGAGGGCTGTTTGCAAAGTTGGGGTGCTTCCCTTCACAGCCCCCAACATATCCAAAACCTCTCCCAGATCCTCTCTGGCCACAGCCAGTACCAGTTTTGGAGGGACAAGATCAAGGAGCAGCCTGGACCTTCAGGATTTCCACAGCCAGAAGATGTTTAACAACCCTCAATGGACTTTTCATCCAGAGATATGTCCACGTGCTTCTCCTCTAAGGGAGAGGTTGGAGCTCTGAAACGGCAGCAGTGAGCATAGAGCAGCTCCCGTCCCACCGCTAGCCTGCCCACAGCAATGGGGACCTTGGGGAGAAGGAGCACAACCGATCAGAACAGCAGGATGGAGAAGCAAGAAATCATTCCTAAAGGATTTATACGCACCTTAATAATTTACTGTGATTCTTACACTTGCTAGACTCGAGAAGCTTCTGCCATTAAGCACCTCCAGGTTTTTTGTTGTCACAAAGTCTCTCAACGCTGCAGAAAGAGGAAAGCCAGCGTCCTTTACCTCCACACTATATGTGACAGGTGCTGTGGTGGCCACCATGACCACCTGGGACAGAAGTCCAGGATGATCAGCAGGCTGGAACACCTCTCCTAGGAAGAAAGAGCTGGGATTGAGAGAAGAGAAGGCTCCGGGAGGACCTTATTGGGGTCTTTCAATATAGAAAGGGGGCTTATAAGAAAGGAAGAGAGAGACTTTTTACCAAGTCCTGTAGTGACAGGACAAGGGGCAACAGTTTTAAACAGAAAGAGGGTAGGTTTAGATTGCATATTAAGGAAGAAATTTTTTATGATGAGAGTAGTGAAACACTGGACCAGGTTGCCCAGAGAAGTTGTGGATGTCCCATCGCTGCAAGTGTTCAAGGTCAGGTTGGACGGGGCTTTGAGCAATCTGATCTAGTGGGAGATGTCCCTGCCCGTGGCCGGGGTGTTGGACTGGATGATCTTTAAAGGTCCCTTCCAACCCAAACCATTCCATGATTTGATGAAAGATGGAGATGGAGTGTAATTACAGAGCTGGGTATCAGCCAGCAACTACCTGGATGAACGTGCACAGGTAGGTTCCTCAATGACTGCATGTCCTCAAGGAAAAGGCAAGCTGGCTGGGGGTCAACCTGGGACCAAAGGAGGGGGAAAAAAGACCTAGAAAGTCCAATATCTGATGGCTGTTGGCTGTGAGAAAAGAAAAATGCTGTTTTAGCCAGCAGGCAACAAAAAAACAGCTGAGAACATGCAATATGAACAGCGTTGATCTTCACCGTTCTGTGATAACAGATTAAGGGGAACAAGGACCCCAGGCTGACACTCTCCATCGTGAACCGAGCACTGGATAATTAAGAGAAAACCCCAAAGACATTTAACTGTTAGCTGCTGCTAACACAGCTCCTGTGGCTTCTCCTAAATAAATGTATTAAATTTAATATATCAGACACATGAAATAAGCTTATGGTAGGAACCTGTTAAACTGCCACCAGAAAAGCAGAAAATAACCAACCTAACGCATCATCAGACTAGAGAAACACAAATGAGAACAAGGCGTCAGCTAAGAAAAAGTCCCCACATCTGAATTTTCTAAGAAAAATCAAGCAGCTGCCACTGTGAAAAACACCACACTCCACCTGGGGGAGGAAAATGATTCTTCCCAAGTAAGCAGCACTTCCTCGGGCGGTGTGGGCTAACCAGACTTACCCCTCCTACCATGAGCTTTGCCACTATTTTACGTGGATAAGGTGCAAACCAGAGTTCTGGTGAAAGGCTGTTGGCCGAGAAACTCAGCAGGAGTGAAAAGATGGATTTTAGGAGACCGACGGGTAGTCCCAGCGCAGGTCAACCATGAGCATCCCTGCTGCGATGGCAGGTCCCCTAGTCAAGCTTCGCCATCGGGAACGGGGCTGGTTGTGCTGGTCGGGGTCCCTGGGAGGGATGGGTTACCAGCAAACGCTGGAGCACAGAGCCCCCGCTTACCCATGATTTATTCCAGTACATCTCCCCGTGCCTTTTCACGGTAGCCTCGTTGTTTAATCTCACTGTGTCTTACTGCTTAACAGTTCCCACGGGGGAACAATTTACCCACAGGCTTTAAGGCAGCTGATGGAAACAATATGAAGATAGGTATTTAATGCGGCACGCTCGCTAATGTACACCATGGGGGAAAAGCTTATTTAATACAAAACAATTTTACAGATGCAGCAGTTAGAGGGGACCGGGCTGACTCGCTTGCCTTTGCTCTGACACGCTGCAAGGGCTGGAGGACGCCAGCACCAAAACCCACCCCAGCCACGATTCTTACAAATACAGTTTATTCCCCAGTAAGTCATGTTTTGTGACTGTAAAGCAAATCTCACGGCACCTGCTCCTTGGGGTCATCTATGGATGTAATGCAAGTGCTTGCCGTAATTCCCAGGTCCAAGACCTCAGCCATGCAGAGATCTCGGCTCACAGCCATCCAATATCACGACAGCAGCCCGACATGCAATGCACGTTTTCACCCTACAATTTCCTTTAGGACAAGTATTATTTCGTATTATTTCATATTATTTGGGTATTATTTCAGAAGCCAAGTGTGGGCGCAGCAAGGAGAGCGGCTTGGCAGAGAAATCGCCTCTTGGACAAGCCGATCATCTCTCCTCTCCAGGCTTGCTGGCCATGCAGCCCACTCACGACCACATCTTCTCCTGCTTCTCCGTAGGCCCGGGAGACATGCCACCGTGGCTTCGCTCGCTGGCTACCTCATCCCTTGCGCCCACCAGCCTCACCCAGTCCTCTCCTAGTGAACCCATGCCCCAAGCCGAGATGCAGGCATATGGGAGGAGGGACGGGGAACCAGAGAGGAGCTTTTACCGTAGAGCAGCTCATTAAAATGTCTTTGGAAAACCCTGGGGAGCACCTGCAAAAGGCCCCGTTTCTTCCTCTCTTCCCACTTCCCCCTTCAGGCTTCCTCCAGTGCAGGTGACCAGCCCAGAGGGACCAGCCTCACCCAGCATGACTGTTTCGTGGTGCTGGTGAAGGTCAGGGATCTCCACGCAAGGCAGCAAGGAGACTTCCATGGTGGGCACCACGTCATGGCTTTAGCTAAGACATGTATGACATTGTGTTTAGAGATGATTCAGGCAGCAGAACTGTTTGGAGCCGTATTTCACCAACCGCTTCACCAAGCTGAACTTGCAGGTTCCTCCACTCCCTTCAGGAAGCTGTAGGTCCACGTAAGTGCATACAGGTTGGAGAAACTTCCCAATCCATGACCGAGGAACCAGTGAGAATGCTGGAAAACAAGGTCCTGGCTCTGCTACCAGCTCCCTCTTGGAAACAATTAATATTGGGGGCAACATTCTCTTAACGAAGGATGTGGTTACGCTCTTGTACAGGAGCTGTCCCCTCTCCCCAGGAGCAGAGGGACCTTTACCCTCTACAAGTCTATGTTCCTGAAAAAGGGACTTGGGAATGCAAATTTAAAGCTTTCTCACTTAATTCTAAGTTCCTGATGAAGCCAGAGTGGGCCAGTCCTGGCATCATTTGTACAAAGACTCGTGCAGTTGGAGTTACAGCCCATGAGATGGGTCAAAGGCTGATCAACTTGGCCTGAACATCCTGCAAGACATTCTAGAAAGTACTTAAGAGGCAACACTGCCAATGACACTTGATAAATTATGGATAATAATGGACATTTTTTATGAAGGTCTGATAAAAATCAGAAATCGTGCTTCTTCGGGGGAGCACAAAGAGGAAAACACAGCTGGGAGAAGAGCCCAGTGTGCCAAAGCCAAGCACAAAAGAACCTAAATTCCTAATTACTGCCCGTCCTCGTTTGAGTTTATCCGCCGAGGATGCTATGCCGGTGTCACACACCTTTGCCGTCCGCACCCTTTGCGGTTCAAACCGCAGGCAGACGGCTCTCGACGTTCCTCGGACAGGGAAAGGCAGAACGAGAGAAGATTTACTCCCATCCTAAATTATTCAAAAGAAAAGGGACTGCGCATCTTTAACAAGCCATCGTTTTATGAAGCAAGGTTAACATTTTTACTTGATTCAGTAGAATATTATAAACTCTCCGGGGTCCATTTGAGGACTTTCTACTTTGAGCAAAGGCATGGACTCAGCACTTTTTATATTATTTAGAGAATAAAATTAACCCTTAATGGCCCAAGCTGGTATTTCTCCTCCCCAGTTAAATATGGCCCGCTCAGCAATTTCTCCCCATATATAATTACAGGCTGCTATCCATCATCTGTAGGAGAATGCTTTTCTGACACTCTAAAAGTGACACGGTAAGCACTTTTACTAATAGAATAAATATTCTAAATATCTCTTTTATATTTTCATTTAAATTGGAATACTTTAAAAATAATTGTAGGGACCCTGCCTGCGTGGCTAGTGCTGTGCTGGAGGGAGGTGGCAGGATGCCTTCGGAGGAAGTGTTTTCCTTCAGAGGAAATGTTTATCCTGCACGCAGTCCCCTCCATACACTGCCACAAAAAGTCATTAGGCACAGACTAATTTATTAGCATTTCCCTTCACTCCTGCTGATGTCCTGCTTTCCTTAAAGCTCTCACTTTTGGCTTTTTTCCCCTTCCTTTTGCCTGGTTTTTGCTCTGTAGCAGTTTCCTTGGGAAAGGATGGGTTTGCCTTGCAGAAGGCACCGTCCGCCGTTGTGTTTGGGTTCTGGGACAGGCTGGTGGCTTTGCATGATGACGCCACGATGATGGGCACTGAACACCTCCAGCTTCACTTGCTGGGTTGCACCTCTGCCAACAAATGCTACGGGGATGAAGAAAAGGAGGTGAAGAGCCCTTTGGTGCTCCAGCCCAGAGCAGCACATGGATAGAAGCATCCGACTGCTCATCCCAGCAACTGCCCTGGTGAAAAGCAGCCGAAATCACGAGGGAGTTAGAAATCTCCAGGAGCAGCAAGTCTAAGCAAAACCATGCTTAGGCAGACACTTATTCATGCGTTATCTATTAAATGCAATAAAATAATATCATTCCATAGGCCCGCTGGGGCATATTTGGGATGGTGCCCTGCACCTAATGAAACAAAATGATTGTTTCATTAGCGGCTCTTTTTTTCAGCTGAAGAGCCAACCTAAAGCAGTGCTTGCAAAGTTCATGTCGTGTTTTCAGTGTGGTACCTGGAGTCTCCAGCTCAAGGAGGAGGCTTTCACTATCTCCTCCTGTTCGCTTGCTGTCGGCTTGTGGAAGCAGCTGAACCAAGCCAGGACATAAATGTGATGTTTTCTTCCATATCAAACATGCCTTAGAGGCAACTAGCAATCTCCCCAGAGGGAAACGGAGGGAAGAGGATGGCCTCAGGATTCCAACCTGACCTGGAATGTTTCCAGGGATGGGTTATCTACCACCTCTCTGGGTAACCTGGGCCAGTGTTTCACTATCCTCAGCGTAAAAAATTTCTTCCTTGGATCTAGTCTGAATCTCCCCTCTTTTAGTTTAAAGCCATTACACCTTGTCCTATCGCTATAGGCCCTGCTAAAAAGTCTGTCCCCTTCTTTCTTACAAGTCCCCTTTAAGTATTGAAAGGCTGCAAGAAGGTCTCCCCGGAGCCTTCTCTTCTCCAGGCTCAACAACCCCAACTCTCTCAGCCTGTCTTTATAGCAGAGGCATTCCAGCCCTCCAACCATTTCTGTGTCCCTCCTCTGGACCTGCTCCAACAGGTCCGTGTCTGCCTTGTACTGAGGACCCCAGAGCTGGACGCAGTGCTCCAGGGGGGTCTCACCAGAGCAGAGCAGAGGGGGAGAATCCCCTCCCTCGACCTGCTGGCCACAATGGTCAAAGGATGAACATTGTCAAAGGATGAGCAGAAATCCCACTGTATAACCCAGCTCAAAAAAGAAAAGCCTGGCAGCTCTCAACTAGAGCAGAAAAGCACCATCTCCATAAATCTCAGAGTCCACCTTTGCTTTATTCAAACCCGGTGGCAAATTGGCTGGCTGCCCCTTCTGAACTATGACTGCTTGGGGACTCTGGGTGACAGCATCACCTTGCAGGTTTGGAGAAACCAAGCAAAGGTGGCCCATATCTTGTTCATGGGACTCAAAAGAAAACCACATGCTCTACTAATGAAAGAGTGGTTCACACTAAGAGGCCCAAAAAATTATTAAATTAATGGAAAACAGCAAAGAGGAGTCAGATAGGACAGTCACTTTGATTCCCAGGGGAACACCAGCATGGCCAACCCTGTCCCTTTGCCACGAAGTAAGGAAAGGTGAGATCCTGCAGCGTAGCTCCGTGCCACCAACAAACCAAGCTTGCTGCCACCCACTTCTCACAACACTTACAAAGACGGAGGGAGCCATGAGATGTCGGAAAAACCTCAAAATTTCATTGTTTTGCATGTAACAGCCCTATAATTCCTTTGGAAACCAGCAAGTGGCAGCCAGCTCCAGGCTCTGCTCTGGGAAAGCTGCTCTCTCTCGAGCTCTGTGTGTTATGTCAGCTGCCATAAGCTCAAGGACAACGTTGCAAGTTTACCCAGGTTGCACATAAAGTCCATCTAGGACTTCAGTGCATTGATCTAAATTAGAGGGCCCCCAGGACCTAGAGGTGGGCTCCATGAAGCCCTCAGGTACATATCTGGGCACAGCTTGAGGCTCAGTTGCTGCAGGCTAGGTGAGCAAGGGTGCTCTTGCTGCTAAGACTGAGCCACAAGTTCTAAGGCTCAAGTTTTAACCTGTCATGGAGCCAGCGTGCAAAATAAGCATTAATGCCTATGTTTTTTCTATATAAAACAGGGACTCATAAGCCTTTTTTTTCACTTCTCATCTATTTAACTGAGCAGTTTTCAGGGTAGGTGCTATCAGCGCAGGCACCCGACTCCAGTAACACGGACACCCCGGGGAAGCTTTTCCTGGGGAAACACCAGCACGACAGTTGTGAGCTGCAGCCTTTGTTTCCTTTTTTTTCCTGCCTGCAAGGCAACCAAGCCACTTTGCCCATCACCCTTTGGAAAGGCACAGGACTGCTGTTCATCACATCCAGGTGTTCAGCAGCTTCCAGCTCTACGGCTCCCTTTGGTGCCGTAGCTCGCGCGAAAAACAGCTTGTGGCTTCGGCAAAGGCGCATCTGTCCCGGGACCCCAAGAGTTGGTCCCCTCTTTACCTTTTCTCCCATGGGGCAATAGCCTTTGAGGAAATCCTGGCACACTTCTGCCTTCCTGGACACATAGACGTGGCTGTACGGGCAGTTACTGTTGCTGCAGATCCCCTTCAAGAAGTAGGAGCACACCGGCATCTGCAAAGGCAGAGGATAAGAAACCCATTAGCGCTCCCCCCGACTCATGATTAGGAATAGTTCCAACACCCAGAACTGAAATAAAACCATGACACGCGTAAAATAAATACACGCCTTTTGCCAGCCACTGATCCCAGAGGTATTTTTAGCTCTTCTATTGGTCTCCTGCAAGGCAGCTCCCTGACATTACATGGTCCCAGTGTATATATGCACAGGGGACGAACATGCTTGCCTTAGCATCCTTCAGGATGCTGGGGACAGGGTGGAAAGCATGAAACTGCCACCAGAAAGAAAACTGCCTCTGTACAGCATGAGGAAGGGATGGGGGAATCGTAATAAACTCTGCTATCATAAGGGCTTTGCTGGCACGACGCACGTGGCAGGTTCATCTTTTGCCAACACTCCCCTAACTAATCTTGAAGAGGAGAGAAGGGGCGGCTGCTCCCTGGGCTCCTCACTCGCAAAAGGCACTGAGCTGAGCACACCGTCGCGTGGCCAAGGACTGAGAACGCCCTTCCCGAGGGGTGATGCAGTGGCTGCGATGGGAACAGCGGCGCAGAGCTCACAACCAGCCTGGCTGCATTCTCCCATCGGGGGTTCTGGCCATCGCAAAGGCACCTGCGGGTGCCCCCCTTATGTGGCTCTTCCATGGATACGGAGCTGGCTGGAGGGTGCAGAGCATGTGGTTAGATAAAGACTCCAAAAGGTGGGTCCTAGCAAGGGGGAAAACAAGTTCTTGCACCTCCGCAAGCATTTTTTAGGGGGGCTGCATCATGGGAAGGCATCAGCCTGGCACCCCCCAAGGGCTGCAAGCGATGTGATGATGCCTGTCCCTGTGCGCTGGAGGAGGGATGCTCCAGAAGGGAGGGAAAGGAGGAGGAGAGCCCGGGCTCCTGCCGCAGTGGTCGAGAAGGAGAGCGGTCAGATACACGGAGCAGAGCCCCGCTCCCACGTTCACCGCTCTCAAGCTTTAGCAGCGCAACAGCCGACGGGGAAAAGCAAACGAGCAGGGATCCTCATCGTCCTCAAACCACAAACTTCACCTTCCACCAGCTGTTACAATTAAAAACAAATTACCAGCCTGCTGCGATATTTCAGCATCCTTAACTCACCGGCTACCACAGGCAACTTCCCGACCCAAATAGGCAGCTGCTGACGGGAATGTGCGCTTCCCGAAGCCGCTGCGACTCCGATCCGGCTCCTCCTGCTCAATCCCTTGCTGCTTGCCTACACGCTGAATTTCCTTACTGCTCGGCACAGTATCGATCCCTCCGTTAACTCGGTAGCATCTCAGTCCCGCCGGTCCGAGCATCCCCAAACTAATATTTACAATTCTGCAATAACCACAGCTGAGGCTATCCGGAAAAATCCCTTTCCCTGAAGGGCACGTTAGGGTTTTAACTAAATTGGCTCACTTGAGCCAAAGAGAGAAATAGAAGGAGGGGGAAGCAGAGAGGAAAGAAAACAAAGGGTGCTTTAAAGAGAAGAGTTTATTTTTAATTGTCTTTTAACTGCAGACATTAACATAAAGGACAGGGCTCTGGGGCTATCTTTTTTGGTGGTGGTGGTGTGACCGTAAATGATTCCCTTAATGTAGTTTTTGATATAGAGCCCAAATTAGCTCTAATAAAAAGGGATAATAAAGGCAGCTCTTCTACAAAACTAAACTCCTCCTAGCTGTCAAGCCTGAGCCATTATCAAGAGGAAGCAGCACTCTCATTTCAATTAACCTTGTTTGCACCCCACTACGTCCACACAAATAACAATAACATTAATTCAAGGCACTGGTGCGGTGCGTCCGTATTAGACAGCTTTGACTATGTACACGCTTTGGAGCCAGCAGCTAATGAACCCGAAACTCAACGTGAATTTCCAAATTGCTCACAACAGAGTTTTGAAGCTCTATTAGGGAGAAAAATGCTGATTCTTTTCGAGTTCCTCAAGGGGAAAAGCTGTTGTAGCAGCAGCGGGCGGTTGCCCGAGTCCTAGCCTCTCGCTAACCTTCACTCACAAACCCATTCGTTCAGATTTACCAGTTTCTCTCAATCACCAGGATGCGCCGGTGGCTCTGCCCCGTCGCGGAGAAATTCCCTGCACATCGCTTCGACGGATGCTCCTTAGCCGAGGGCTCTGCCCTGCATCCCCTGTGGAGCAAAATTCCCCAACCGCCAGCTTCCCTTCTCCTCCAGGCTCCTTTTTCCATTGCCAGAGGGATAGTTTGGTTTTTGAAAGCATCTACAAAGCATCGTGCCCATCTGGAGCAGCCCTCCACCCCAGAGAGCATCCTCTGCTTGGAGCAAGGGGTTTGCTGCTTAGTATGGGGAAAGCTCCCTGCTGCTGTGACAGCTGAACCCACGCAGCTTTCCCGTAAAAAAGAGAGGGATTGTCCCCATTTTTCAGTGGGGAAACTGAGGCACGGGATCACCCCAAGGTTCAGCAAAACCGTGGTCCTCAAACCAATAGCTAAGCCCTGCAAGCCCTTGGCCCTCCACCTCCTGGACTGGGTACAGGGCCCCATCCCCAGTGACTTCACACCGAGGTGAGATACATGACGACAATACCCTGAAGTTTCTCTGATGAGGAGGTTATGGGGTGTCCCCCCATAACCACAAAGTGAAATCAAGAGTCATCTAACAGGGCATCAGCAAAACCGGACACTCCCAAACCACAGGTGACACCACATCAACATTAACAACAAGAAAAAAATCACTTCATTGCATTAAAACTCCAATTCAAATAGCCAAAAACAAGCCGACCCCCCAATCCCTCATCTGAGGAGCAGGTGGGATCCGCTCCAAAAAACCCACGAGCGGCGGGAAACCGCTGCCTTCCTCGGCTGAGCAACTTCACCTGCCTTTCTCCGCCGCTGATAAATGATGCTAACGCCACCTTTGCTAGTAATCACCCGGGTTAACAGGGAGCTACGGGAGTTGAAAAGCAAAGTCGCCTCTCGCTTTGGGTAGCAGCATCCCCGCAGCTATAAATCACCCTGAAACAGGCTTGAACTCTGCAGAGGAGGTTGTTTCTCTTCCAGCCCGCGCTGAAGACAAGGTGGTGAGCGGAGACCTCTGAACCGTCCCCGGGGCGCCTAATTCTGCGAAAAATAATCCTCCTTCCCCACGGAGTGCGACGTGCATGGCCAGAAACATGTGCTCTGAAAGCATTTGTTTCTAAGGCACATAAGAGAGCTCGCACCTGCCTGCTTCGTTTGTAGGCTTGTTAATTTAATGACTCATCTTGGGTTTAGAGGATGCTTCGGTAGCGGTGAACTGCTAGGGAAAAAGGTGAGATGGGCAGAGGCCACCTGCGCCCCGTGAGACCCCTTCCTAGGGATTCTGTCCCCAAAATGCCATCGGCAAACCAGCTCTTCTGCAAGAGACTTCAGCATGGCCACTTGTTTTTAATTCAGTTTTATTACCACAATGATATTATTGTTATTCTTCCCCGATTCCTAACGGGCAAGGCGCTGCTAAGGGGGAAAGGTTGAGTTTTCCATGCCATGCTGCAGCCATCATTCTCCATCTATCCACCCAAAATGGAGCCCAGAAGCCAAAAGCTTGAGGTCCTCCTTGAGGCACCAAGACACACCGGTGTTTCTAGAGGGGAAACTGAGGCTACATCTCCACCAGCAAATTAAACATGCTGAGGAATATTTCCGCGTACCAAGACCACCTGGCACAAACCCATCCGCATCCAGCCATCACATCCTTTGATGGACACGGCTGCGGCTAAACCACCGACTGTAAGGGTTCCTCGGCCACCTCCAACTCCCAAGTCTCATCCAGGTTTTTGCCCTGGGACCAAAACCAAGCTCCGGCACTAATGCTAAAATACCATTTAACTTGCTGGTACAGATGTAAGCCAACGGTCCTGTGCAGCCTGGATGAATATCAATCCTTTGGCTCAGAGGCGCAGGCAGTGGGTTGAGCGCTGCTGTTAGCACTTGCACATCACTTACTCAGGTTAAAAGAAGTTGCTGGCCCCATATCCACTCCAAATCTGCATTAAATATAACAATTCTGGATACACCAACAGCCAGTCCCTTTGCAAAGCTTCCTTCTTCCTTGTCTCCTTTATTTCTGAAGCCTAACTATATGTTATAGGAAGGAAAAAAAAAACAAACCAGCCCTTTTTCCTTCTATCAATTCTCATCCCCATCCCTCCTTTGACATGCCACGAGTCAGGGAGTACAGCTGTCCCCAGTCTATCTTCTCTATTTTATATACTCGTGATTAAGTGACTCTGAAGAGAGATACATGTAAAAAACATATGGTGCTTTGTGCCTCGTTCAGAGCGACTCTGCTCACCGCCAGGATAACTTATGAGCTCCCCACTGACAACGAACGTGCCTTAGGCAAATGGAGGGAAAGGGAGACAAGAAAACTGCGTGCCCAAAGGCAAATGCTGTTGGAAAAGGTCCTGTCCCAGATGCTGATGAGACCTGACATCCCATGGGTTAAATGCTTTACAGGTCAGTAATTGCACTGTAATTACCTACATGATGCCGTAGATGGGGAAAGGAGGACTGTGATGCTCGAAGGGACTGGGGAGAAGAAGGTGCTATAAGGACAATTCACAGGGCACGGACTAAATAACCAAAGCTTGAGTAATTAAAAGCAGCGCTTCCAGATCTGGCATGGCTCAGGCGAGCTCCGGTCCCCGCCGTGCCCCAGGCACAGCTGCGACAGCTTTGACAAAGCTGCTTTCGACACATGACATGCCAGAAATACAGCCAAGGGGGGCTGCAAACTCCTCGAGTGACACGATGAAGGACTGAGCCTGATGGGCTTCTCTGGGAAAACCAGTCTTCATTCGCATCCCCGTTTCTGGCATCTCCATCCCAACAGCGGAGCCTTGACACCGGAGCCGATCACAAACTGCTCCCCACACAGTGACACCGCTCTGCTTGGCGTTTCAATACCCCAGTAGGATTAACCTTACTGCTGTTGTCTGGGTGATCCTTTGTAGGAGAGAAATGATCCTCCAAATCCGTCCAACAAAGCTGAAATGTAAATACGTGCTTGAAGCACATCCCAGCTCAGTGAAGGACCCGCAGCTACACTTAACCTTCAGCACCTACTTCGCCTCGGCTTCAACGCTTGAGGTCTCCAAAGCTATGTCCGACCGGAGATCCTAGCCACTGAATGGAGGTTAATCTGCTAAATCGTCAACCGATAATCACTAAAAGAAAACCTAATTATTCTTCCACCTCACTCTGTGTAATAAAACCGCAGAGCCCCAAATGCATCAAGAAGGTTGAAAATGATGATGAACTCAAAAGCCATTTTGCCAGCCAGTTTCACTGCCTGGCTTTTTAGAAAGGTTAATTTTTACCTCCAAGCTCTTGTATGTTAAAACATCCTCCTCCTCCAACCCCAGCACAGGGTGATTTAGAGGGAAGGGTGATCTTACGAAGGTAGCTAAGGATTAGACACAATTAAACACTTCTCCACTGCTCTTTCTCTCCGATCCCTGGAGTTTAAGCATCCTTAACCCAAAGCACATTACCCAACACAACCCCAGGTGCTCTGGTTTCCAATCCGCTGCTTAATGCATTCATCTACCGATTCACCGCGCCGGCTGAAGAGGCACACTGTGCTCTCACAACCCTATGGTGAGCCTGAACAGCTTGGCAAGCAAACTACAAACGAACTCTGTTGGAAGCAATCAATGAGGTAGACTTCCCTACAACCACCAGAGTAGGTCCGCTCACTCGTAGAGCAGGTCCGCTCACTCGCAGAGCCGCACCATGCTCATTGGGAAGCCATACAGACCTTGTCTTTGGACACCTTGTGGGAAAACGAACAGGTCCCATCTGTCTTCTTGCATGTGCCACGGAGAAACCTGTAGATACACCAGAAAGAGAGGGTTGAGCACGAGGTGGGTCACAAAACACGCCGTTTTAAACACCAAGCATCTGTCTTGCCCCATTACCACGTTTGCCCCAAGGCCACAAATACACGACTGCTGCCAAGCTCGCTGTTAAAGCCCATTTCACACCCTAAATTGGTCTGAGTCCTTCTTAGAAGAGCAGCTGATACTTCCTGATAGATTTTATTCTTTCATTGCATTTGGCTGCTCATTAGTAGGTAGAGCAAGGCCTGTACCCCAAGGTTCAGAGATGATGCTCCCAGGAGAAAGGTCCTTCCTAGAGCCCTGATTACACCAGAAGCTGGATGAAACACCAGGAGGACCTCCGGGTGTGAGTGGCCAACAACCAGGAGGAGCAGAGACAGGCGCACAACAGAAATCAAGATCCCAAAGCATGTGAGGATGTTTGGACTCAGAAGTTTTCCTAGGAGCTACCAGTGTGGTAGCAGATTAATAAAATACACATTATCATGGGAAGAGCACTGGTCTGAACCCCCCACGAAAGGAGACTCCAGGGTTACATGCTCTCAGTTGCACAGCCTTGCATGGAGGTTCTGGAGCACAGAATATGCCCCCAGCATTATTTATAAAATCTGGGTAAATGTAGAGCTGAGCATGGAGAGATTCATTAAAAATAAAACAAAATTGAGAATGGTTTGAACAAAGTATAAATGGGAACATATAGATGTAAGAACCAGCTGGTTGATGGCAACTAGGTTTGCAGATGATTGCAATCACAGCGTAGCTATGTGCACCTCCTCAAAACAACCAGATCTGGAAAATAAAGGACACCCTAAACCAAAAGCAGACTGAGAAAATTAAGAGATGGTAACAGAAAGCTGAAGAACAGGATTGGAGGTAGAAAGCACCAGGGTAAGGAGACACAAGACCAGGAGAAAATCAGCGTTGTCCTCTAGTGATTCATAGAAATGGGGCAGGATGGAGACCCAAAAGACCTCAAGGACCAGCAATTCCTGAAGTACGCAAGGAGCACAGCCCAAAACCAGACTTGGTCACCAGCATAAGAAGAACCAAGGATTCAAAGCGAGGACTCAGTAGCTGGCATCCCTTGTCCTCTATGTCACCAGAAGTAATCCTGACCAGCTACCTCGGACACATGCATCTCAGCGTTCATGAGGATGTGTTATGGGAGAATGAGTGAAAGCGAGTGAAATCAGTTAAAAAACCAATAAATCACCTTTCCCCCCTATATGGTCTCCCATCGAGCTTTGTGCAACCTCCAAATGATTTCTAGCACAGCAGCAATTTTACAGAGAAATTACTCAAGGAGTTCATCAGTGGAGTTGGCTTTTCTACACTTTTTAAACGACTAATAATATAGTTTAATCAACTGTTGGGCAGGTATAATGAGCTGGCAACATGAATCAGTTCTCCTGTAATAAATTACCAAGTCTCGTAGCTGCATGGCGTCACAGGCTGAAGGATTCAAACCTGTTGCATGGATCCAAGAGGATCTGAGAAATGCTGCTAGAAGAAATCACTCGGTGCATGATAAAGGCAGGCTCTCAAGTCACTCTGCTCAGATCTGCACCGCTCCGACATCGGTACCAGGTATTACCCAGGATCCACAAAATCATTCAAGTCAGATGGTCTCTTTGGGGACTAGCTAAATGCTTTAGCCTCTAAATTCCACCTGGCAAACCCTGATGGCATCCTCAGCCTGACAGCAGTAAGTCAGTCACTAAGGACTATTATTCTGATTATATTTAAGAAATGTTAATTTTATTTTATTACTAATCCTTAAAACACTACTCCGATTTTTTAATTTTTTTAGAGCTTCCATACTGCAATATGGAAGGTTACTTGTAAGACATAAACGTCCTGGTGATGGTATCCACCTCCAAAATGTGAAATAAATATTTCTGTAATCCCTACAGGTTGTGCAGAACAACCAAAACGTGTGTATTTAACTTGGAGGCTGGTTGTGTGGTGCTTTATTAGCATTAATAGGTGTAAAATGCTGTGTAAATTTAGGGAAAAATTACCAGAAGAGATTAAATAAACCATCATTCTCCAGTCTGGGAAGTCTGGACAGAGAGGGGAGGACTATGTAGTTATAAGTGGTGACTAAAAGGTGATTAGGGAATCATTATTCCATCTTTCTCAAAAACCATGAGGGAGGAGGCACCCACCACAATAGTCAAGCAGCCAGTTGAGGAAGCACTTCCCACACAGTCCATAATTCAGTTGTGCAACCCACTGTCATAAATACCACGTGTTAAAGGAAGGACTAAATAAATTCACAAAAAAAAAAAGATCTGCTGACTATTACATGATGATGGTTTGGTGGCAACCTCTAGCGATTGAAAAACTCACCCTATCAGGCTGCAGGGCTTCGCTGCCAGAAGCTGAGAGGTCCCAGCCAGGAGAAAGAGCCCTTCTCTGTGTGCCTTGTCTTGTCCTTCTCCTGTAGGTTACCTGCCAACCCAATAGGGTTGGGTAGACCCTAGGCCTGACCCAGAACAGCTGTCCTCGTGGTCTTACATTTCTGTTATCAGGTTGTTTCCCTGGGGAATATCACATGAGCAAGCACCAAAGCCAACCAACGCCCCAGTCTACTGTGATGGGCCAAAGCATGCGGTTGCTGCGTCTATCCATACCTGGTACAGACGGCCACCTTTTCTGGATCGTGGATGTAGGGGCAGCTGTCCCCGCGATTACACTTGCCGAAGCGGTTGTAGTACATACAGTATTCCTTCTTCTTTTTCTTCTGCTTGGCTTGACGAATGATGGCCAAACTCCGCTGAACAGCACGGCTAAATGAGAAAGACAGGGTCAGGTTACATCTCCAACTTCAACACAACAATGACGTAGAGAAGACAGCTCAACAGCACCTGAAATCTCAGAGGAGCCCAAGTTTCACTCTGAAGAGAGAGCGAGATATTCAGGAAGTTCGTGCTGGGCCAAAAGCTCTTAGGTCTTTTTGGTTTTTGGCCAACTTTACCCTGAATCTTTAGAAATCTGCTTCGTGAGGCCAATCTTCCTGGAAACATCTGCATTTGGTACAAAATCACCCCATGCAGCAGGACACGTTGTGGCCAACTTCCTGGAAAGCACCTCTGCAGAAGCCAACCCTGGGGAACAACAAGGCACCCAGGAATCAGCCAGGTGCCCTTGCGGTGATGACACCCACCGCATCCTGGGCTGTATGAGCAGGAATGCAGCTGGGACGATGAGGAAGGGGATCTGTCCCCTCTATTTGGCACTTGCAAGACCACAGCTGGGCACTGGGTCCAGTTTGGGGCTCCCAGTACAACACAGACAGTGATGGACGGCAGTGTGTCCAGTGGAAGCCACCAAGATGATTGGGGCTGGAGCACAGGACGTCTCAGCAGAGGCCATGGGCTGATTTGCTCAGCAAGGGGAAGGCCAAGGGGGATCTTATGGTCCTCTGTGACTTCTTAATGGGATGGTGTAGAGAAGGTGGAAGCAGACCTTCTCAGAGAGACATGTTGGAAGGACAAGAGGACAGCTCTCCAGAGATCCCTTCCCACCTCCATAACCGTGATTCTCTCCCATGATTTTATGAGCATGGAGAGACCTTCCTGCAGTTTTGGGGAACACAGTGAGGCAGAAAACATCCTCTCCCATGCTGGGCTCGTGCAGCACAGGATGCAAATGCTGAACAGCTTAGAGGGCACTTCAGCGTGAGTCCCTGCCAGCTGGCCTGCTGCTATTCAAGGCCTTCAAGTGGGCACCTGCTTATGAACCTCAATGAATGAGGGCCTACGTGACGGCAGCAGAAACACAAGGTAACACCAAATATCAGAAAAACTCGCTATTAATTGCTTGGTACCACTAGAAGTTACTTAAGGATATAAAAAGTTGCTTAGCACACGTTTCCCATAAGCTTCCAGCTGAAGAGGTAATTACCCAGCAGCTATAGAGTTGTACGGGACCAGGAGGAAGAGGGGAAGTGTTGAGATCTGGGTGAATGCAACACTATGGAGGGCACGTTTGATCTCTCTGAGCAGATAATTAGATGGTACAGCATGGTCAACCCAAGTTTGCAGAGGACACAGTGCTCTGGATGGGGGCAAACAAAGCCACTCACCTTAGGTTCTCTGGGTAGTTGTATGCATTGCTTCCTTAGAGACTAAGGATAAATATTTATATATAAAGTTATTTTAATATATGTATAATATATAAATATTATATAATATTTATGTATTTCCACAGTCTTGGCCCTCCTGGTGCGAGAAACACAGGTCTAAGGGTCACAATAGCATTACCCACGATAAATACTTGCTCAAGGAAACTATTTTAGGGGTGAATGCATATTTTTACCTCTATAATTCTTGGTTGTCTGCAGCTCTTGAGTTAAAATGCAATGAGAAAAAGACAACTTCATACAGCCAAAATACTGAATGCGAAAGTCCCATTTCAGCATCACAAATGCCACCACCTCTCACATTACAAATGGCTCTGGGGGACACCAAGCCCCACCACAAATTGCTTCGTGGCACTTGAGGTGCTTCCAAAGCTAACCCAAGGCAAGCCATGATATGGCATGATAAGCATTTAAAAAAAGATCATTTCTTTGCTGAAATTATGATATTGAAAAAAAGGCTCTCCCATAGTCAACACCTCGGCTACTTGTGATACCTGGCCAGGTCACCAACACATTGATCTGCAGAGAAAGCATTTCGAAGCTGGACTTTAGCACCAATTAACTCCGATGGTAGATTTTAAATCAGTTGATATTAGTGGTAGGATATGATAAAATATAGCTAGAATTTGGCCTTACGTCTGTATACAGACATCTGGAACAGACACACTTTGGGAATAAATTTTAGTCTGCTACAATTAAGAGGGACTTGTCTGCAAACACTCGTACTTAAGGCTGTGATGACATGCAGCACAGCTGTAGCACAAAAGAAAAGGCAAGGAGAAAGCTGGCAGGGCGTTGAACACCAGCAATGTGCTGTCGTTCTCCCATACACAGTGCTTTCCAGTTGCCACATGGCAGGTTCCCAGTTTGTGGGTGGGACAGAGAGAAGGAAAACCTGCAGGTTTGCTGGGCTGAATTGAGATGGGTTTCTCAGAGTTGGGGTAAAAAACCCAAAATACTGCTTGAGAACAATACAGTTGATTTTAAAAGGGACTTTCCAAGCAGGATTTGGCATTCTTTGCTCGCAGAAAGGTGTTGCTATCCATTAATAACCTTTCAAACCATTTCCAAGCAGAAACCGCGGCCTTCTGCTGAGCTTACAACCACCTTGTAGAGGCTGGGGGAAAAGCAGGGGCCAGAGTTTCACCAAATAAACAGCCAGTTAAATAGCTGCGTCTCAAGCTTCTGACACCATTCTGAGCATAAATCACAAGCAGCATCCAGAGGGGGAGCATGCCATTCCTCCCCACAAGTACAGACCTGGCGATGTATCGGCTCGTAGCTGATCTGTTCAGGCAGCCGGATGGAGAGAAGCCAGGACTGGGTGTACAATGCAACCTCGCTGTTGGAAACAAAGAAGAAAACATAGATAATTTGCTCAGAATCAAGAAATTTTGCAGGAACTCATGCAGCCCTCAGTATCTTAGGTCAACAAAAATGATTAGAGGGCTGGAACACCTCTCCTATGAGGAAAGACTGAGAGAGCTGGGCTTGTTTCAGCCTCGAGAAGAGAAGGCTCAGGGGAGACCTTCTTGTGGCCTTTCAACACTTAAAGTGGGCTTATAAGAAAGAAGGGGACAGACTTTTTAATAGGGTCTGCAGCGATAGGACAAGTGGTAATAGCTTTAAACTAAAAGAGGGGAGATTCAGACTAGATCTAAGGAAGAAATTTGTTATGCTGAGGGTGGTGAAACACTGGCCCAGGTTGCCCAGAGAGGTGGTCGATGCCCCATCCCTGGAAACATTCCAGGTCAGGTTGGACGGGGCTCTGAGCAACCTGATCTAGTTGAAGATGTCCCTGCTCATGGCAGGGGGGTTGGACTAGATGACCTTTAAAGGTCTCTCCCAACCCAAACTGTTCTATGATTCTATGACTCTACAATCTTATTGCTTAACCCAAAGCAGGCAGCTCCCAGAGCCTGGATGGGTGAAGATGCTCTTTACGGACCTCCACGTTGCCAGCACCTCCTGAGCGTCCACGGCAAAAGGGCTCCTTGCCAGCTCCAAACACAGCAGGGACATTTCCCCTCGGCACCTGAATGTGCCAAAAAACCCCTCTGGGCAACTCGCACGCTTGCACTATCAGTCCAGGAAATTTCCACGCTTGGCTTGGCCGCTCCCCGCAGCCGGCCGGGGAAGCCCAGCGCCTGCCTTCGATACATGCACGCACATAATTAAATTGTCCTTGACTGGCGTAGGAAAGAATGAATTGAAAATAAAGGCCATATCTCAGCTTTCCAGGTGGTATGAGAGCAGCTCAGTCACTCACCTGCCAGCCCAGGCATGTTGGGGAGTGAGCGAGTGGAATTTGATAGTGCGGCAGCGCGCTCTCCCCACGCGCGAGCTGTCACTCGGGCTGCCGGCGTCGGTGAAGCCCCATCTGTTCCCTCTGCAAATAAAAGCAGTTGGCGCAGGCGCGATGTCGGCACCGGCGGCACATGCCTGTCGATCAGAGGCATCGAGCAAGCTCCGTGCAACTCACCGGCAAGCGCGTTCGAGCTTGCCGCAAGCGCGTCGAGTATCAGCTGGGCATTTGAGCCACCGCTGAGGGTTTTTTTGCATTTGTTTTTTGGCTTCCCCCTCATCACAGAGCTGCCTCACTGTAGGAGCGTCTTTCCAACTCGTTTTCAGCACTAAAATAAATGCACATCAACTTTGGGTCGCTCCGAAGATGCTGCAGAGCATCTTTTAGCGAGGACGTGGGTTAAGAGGCCAGCGCACTCGAGCAAGGTTGACCTCCCAGCTGATGCAGGGAGAAAGACCCAAATTAAAGTCTGACCATTAGGGTAGGGATAGAGCATCCCTCAGCCCTTTGCAATTATGTTTAATGCTCCTTAAAGCAAGCTCAGCAGGACGGGCTACACCAGGAGCCGGCTCCCCAGGGCAGCAGACAATCTCTCTGAATATTTAATACCCGGGCATAAAAGTGGACTCTCGGGGACGAACACGCTCCCGTGCTTGTGTGCCATCCTTTTAGTTAAAGCAGCCTGACAGCCACATCTTGGCCAGAAAGGAGGAATCACTAAAGAAATAAATAGATAAGTAAATAAATAAAGGGTGCAACAGCCTCATGCCACTGGTTTTTAATTTATATATAGAAAAAATACATCCATGGCATAATGTTTGCAGGGGGAGTTTGCCCAGCTTTTATGTTCTGGCAAGAAGTCATGCTATTATACGTGGACAGGCAATGTGCATCTCCCATTACGAGCTCTTACTGTGAATTAACTCACAGCCTGGAGGCAGTTTAACAGCCCGAGAGCCAGTCCCATCCACGGCAAAATCCGGGTAAGATGCATCCGTCCGGCATGCCAACCAGGTCTGGCAAAGCATCAGACTGGCAGCTGGCAAAGAAACTCTTCATCCACGCTTTCCCACCACCTAATTAGTCACCCCACATGCAAATCCTCTCTGAACTATTAGAAAACCACCTAAATATTTACCCAGGAGGAGACAGCCCAGTGGCTCCGTAACGCTGCCGGTTAAGAAGCTCCGCAATTACACATTTTGCCGTCGACTGGGATTTATGGAGAAAACTCAGGCTCCAGCACGATGGTATTTTTAGAAGCTTTTGCATCGTGCAAAAAGAAGTTTAAATACAAGCAAGGCTCTGTGAGCACCAAAGCAGCAAGGGAGGAAATGCAGGAGAGTGGGTTTGATGTCTCAGACCTTTAAGGAGGTCCAAGGAGCCCAAGTTTTGATTTTTAGAGTGGTTATCAACTCAGGATGCCCAGTTAGAGCTGCTACCAAGAGATTTGCATTAATAAATACAAAGCATCTGGTATTTTGCAGACAGGGGAGACTCAGGGTGTATCTGTATCATCAAAGTAACCCACGCGGTGTGACACCAGGGCTGAGCAAAAAAACCCGGAGAACTGGATAAGGGTTAAATTAAAAAATTAGGAACTGAAATTTGCTGCGGTTTGACTAAATTAAACAAAAAGCCGAAATAATACCCCCAGGGCTTGACTCTTATCTCTGGGAGTCTCATTTGGTCCAGACATAACACACTTTTATTTTGCAGGACAGATGCCAGTCCCAAATCTATCCTGTTTTTCTCCCTGATTGCTCTCCAACCGGGGAGAGCATCAGCATCGGGACGCAGCGGTGCTGTCGGATCAGGAGAGCAACTCACACATCCCATATTACGCTTTCCTCTATATTGCAAAAGTCCCTCGCTGCAGAGATTTAAATAAGTGGCATGGCAAGTTCCTCCCCTGTGCACGCTCAAAGGCAGCGGGAACAACAGGGGGAGAAAAAAAAAAGGAAGGAAAAAAATAAAAGCTGCTGGGGAAAGCATCAAGAACTGCACATTAAGGGCTTTTTAACTGATTACACACAGCACGGCGGCGTCAGGCTTGATATTTTATACCCTGCATAAGGGACAGGTGTTTTTCTCTCTCTGCTTTTTTTTTTTTTCCTTCTTAATGATTTAGTCGGTTTGAAGCGCATCATCTGTAAGGAAATACACAGCCCATGCAAACGGGGTTGTTCCTCTTAATGCATCATCCCAACCTGACACTGGCTGCTCCGGCGGCTCTCGGTGTTATCAAGCGCGAGCGTCGAGAAGTGATTGTTGTACCTAACCCAGCCGCAAGACTCGACGCGTCTCTCCAGAGGGAGCAGGAGCTGTCATGTTCATTAAATGCATGATTACAGCTATGATTAATAGCGGGGGCTACAGCCTAACTCCTTTTTTTTCCCCCTGCTCCTCTGAAGGAATCCACAGCCGAGCGGTCCCATGGTGTTTTCCACAGCGTTTGCTTCTGCTCAGCCCATCCCGCTTGAAATTCCAGCTTTTGATGGAAAAGAGCAAAGAGCCACAATTTATCCCTGCCGAAGGCTCCACAACCACAAAATATGTTTAAAACGAGCGGGTCAGATGCTGCACCCCTCCACCAACACCCATATGTTAATTAGGACCTTTTTTTTTTCCGTAACCCCAAAACATATCTCAGGGCTTGAGGGGTCCCTCAACTGCAACCCGGTCCTTCTCCTCCAGGGAAAGGTTGGCAGATTTGCCTTGGCAGCCCGGGAACCGCACTCAGGAGCAGCAGTCGGTGCTTTCCAGGACGCCAGCACGGGGAGCAGGATGCTTCCATCCAGCTCCAACTCCCCTGCTCAGCTTCCCCTCGCCCAAGGGCTTGCAATGCAACAAATGCACGCCGAAAAGGACGCTTGAAATTTTCCTTTGCGTTAAAAATCAGCTGCAAATCTTGCATGGAGGGAGCGCAGTTAATTATTACCTGCTTAATTATTTAGGAAGGACTTTATTGCTCCTAGGGCACAGCTCAAGGACCAGGACCTCATCATGTGGAAAGGTCTGTTTGTGCATCTTATCTAGTAATTTATTTTTTATATGGTGGAAAGACTGTAGAAAACTGAAATAACCTACAAAAAGGGACAAGCCACAGAGCTGGGATGTGCCAGAGCCAAGGGATGCACAAGAGGGTGAGAGCATCGTGTTAGGGTGACAGCCAGCACCAGCCATGCAGGTCACCCTCCTTGGGGACAGAGGAAACCGCTGAGCCCATTGCCACCCATCTCTTTCAACTGCCCCAAATCAAGGATAATTTATGGAAATCTTACACAGGGAAGGAAAGAACCAGGGCTTTGCCCAGGCAACCGCAGCTGGCAGACAATCAGCTCCACCAGCCGATGCTCTGACTCGGGGATGACCATAACAGGGTCATCCCAGCTTCCCGTTATTTAGTCTTGCTCATCAAGGGAAGGGGTTTTGCCATTAGCCACGCTTGCTTCTACTCAGTCTGTTCCAACATGACCTTGACACCCAGGAAAAGGCTTCCTTTAACCACGCCGGCTCCTTTAATAGGTCCCATTATAACCCCGCTGCGCCCGCCGCGGCACAGGCAGCCTACTTCGGAAACAGCCAAGCGATTCATTTTGCGAGGCTCTCCTTCGCTTTATTGCTGAACAAAAAGTTTTGAGGCTGGCACTCGGGGAAATTTATTTCTTTAATTATTATTCATTTAAGTGGGTTCCACTGTTTCAGATGATCAGCACTAGCAGCTGCTGGGGGTAATTTATTTTACTCACCGGACAGCAAAAGCCCTCACTCTCTAGAAGGTAACAGGAAAAGAAGGGATGAGCTGCCACTACACGAGCAAAGCATTTTGTAGTCTCCTGCCCGGTTGCACCCCAGCTCCTAACAGGATCATGCATGTCCCTGGGTCAGGCGGTCACGAATGTTTTATTCGCGAAGCAACCTCAATTAATGAAGCACGGTCCAGGTTAGATGTTGTGTGAGCTGATGCTTGCAAGGAGCCTGGAGCGGCTGCTGCGGAGCATCTCCCGAGCTCTGCAAGCTCTCGTCTACACCAGTGCTGGATCCAGCGGTGCTCCTCAAGGACACCAGGTCTCTGCCCACCAGCACCTGCAGTCCCAGAGCCGAGGGACTGAGCTCAAAAGGGACCAAGGGATTGAGCAATCCCAACGCCAAGAGATTGAGCTCAAAAGGGGTAAGAGATTGAGCAATCCCAAAGCCAAGAGATTGAGCTCAAAAGGGGTAAGAGATTGAGCAATCCCAAAGCCAAGGCATTGAGATTGAAGGGGCCAAGGGATTAAGCTCGAAAGGGGTAAGGGATTGAGTAATCCCAAAAACAAGGGATGGAGCTCAAAGGGGCCAAAGGATTGAGCTCAAGAGGGGTAAGGGACTGAGCAATCCCAAAACCATGGGATTGAGCGTGAAGGGGCCAAGGGATTGAGCAATCCCCAGAACAAGGGCTTGAGCTCAAAAGGGGCCAAGGGATTAAGATCAAAAGGGGTAAGGGATCGAGCAATCCCAAAGCCAAGGCATTGAGATTGAAGGGGCTGAGGGACTGAACAATCCCAAAGACAAGGGATTGAGCTCAAAGGGGCCAAAGGATTGAGCTCAAAAGGGGTAAGGATTGAGCAATTCCAAAGCCAAGGGACTGAGCTCGAAGGGGGCAAGGGATTGAGCAATCCCAAAGCCAGGGAATTCAGCTCGAAGGGGCTGAGCAGAAGTGCGCTCCAGCACAAGCAACACCAAAACCAGCTGAAACCTAAGGAAAGCAACACTCCAGTATTCGCTGTTCTCACACCTTGGTGCATTGGGTTGCCCTCTCCTGCACCAACTTCTTCCTTACCCCTCCACCACTCAGTCCCAACATGTTCAAGGTGTCCAGTCTTAAATCTTTCTCTTCTTTTTTTAAAAAGCCAAGCGGCTCAGAGGAGAGAGCATCGTTCACGCAAGCCCTTGGCCAGCCCGACAGCGGTGCTGAGCACTTTATCATCCTTGCAAACACGGAAAGTGCATTTCTGCAGCGCTCAGCACTTCTAAAATTAGTTGGTAAACAAGGAGCCAAGAGTGCACTTTCTTCCAACACATGGCTCCCTGCGTCGTGTTATCTTCCTCCTCCTTTCGCCGAGTGTGAAGTTCTCCCACCGCATCTGAAATCACGTTCATGAGCATCAGTCATCCATCTTCAGCATGATGCAGCAGAGAAGCTCGCATCTTCAGTCTCCCCAGCTGTTACTAAGATGCTGTCGCAGCAGGGTGGGGAAACTGAGGCAGGAGGGGATGTTATGCCACAAGGTGGAGACAGGGAGTCTGTTTAGATGCAGGGAAAGCCCCCCAGCCCTGGAAGGTTGAACTCAATCATGTGTTTAGAAATAGTATGCCCCTCTGCCATCAGACGCTGTCATGGCTGTACTGGGAGACACACATCGGCAGCTCAGGAGAACTTAAAGCTCCTCTTAAACCTCCACCTTTGGGAGCTCAGCAGTCATGGGTATCTCCAAGGCTTCTGGATCCTATGGTTGCAGAGAAAAATTGAAAACCACCAATAAATAAACCCATGTGGCTCAAGAGGCTGGCTGCCACCCATGAGCATCCCTCCAGCAGGTGAAGCCTAGCCACGCTGGAGTGTCCCCAAAGCCTCCAGCCTTTCATCCCACCGGGGCTCCCTCACACTTCCCAGGAGGTAAAACCTCAGTTGAGGATGAGGAAGTTGTGCAGGTGAGGATTTGCCCATGGAAAGCAGCCTGGACACTGGCAAAACACCACCGGAGCGCCGGCAAAACACCACCGGAGCCAGCCCTAGTTCACGGCGTGCAATACCTCTCACCGCAGCGGTAGCAGCTCTTGCCTAGATTGGGGTCAGGGCTGTTTTCCGGACAATGTCAAACCTTAATCTGGTTTCTGCTGCTTTCAATCTTGTACAGGGCTGCGTTTTTTTTTATTTTCCCTTTTGAATTTCTCTGTGAAATGCTATGTTGCCAGGACCTTTTGCTTCCTTCCCCAATTTCATGGAAATTCCTCAAGTGTCTGAATAACGTCTTAGCAGCTGTAGAAAGAAATGAAGGAAAGGTTCATTGTGAGCGGAGAAACCCAATTATTATGCTTGCTTAATTAATTGCAACGTATTGAATGCCTTCCACACCATCCCGCTGCCTATTTTCTAATACTTCTGCAAAGTGAAAAATATATCGTTGCAGAAATAACTAGTTATCCCAGGGGTAAAGCACTTTTCCATGTTTTATACTGCATCTTCATCCTGCACAGTGATGAGGAGTGGGTGTCCATGCCCTGCATTTGCAGCTAGGTGTCTTCTTCTGAGCCTCTTTCACCCTTGCTTGAGCAGCTGAGTTACAGTACATCTGAGCTCACCGGCCAGCCGGGAAGGCAAAAAGTCTTTCTATTTCTGTATTTAATCTTTAGTGTTCAGGACACAAGCACAGAACTTGCAGCAAGCCCTTTGGGAGCAGAGCCACACATGTGACGACAGCACCATTCTCAGCAGCTGTATGATGTCCCAAAACACTGTGATGCCCCAAAACACGAACCACTCCACGGAGCTTCTTTATGCTCAAAACACCTTCAGAAACTTTTCCTGGGTTTGCAATGATGTTTCCCCTGTCCCCAAGCCGGGTGTCCACCATGCCGCACTGCTGATAAGGAAGCAGGTTGCAGATGAGCCGTGGCAAAACCCGTGTTCTTCCCCCTGCTTCAGGAGATGAATGAGCTGCTTTATCCCTCCTGGTAGCCCCAAGATTGACCCTGATACAGCATAGGGCTGCAGGAGGTGCATCCCCAGGACCAAATTTTAACTTAGCCCCAGCATCAAAAAGATTGCCCATCCTGCTCACCTGGCAGGGACAGTGTGATGGCACTGATGGATCAGCTGCAGCAACCAGCATCGCGTTTCTTACTGTAGTCGGCCACGAAGAGACAAAATACCAACCCAATAAATTCAGGCAAACAGCAGAATTATAACCCACCGTAAGTAAACTCCAAGCTATTAAACTGTCAGGAGCATTTCCCATCTCTGCTACCCCAAACACACAGCGTCTGCCACTGGAAGGGAAAGGAAAAGCTGTTTTTTTCACCTTTTAAATAAACTTTGTCAAGTGTCAAAAACACAGAGCATTCAGTAAACGTGTGAAGGCTCGTACCCGATGAGCACACACAAATGTTCCACCCTGCCAGCCCCAGTTATTGTAAAGCAAGAGACGCCGGTATCTGTTGAATCCATCCTTGCGAAGGAGGATGAATTATGGCGCAAGCTGAAAGATGACATGCAAATACTGACACACACCAGTTACCAAGGCTCTATGGTTACAAACCCACTGCACCATGTGGCAGGGGGAAGGAGACTACAGCAAAATATCTTAAAAAAAATAAAATAGATGGGTCTGTATTTTATAGAAAATAACCCTGGAAGGGACCTTCTGTCCCAAAGCAGCACTAATTAAACCTGTTTCTCTAAACAAGACCTCAGTAAAGGACGTGGTACCAGTGGGGAAGGAAAGATGGGAGGGATCGCATCTCCTCCATGCCCTATCACCCCCAGTAAAGCCACGATGGGGAGCAGCTCCCACCCCACCACTAGCCAGCAGGTCTGACCTGTTAACCTCGAGACTGTTGCACATCTCCATGAAAGTCTCATTATTTTAAAACCGAGATCAAAAAGGGGGAAAAGTATCCACAAAAGTATCCAGTGCTTGCTGGTGCACGCTCACCCTGTGCCTTTTACTGATCTTTTGCTTTTTAAAGCTGCTTTAGGTCACCTCTGCAAACTAAATCCCTTGAAAGTCATCGCTGTTTCCTTGCAAGGCTTGAGCCCCAGGGTTTTCCCCATAGCCGAAATCCCCCCCAGCAAAACCCCAAGAGCAATGCCGATGCCTGAATTTGCAAAAACCCTCCTGTCATACCTTTGGCTCAATACCTCTCCCAGATATTGCACTCTAAGCTGGTGTTCCTCTGCTTGGTCCCAGCCCAGCGGTGGATATTCATGGACAGGCTGAATCCATCAGCCTTTGCTGAGTTGCCTACACATGACTTTGCTGTTTCCCGGCGGCCAGACAAATTTAGAGACTTTCTTGCACTTAGATAAATGAAAAAAAATAGTTTGGAACAAGCATTTTAAATATGGCATGTGCAAGATTTGGGCTTGGGAAAAGCTGCCTCGGAAATGCTGGTGCTCCGAACAGCAGCAGAAACAGTGATATAAGCACGGTGGTGGGCAGTTAAGTCCTCCCACCATCTCCCAGCACCTACATTAAAGACACCAATGCATCGACTGGAAATTAGGCAGCAGCTTGAGTCAAGTCCACCTCCTTGCTGCAAGGCAGGACATACTCCACCTGTGTCCTCCCCAGACAGAAGTTCATGTAATCTGTTCTTTAAAAAAATCCCAATAATGGAGATTTCAGAGTCCACCCAGTCAACTTACTCTAGCACTTCATAATCTTGTCCTTCGAAAGCTCTCCCTGAACCCTTCCTGCTACAGTTTAAGCCCCTTGGTTTTTGGCTGCTCCACCTGGCCGTGGAGAAGACATCCTTCCTTTGCTTGGCAGCTCTTCATGAACTTGGGGACCTGCAGCCCCTCCATCTCCTCCTCTTCAGATTGCACAGACCCAGGTCCTCTACTTTTCCAGTCCTTCCAGCCATCACTTCTCCCCTGGATCCTTCCCAGTGGTCCAACTCTGTCCTGAAACCTGGCCCCAAAACCAAGACCTGCTCCATCTAACATCTTCCCTGCCCACATCTTGGGGGTTTCACCCCTTTTCTTGCACTCCAGCAAGATGTTTGCTGCCTTTGGTGACAGCTTCAATGCCCAGGGATGGTGCTTATGGCAGAACCACCCTCGAGTTGGTTTTGTGCAGCTGATTACCCTAATTCAGACACTTTGGAAAATCCCATTGCCGTTAGCAAAGCTCTTGAAAAAATACGATGTCACTGACACCAGGCTTTGCTTGGTCTACAGACCCCTCAGCTCACTTTACGGCCTTTTTTTCCATGCTTCCGAAGGCTGATCCTTGCCCATCCTCTTCCAGACGCAGCACCAAAGCCAAGGATTTAACAGCGCGCAGGTAGGATCGCAAACTTCAAAACAAGCCATATGGACACACACTTACGAGCATGCACATACCTATTTGCAGAGCCAGCAGTGACGACAATGTTGCAGGCTAGTCAGCCACCGAAAATCTGTCCTGAGAAGAGCTGAGTTGCAAAAACACCAGCAAACCGTCCCCAAACCGGTGATGCTGAGCATCCCTTTAATGCTCTCAGAAGGGAGATTACTTGAAAGTGATGCTCCATCGGCTCTGCACCCCCTTGGCCACCACAGCATCCTCATCTCTGCCATCATCTGCAGGCATCTTCATTTCCCACCCCCGGGTGGCTGGGGCAGCTAATCCACAGTTTAAGCTAAATCTCCGCCCTCCTCCCCACCAGCGACAATGTGGAGTAAGGATTTATCATCACCGGCCGTTCCTCTCCTGCCTGCCCCTCATTTCTCTCTTTCCATTTTCCCTCCAATGCCACTTACTGGCTGCATGCGAGCGTCAGGGGGCTGTTACTTACTCTTTATTGAGATATTGCTGTTTGCTCCTAATTTTTCTCATGCTTTTCAAACTTCCCAGAGCTGCTCAGCTCTCCTGCTGATGGGATTTTTGTGCCTGCACAAAGCTCCTTCCCTCCCTAATCCCTGTTCTTTGTGGGTTTAAAACTACCCAGGATGCCCCATCATGCTCACACAAACCGGGATGCAGGCAGTTTCAGAGGCTGCACCTCTCAACAACACTGCGCTATTTATTTCCCCTCTTCATTCACTTTGCCACCATACGTACAATGACTTTGGCATTAAATTGCCTCATTTATAGCATCTTCCGTGAACATATTCGTCTCTGCACCCTTCATCCTTCCAGTAAAGAAAAACAATAGCACAGAGCCATTACCTTTGCCTTTCCCAGCTTAACTGTCCCCAAAATTTGTCAATAAAGCAGTTACGGAGCAAAAATATTTGACCCCAAGTAGAAACTCAAAAAAATACTTTAAGCACAGTTAAAAACCTGGTCTTGCCTAAGAGCCACACTAGAGGCATCAAGTACAAGAGGAGCTGAAACACAAATTTAATTGAAGCTAAATGTAAAGCCAGTAACTGTGTTGAAATGCCTGTTTCATAGTTATCTGCAGAATGATCCTCCCAGCTTTTGTTAGGTCAATATTGAAGGTAATTTGATGAGCATCTCAAATACGTTTAACCTTGCGGTGCTGTTTGAAGCTGCCCAGCACTTTGCTCAGGTTAAAAAAAGAAACAAGTTTAATGGCGCAATACTCTACAAGCTTGAACTAAGCCTGAGTCGAGAAAAACCTCAATTTTCTTAAACCTTTTGTTTCTTCTACATTATTTTCCCTTCAGTGCTACCGTAAAGCAAGAACAGCTAGGGGATGCGCTTTGGCACCAATGGGATGCCCGTCACCTTTGTGTCTGGGCTCCTGCGAGGCAAGAGGATGAGTTGTAACATGTGGGCTGGGAATAAGCAGGTAAAAACCAACCTCAACGCTGAAGCTGGGACATCAACGGATTTTGGATGCAGACCGGGACAAATTCTTGCTGCTCACCTGCTCTGCCGGGGCTCTTGGTGTTCAGGTCTCTGCCCCGGCCAGGGGTGTTGGAAGTCTTGGAGAGTTTATTTGCCGACACTCGGTACATCACCCCGCCGATGCAGCGATAGCCTTTACTCCTCCATCTCTGTTGCACGTGCTGGGACTTGCCACCTTGAGGCGATGGGCGCGTTTGGTTTGATAGCTGGGATCTACAAGAACAAAATAAAGTCAAGGTAAGCCCAAACTAGAGAAGATATCGCAAGGAGCTGCTGCTTCGTGAGCAGACCCTTGGCTGCTTGAGGATGGAGGCGATGCAGGGAAGAACGACGCATGCTTTTGCTGTAGACAGAGGAGCTGCTCTGACTCCCTGTGATTTACACCAAAAAAACCAACCTGCAAGGACTCTCCCCCTAGTACCGCTTCCCCCATGCAACAAAAAGCCGTTTCTTTTCCCCAGCTCACCCACGGCAATGCCGCAGGAGAAGAGACCATGCACTGAAGGTCAGGTCCCCACCCAACCGTAACCTGCCAGGACACAGCAAGATGTTTGTCCCTAAACTCTACAGATATTTGCCATCGACCCCGATGCCTCGCACACGGCGTGGCTTCAATCCACACTGCTGGTATGTACTTCTTAATAGGCAGGCTGGTGCATCCGAAACAGGATCCACGCAGCCAGGGCTGATGCTCCATCTCACACCCTTGGCTTGCAGCTCCAACCCCAGCAGCAAAGAAAGAAATGTGGATGCAATCCCATGAGGGAATCAGCAACGTGGGACCTTCTCCTGAGCTTAGCCAAGTTCTATGGAGCTCTAC
This sequence comes from Harpia harpyja, assembly GCF_026419915.1. Lineage (NCBI taxonomy): Eukaryota > Metazoa > Chordata > Aves > Accipitriformes > Accipitridae > Harpia > Harpia harpyja. The sequence goes on from NC_068944.1 coordinate 78,292,475, forward strand.
AAGCTTTTATTATCATTATTATAATTACTATTATTATTATTATTAGGCACTATAACTTCGATAGTATTATTTCCCCCCACAAATCTGGCTCTTGCAAGGGTTTTGCTACATCCCTGCATGTGACGAGTTGCCCAAGACCGCTGCTGTCGTCCATCTATCACCTGGAGTGGATGCTGGGACCCAAGCAGGGTCGAGCGGGCAGCGTTGGGGACCCTTCTGCACCTCCCCATCTCTCCCCTACATCTTCAAACCCTGTAGCGAGGCAACGGAATGGTGATGGGTCAGGAGCTGCGACCGGTTAGTGCTGCCCATTAGGTTATTCTGAAGGATCCGTAAGCTCTGAAGTGACAAATATGACCCAGAGGGGCTCAGCTGCCACCAAAAACCCCACCAGTTCATGACCTGGTATCTCCTGCACCATCCCACCTCCCTCCCAACCCACGCGGAGCCACCCAGCTCATTTTTGTACATACGCTGTTATACAAACAGAGCTGTTGCAGCCAAATCAAATCTCCTCAAATATCAGTCGTCTTCCCCATTTAGCGCTAATCCAAACAGTAATTTGTTTATGCAAATTAGAGCTCTAATTTTGTATTAGTCTAAACTATGCTCATAATGCTATTAGCAGAACGTATATAAACCGCGCATTACTGGAGAATATCTGTAAATTAAGATCCCGCTATCCTATCAGCAGAATGCAAACCCCGGAGAGCATTACCTTTAAATGAACATGTGCTGCAAAGAAAAAGAGAATTGTAAAATGTAATAGTTACATTTCTTAGTGCTTAGCGTGACAGCCTATTCATTTCATCGGGCTGTTGCCACTGGCTACCGAGCTCAGAAAATTGCTGCCTGGTTTTTGCGGAGGGGATGGGGATTGCATAAAGAAGCTGCTGCCCCGCTTCCAGTTTCCCCGAGGGCTTGGTCCTCATGAAACTGCTCCGGAGAGGAGCATCAAGTCTTAATTTTTACAAAACCAGGTTACTTGCAAAGAGCCATAGCGGTGGCATTGTTGTGTGAAGGTACCGATGGCAGGAGGGACTCTAGGGCCACCCATGGACCACCCAGCAGCTGACGGCAAACCTCTGCAAGTCCAAGGTTGCAGCCAGCATTGGCTGCAGGACCTGGAGAAAGGTCTCATGGCCGTATCAGTGGCCTAATGCAGCCAACAAAAATGATATCAAGTACCTAATGGCCAGCAAGGGGATTCTGCCCCTCTGCTCTGCTCTGGTGAGACCCCCCTGGAGCACTGCGTCCAGCTCTGGGGTCCCCAGTACAGGACAGCCATGGACCTGTTGGAGCAGGTCCAGAGGAGGGACACGGAAATGGTTGGAGGGCTGGAATGCCTCTGCTATAAAGACAGGCTGAGAGAGTTGGGGTTGTTGAGCCTGGAGAAGAGAAGGCTCCGGGGACACCTTCTTGTGGCCTTTCAATATAGAAAGGGGCTGATAAGAGAGATGGAGAGAGACTATTTAGTAGGGGTTGTAGTGATAGGACAAGGGCTAATGGCTTTGAACTAAGAGAGGGGAGATTCAGAGTAGATCTAAGGAAGAAATTTGTTACAACGAAGGTAGAGAAGTTCCCCAGAGAGGTGGTCGATGCCCCATCCCTGGAAACATTCCAGGTCAGGTTGGACGGGGCTCTGAGCAACTTGATCTAGTTGAAGATGTCCCTGCTCATGGCAGGGGGGTTGGACTAGATGACCTTTAAAGGTCCCTTCCAACCCAAACTATTCTGTGATTCTAATAACGGTATTGTAATATAGCAAAGCACCACCATGGCTGTGACAAGACCCATCCCAGCTCCAGCTCTCCTCCTCCTCTTCCTCCCGGTGAAGCAGCTCAGGAGGGCACCGGGACGCTCCACGCCACCATCCATGGGCTCTGCAGTGCCGATGGCTTTTGGACTCCTGTTTTGCCCGGCACTGAACTATAAGCATCAGTCCCTTCAAGGAGGATCCATAAAGTCTTCTTCAGAAAACATGGCTGGAAAAAAGCCCTCTGAAAACTCCCAAGTTTGCAGGACAGAAACAGCCAGAACTGCTGATTGCAAAGGAAATAGTCAGAGTCGGAGACCAAGCATTTGCTTGCGCTATCCGTAATCCCCGGATACACGCAGCACCAGGGGAATGGCTAGTGACTGATGTATTTACGTGGATTTTGACATAGAAAACATGGAAGAACGCCTATAAAATGTTACTGATTGAGATATGAGGCCTGGATATTATTTCATATATATGTGTATATATGCATAATACATATATATATTTCATATATACAATATGTATTATATATTTAAAATAAATTTATATGTAAGATATAGAGAGATTATTGGATATATATAATTCTATATACATTCCATATATATAATCAGAGAGAGAGATGTATTATGGTACATATACTGAGTACCTGTATTGAAATATATTCTCTATAGATTACATATAGTAATAAATAGATACTTATACATAAAAATCTATATATTATTACCTATGTATAAATTATCTCTAGATGTTATTGAATCTATACACCAAATACCTATATTGAATTATATATTTTCAATAATATCTAGAGATATTCAATACCTATATTCAATATATATAGTCAATAATATTTAGAGATAATTGATAGAGATACAAGGCCTGGATAATATTGTTATTTTTAGTAGTTTATATCATTCAGATATTATTGAATAGATATATTGAATATATATTGAATGATATATATTCAGTTATAGCTACAGATGATAGATATGATATATACGTATTATTTTATGTGTATATAATATGATTACATATGACCTATATTTAATATTTTCTTTCAGCCTGTCAGAGGGGAGGGAAGAAGCCCCAGGCTCACCCACGTTCCCCACTCCAGTTTGCAGGGAGAGGCCGGGCTGGGGCGCAGCGGAGGCAGCACCCAGGGCATGGGGGTTTTGCTGTGCTGGCTTCTCGCAGCCCCCAGCCCCAGACCCTGGGCTGTGCTGGCCCTGCGAAAGCCCCTGCCCTCCCACAGCCGTTCAAAGCTCCGGCTCCACCGGGAGCAAAACCTTGTTACTGCCCCAAACCCAAAGCAAAGCCTTTCTGCCTCCTTTGCATTTAACAGAGACATGCCACTATATACATATATACACACACACACACATATATATAAAAATATATATATAAAAATAGAGATATATGGAGAGATATCTATAGATATGTATAATCTGTATATACCTATAGATGTATACAGATATCTATAGACTATATATAGACATAGAATATATCTTATATAAGTTATATCGAAAAATATCTATGTATCTGTTTATATGGAGATTGTATCTGTATAGATATATCTATATATTATATATATAACATCTGTATCTATATAGAGATATATTCAATATATATTGAAATATACATTCTCTATAGAGATATCTATATAGACATATATCTATGTCTCTATCGTATGTCTCTATCTGTATATCTATATAGATACCTCTATACCTATAGATATCTCTATCTGTATATCTGTACATATTATCTACAGTTAATATCAATATATAGAGAATATAAATACATATATTCAATAATATATATACACATACAATACATATTTATTTATTTATATGCAATAATATCCAGGCCTCATATCTCAAGACATCTCAACCCCCAAAATGACGGCGCACAAAAGCTACACCAAGAGCACGCTCCAAACAAGTAGCTTTGCCTGTTCCTGCACGGATTTCAGTTCTCCTTGTACATCCATAACCAACCTGGGCTTCGCACACCCGAAATTCTCCCCATTTCTCCAGGAACGGGCACACGTCCCTGAGCATATACTTGCTACCTCTCCAGCACAGGGGTTTTCTGCCTCAAATAATAACTTAGAGAACTGCTCCTATCCTCAGTGCACTTCCTTGGAAAAACATCAGCAGGGTGCAAAATAAAAAATGTAAGGAAAAAAACCCTCTTATGGCTGTAATATCAATAAAATCCAACCAAACCCAAGTTGTGTGTAGCCCCAGGGGCTGCTCATGCCACCTGAGCCCAAACAGTGCTGGTTTAAGCACCAGTTTAAGAGCCCGGCTGGTTGAATCCCACGAATCCTCAGGATATTTATTTTCTCGCTTTGCTGCACTCACTCAACCCGCTGAAGTGGTTGCACACTCCGGCGCTCCTTGTTCGAAAGTCACCATTTATCAAGAGTTATTACCCGGTGGCATCTGACCCCTGGTATGTGAGCAGAGAGCAAGCAGGTAGCAGCTGCCGAGCAAATAGCAACAGCTGCAGATTATAAAACATTTTATACTTTTATAAAGCAATATTAATAAAAAAAGAAAAAGCCAGTATAAGAGGAGCAGAGCAGCAATGTGCGCAGCAGCACGCTCTTCTCTCTGGCAGTCCTTAGGGATGGGCAAGCCCCAAAGGCAAGGGACCACGGGCACCGTATCTCCCGTTAGGGATGGTCCCACTGGGATTTTTCAAGGATTTCAGCAGAGAGCATCGAAAAGCATCTCACCCTGCAAAGGGAGTGGGGCTGAACCTCCTCCAATTTGTAGTCGTTGCATTTTGAGGTAGAAAAATGACCATTTACGTGGCCTCCAAGCAAAGCTTCCGCAGAACATCTGCTCAGGCTGCCAAAGCCCCAAGGGCCACCGGACTGAAGTCTCAACCAAGGGCTCAGCTTGAGCTCGCTGGAGGCTTGACCATCTCCATTTCCACCTTCTGGGTGGTGGAAGTGTCCAAGCAGGGATGTCCCCAGCACCCCTCAGCCTCCATGGAGGCTCTGCACAAGCCCAGCTCCTCATCTGGAAACCTTCCTATCTAAAAAGTCAATGTTAACAGGGGTTATACCTGCCGTGGGGTGCAATGGGCCCCAATAACCCATCTTAAACACCTCCCCAGGGGACTTCGCTATTTGTATTTGTATTTATTCCCCTTTAACCTCGGAGGTCACCTCCTCCACTCTTCGCTCCCCAGACACTGGAGGTGCAACTTTGTAGGGGGGGGAGCCCGGGGGATGCAACCTGGGGCTGGTGGGACCCCCTGCCCGTAGATGTTCATGCCATCATGGGGGGTCCCGATGCAAACACAACGGGAGAGGAGATGCTGCTCACCGGGAAATGCTGGCGATGCTTCGCGGGGGATTTCAGCAGCTGAACGCACGCATCGGGTTCAGCTTTGGCCACATGTATTATTTATAGAGTATTATTTCGTAGAATATTTATGATATTTATTATTTACTATATTAATTGGAATATTTATTCTATTTATGTATATTATAGGAGCCATAAGAGATTTAAAAAATCTCGGTGGAGCCTGAGCCCATACAGAAGAGCCGGGGGGGAGCTTAATTGACCAACTTTCACCCATAGGAAACCTCTATTTTCCTCTTAAGCCAAATTGTTGCTTCCAAGCGGTTGTGTAGCCCCAACACAACTGCTGGTGTGTGTCCCCCTCCCCGTTAGTGACATCTAACCCAGCAGCCATGGGGAAAAGCCACCGGCGAGGCAGGAGAGGGGAAGGACGGCTGTAACAGAGGGCAAGGAGCTGCACCAAACACCCAGTCGCTTTTCATCGGCGGCGGTGTCACAGCTCTCCGTTGAATTGTTACCCTAATGGAAAGGACGGCCTTTGGAAATGAACTGTATTGAGAAAAGAGGATAAAATTAATGAGATAATAGCTGGGCCAAGGACCTGAAGAATACGCCGGCCCTTCGACACAAGGGGCTTGTAATTCCCTTTCTGCCGCACAAGCCCGTGGATCTAAAGAGTCCTCCCGTCCGTCCAGAAGGCCCGCTCCGGCAGGAAATTTCATTAACGCTGGAAAATAGGAAAGGTATTAAGCGTGGATAATGAAGGCCAGAGTGTGAACAGTGCCTTAAGATAGTCTTCTTTCTAGCCTTTGTAATGGGAGGCATGAACTTTCCCTTCAAATCCATTTCTAATCCATTTGAAATACTACAGCAAATTATCTTCCCTTCAGCCCGAAAGCGGCCAGCCAATTTACTCCGAATAGAAGTGACAATGCTACAGAATTTATCGCCATAACCTTGACTACACAAGGTTGAGGGTTGTCTTTCCCCCACCCCCAGGGTGGACAGGGGAAGAAAAATTTTTAATGAAAAGGGGGTAGAGGAACGCTATAAAAATGTTTAAAAACAGAGTCGTAGATGTCGGAGGTCCAACACCAACGCTGGGCCCGAGCGTGATGGGAAAATCGCAGTGTCTTGTGCTAAAAAAGTTACAGTGGGAGGTCCTAGACTGATAAAACAATCTGTAGGTTGAGATCTGGGCTCTTCCCTTGCATCCTTCAAAGCAGGAGCAACTTTCCCTGAGTCTGGCCATTTTATGCCAGTGCTCTGTAGATGCTTGTGTTGACCAAGTCTGATTTTTCTTATTCTCTTTCCCATGATTAAACATCAAGCTGCTGTGTCCTTCAAAGAATCATGGAATCATTTAGGTTGGAAAAAACCCTTAAGATCATCAAGTCCAACCGTTAACCTAACACTGCCAAGTCCGCCACAAAACCATGTCTCTAAGCACCACGTCTATACGTCTTTTAAATACCTCCCAGGAGAGTGACTCCACCACTTCCTTGGGCAGCCTGCTCCAGTGCTTGATAAACCTTTCGGTGAAGAAATTGTTCCGAATATCCAACCTAAACCTTCCCTGGTGCAACTTGAGGCCATTTCTTCTCATCCTATCGCTTGTTACTTGCAAGAAGAGACCGACCCCCACTTCACTACAACCTCCTTTCAGATAGTTGTAGAGAACGATGAAGTCTCCCCTCAGCCTCCTTTTCTCCAGGCTAAAGAACCCCAGTTCCCTCAGCCACTCCACAAAGGACTTGTTCTCTAGACCCTTTACCAGCTTCGTTGCTCTCCTTTGGACACGCTCCAGCACCTCAGTGTCTTTCTTGTAGTGAGGGGCCCAAAACTGAACACTGTGTTCGAGGTGCGGTCTCACCCATGCCCCAAGTAAAAAGTGACGATCACTTCCCTAGTCCTTCTGGCCACACAATTTCCGATACAAAATTTCCTCCAGTCTTCTCTGCTTGACCGACTTCACCTCATTTAGAAAGTGGAAATGCTGGGTCCTTCCTCCAGCCTTTTCTGCAAGACCAACTTCACATCGCTTGGGAAACAGAAATGTTTCTTCCAACAGACCAGTAAACCAAAGCAAAAACCGGACCAAGAGGGAGAAAAGGGCTCAGCAAGACAACGTGGAGTCAACAGTCAGTTGATGCCCAGCTCAACGTGCTTTCCTTGCTTCCAAACATAGCAAAGCTGCTCAGAATGGAAGAAAACCACCAAAACTTCAGCCAGGAGCCAGCAAGTGCCGCTACTGAAATATGCTCCACTCTTAAATAGATCAAAAAAAGGGAGATTTCCAAGCCAATGTGGAAAGTGAGGGTTAGCAACAAGGATGACTCGCCCCAGCACACAGCAAGACCTGTAGGAGATATTCAGATTTAACACCCCCGTGCTATGCACATGGGTGCGCACTCAACACACAAGACCATCTGATCCAAAAAACCCACACAAACACCTGCATAAATGCACCCATATTTGAAATATTAGAGTATCTGATACATATAAATTAAACACAAAACCAAGAGCAGAGCAAGAACATCCCAACGGCGTTTCAGCCAGCTGAAACGGAGAGGATTTCTTGGCGCTGACGGCAATACAAGTGGCTCTTAAAGGATAGTTTTCTTTTACTTCTGGATATCTTCTTTAGGCTTAGCTTATTTTTTTTAAAGTAATCCTTACATAGTAAGAAATCACATTTGCATGCTGGCATTTGATTCCTGAGGAAAAAGCGGATCATAACTGGGGCAACAGTTATGGACAGCACCAGGGAGCAGCGAGGCAGGAGGGACCTCGTCCATCCCAAGCCTCCCAGGAGGCAATGCAAAACCCTGATTTGGGAGAAATAGTTAAAAAAAAAAAAAAAAAATCACAATATCCTTGTTCCTTAGCACGTCGCAGAACAAAACACAGGATTTAGGCTTAAAAGTATTCCTCAAACATGCCAGCAGTCCTCTGAGCTCCTGCACCAGTTCCCCTTGGAAGCTGCTCCGATCTCCTGCAATGTCTCTATCCTCATCCACCAGCTGCCTGAGGACCCCAAATCCACAGAAAAAAGCAAGTAATTCCATTAAAATGATTGATTTATATATATTATTGCTTTCTTCTTAAAAATAAAAAGGTCAGATAAACACTTTCTATTTTAAGACCTAATTTATTTAAAGAACCTAATTTGGATTATTCAAACAATCCCATTCACTGACTAGGATATTTGAGGTTGAAAAAGTGATTGGAAATTGAAAAATAGAAAAGGACATGTCTTCTTCCAATATACAAACATAAACACAGGGGATCCATTAGTTTTAAATACATAGTGACCGGCAATAACCTGTTAATTTATCCATAAACAATTCTCTACTTTCAATAATTAGTTCTAATTATGAAACAAACACTTTCAAAAACTACTTTAATTTGGTTCAATTGAATCTGAATTTCCATTCAAATGCAGCTTAATGTTAATCTCAAGAAAAAAAATAATCCAGCACAGATCTCATTTACCATTTTCAAAACCTGGGAAAAATTATGAACCTCAATGAGTACCTATTAAGCTACCTAATTGCCTAAATAAAGATGTACCTACCTAATAAATCCTCCTGACTTGCGAAAGAAAAATAGTTACAGGTACATTATAATGGTTCTCAACCAACGAGATTAAAGATTCCTCCAGAAAAACAGCTGGTGAATAAAGATGGGGAACAAGACTAGACCTGATGACTGAAATCAAGGGTTTCCATCTTGTGGATTTAAATCCTAATTAACCTCAGCAATTAAATCATAGTGAGCTGCAACAGTGCCATGCGGCCACAAAAGGGCTGAAATAATGGGGATGGGATCACTCGCTTGGTGGGTAGTGCTGATGTATGATGGCGATACGGTGGAGGAGGAGATGACCAGCCACCACGATACAGTTGATTTGTGCTGGTTTTGGCAAGACTCAGCCACTGACCTCCCTTGGCAGCCCCGGTGGCATGGGCCCCTCTCCTCCCCTGGCCCCAAACATCCTTCCATGTGCCACGTTCATCACCGTAGAAGCTGTAACACTAACAGAAAAGCCACCAGGACCATCGGCAAACAATACAAACTGCCTTTGAAATGTTTAATATTTTCTCCATCTATTTAAAAGCTTTTGGCTTCTCCTGCATGCTGTTGCCAATGCTGTTATCAAAGCTATCTAAATGGATTTCTTCTTCACAGTTCAACCCATTACTTCATCCTGCAATCAAAACCATCGAAGTCGCTTTTATGGCTGCATGTTATATAAGAAACATTGGATTACACCTGCAATGCAGGATTGTTGAGGTGTTTTTTTGTGGTTTCTCCCAATTTCCACATCCCATAGGCATGACACCTCTCCCCAATCCTTGCACAGGCTGGAGATTTTCTCTCCTCAAATAATTACACTGGGAAAGACCCAGGTATGAAAATAATATCCCAATCTTCTTGCAGTGCCTTCTCAAAGGGCTGTAAAACTTACAGCCAACCTTGTGCTAAACTGATGGGGAACATTTCATAGAATCATCAAACGGTTTGGGTTGGAAGGGACCTTTAAACATCATCTAGTCCACCCACACGCACACCATGGGCAGGGACATCTCCCACTAGATCAGGTTGCTCAAAGCCCCATCCAACCTGACTTTGAACACTTCCAGGGATGGGGCATCCATAACTTCTCTGGGCAACCTGGTCCAGCGTCTTCATAAAATTTAAATTTTTTTCAGCTGTTCACCCAAAATGAAGTTGAGACCACATCAACTGCATCGATCCTCATCGCAAAGGACCAGGGAAGACAATGGGAAGACAATAACGTTTCTGAGCCAGCTGCAGGAGCATGGGCACTGGGGCAGCAACAGCAATATCCAATGCTTCAAACATTACAAGGTTTGGGAAAGGAGATGGGACACCTCTGGGAAAGGCCCAGGCTTGGTAGCTCAGCAAGGGGGAATTACAGTGGTGGTGAACCCCAAAATCAGCTAATGTAAGCTTGACACTTCCAGGCTACGGCCATGGGGTACCTCTGCACCCAGCTTTCCCTGGGTAGCTCTGTAAGTGTTTCGGGGCAAAGCCAAGCCCTGAAGCCCTCATCCCCAGGATCCAGCCAGAAACCACCCCGGATGACAGCAGGTCCAGGTAGAGATGATGATGGTGGGAACCAAGGAAGACTTTGCTGCAGGCTGGTAACAGTTAACAGAAGGGAATAACCAGCAGAAATTATTTGGGGTTCCTGACATGTTTCTAGGATCAGCTTCTGCTCTTCCCCAGTTTTTCTCATCCTTTTCTCTGGACCATTTTCCTCCGTTGAAGCTGAAGAACCAGGAAAGGGACGAGATCCACACAGAGTCCTCATGTCCAGACACATCTCCGTAAGCCACATCTTTGGGTTTTGACAGGTGAGATTTGACAAGTCTCCACGGGCCTCCAGCTTTTCACCCCACTGTCAGTGCCAACTCTCCAAGGTAGGGTCACCCTATGGTACACGCTGAGAAGCCAGTGCACAGCCAAGCCCATGAGATCACCCCACAGCTGGTCTGGGGACAGTCCTGGACCCTGAAGGACAGCCAACACAGGCTCCCTCTACACCTGCCCCAAAACAAACCCCAGTACCCAGCAGTGCCTCACTCTGGGCTGCGAGACTCATTCAATGCCCCCTGTTTTGACCACAGTTTTAAATATGTCACGTTTTCACTCCGCGCAAGAGCCACGTTAGTCTTTCCTCACCACCCACACAGCCTGGGAGAAGTCAGAGACAGAAAAGTCCCCAGTGTCATAAATCCTACTCCGAGCTGGGGATTAAAACCAGGAGTATTAGGTCTGTAAAAAGGCCTAATTAAGCCTGTAGAAAAAGATACAGTTTGAGCTACACATGGTTCACAGGCAAGCCAGGACCTAGCTCGTGTCTTTCTTTCCCCAAGAGCCCCAACCAGGAGCACGAGCCAGGGGATGCACTGTGCTGCCCTCGCACGAGGGGCTTCACTGGCCAAACACCGCAACTGAGTGGCTTTCATAGAATCATTGAATGGTTTGAGTTGGAAGGGGTTTTTGAAGGTCACATAGTCCAACCCCCCTGCCATGGGCAGAGACATCTCCTGCTACATCAGGTTGTTCAAAGCCCCATCCAACCTGACTTGAACACTTCCAAGGATGGGGCATCTACAATTTCTCCAGGCAACCAGGTCCAGTGTTTCAGCACCATCATTGTAAAAAAAATTATTCATTAAGTCCTATCTAAACCTACCGTCTCTCAGTTTAAAACCATTGCCGCTTGTCCTGTCACTACAGGCCCTGGTAAAAAGTCTGTCCCCATCTTTCTTATCAGTCCCCTTTCTATATTGAAAGGCTGCTATAAGGTCTCCCTGGAGCCTTCTCTTCTCCAGGCTGAACAACCCCAACTCTCTCAACCTTTCTCCACAGCAGAGGTGTTCCAGCCCTCAGACCATTTCCATGTCCCTCCTCTGGACCTGCTCCAACAGGTCCGTGTCTGTCTTGTACTGGGGACCCCAGAGCTGGACGCAGTGCTCCAGGGGGGTCCCACCAGAGCGGAGCAGAGGGGGAGAATCCCCTCCCTGGACCTGCTGGCCACGCTGCTCTGGATGCAGCCCAGGAGACGATTGGTTTTCTGGGCTGCAAGCGCAAATTGCTGGCTCACATCCAGTTTTTCATCCACCAGTCCTTCTCCACAGGGCTGCTCTCAATCCATTCATCCCCCAGTCTGTATTGATACTGGGGATTGCCCCGACCCAGGTGCAGGACCTTGCACTTGGCCTTGTTGAACTTCATGAGGTTCACATGGGCCCACTCCTCCAACCTGTCAAAGTCCCTCTGTTTGGCATCCCTTCTCTCTACCGTACCATTATTTCCCCCCACTGGATTTATTGCCATTTCTCTCTTGAAGGCATTTCAGCCCCATGCTGGCATTCCCTTTCATTTCTTGCTTGCCTCCAAGAAAAGACACAGTGAAGGCTGCATGCTGCATTTGGCAGCCCTGCAGCGCTGGGCTCACGCTCTCGGTCGCTTGGCGAGGGTGAGCCTATGTGCCAGGGAAAGCACTTAAATCACGCCAGGACTTTACAAAACACAGAGGAGATATAGTTATCGCCTCAAGGAGCTTACGGCAGTGTTACAGAGGAGAGCTCTTCTCCCTGCCCAAAATCACTCCTGTTTGCTAAATCACTGCTATTGTTTGCAACCTCATTCATTTCTGAGAGAGAGATGAAGAGCTTGGCCGCAAAACCAGCTCTATATGCCATGCATGGAGAACAGAGGAAAGCGTCTGCCTCGTGACTTGCTGCATTGAAGAACTGGCGTGGCCAGGCAGGGAGGGCAGGGATGGGTCAGACTCTTTCAGGGCAGATCACCAGCTAGAGCTGGACTGTCCAGAAGGCAATCTGGAGAGCACCAAAAAGGGTGCAACCATGCAGCCTGTTTCACCCACAGGAGATGTCAACAGCCTTTTTGCTATCCCAGTGGACCGAGTCCTTCCTCCCTTTTTATCCATCTTCTACTTACCCAAACTTTTTGCTGTTCCTTCACTCCCCTAAGAAAGCAGCGTGGCGGGATGCTCATTTAGAGGAGGGTGAAAGTGGAGGGTCACAGCACCAAGAAGGGCCTCAAAAGTTCTCATGAGAAAGTTTGCTCCTGTAGCTTCACTCAAGCTATGTGCCAGACAGCAGCGAGCAACCATAAAAATGAAAGCCCTGGACCAGGAGCAGGTAACGGTCATGGCCATCTTCCTTTGCAAACATCTTCCTGTAGGAGCACGCTATGAAGTTGTCTATCAACTAGATGAAACGCAGGGAAGAAAGGAGGGATTTTAATAAACATAGGGCAAATGTTTGCTACCTAATCAACCAAGAAAGCCAAATGGGAGCATCCTGCATCCTTGCTATCAACCCTAGATTGCTTTGAGAGCACACAAGACAGCAATAAAACCAAAGGCAGATGGATTTATGCTTTCAGGCAGGGTGAATGCACCAGACCCTGAGGGTGATGCATTCACCCAGTGCCTATTCAAGCTGCAGGCTGCAAAAAGTCTTTTTAGATTCACAAAGCCAAAGCACCAAGAGCTTTCTTGGATGACACGCCACGTCATGCGAACTAACACAGACACCCCAAAACCATTGGTACAGGTACACTCACCAATTTCATTAAGCCAGCTGAAATCATTTGCATACATTTTACACAGAGAAAGAAATCCAACCAGGCTGGGTTTCAAGTTACTTAGGATGTCCCCTCTCCACTTAAATCGGTGTAAAAATCCCAGCTTTGGTTGAATTGCCCCAATTGCCCGTGTAGCCCAACCTCAGAGGGGTGATTTGGCAGTGAGTCCTATCCAACTCACTAAGCTAAGACTCACCTGATGCCTCAACCCCTTTTTCCAGGGAAGATCAAAGGAAGGAGCTGATACAGTGAGCAACAACGTCTACCCTGAGGCTGTATCTGCTTATCTGCTTACGGTATCACTTGTTGGTCAAGGACCGACAAAGAACACAGGAGAGGTTAATGGCTTGAGCAGCAACAACAAATTGAATGGAGCAAATAACCTTTAACGTCCCATGACACATTCAGCCTCCCTACGACTGCATTTCCTCTCCAGCCCCTTCATCTTCAACTATTATGCAAGACAGCAGCATGTCAACAGGCTTGCCACCACGTCTGCAATCTTCCTGCTGTTATTCCTGTTCCCAGCAGTGTCACACACAGCCTGAACTGCGTATTTAGGCAATTTATGGTAATGTTACAAACCTGCCTATAGGACTGGTCCCTTCTCATTTATAAATGCTTCAAAATTCTTGGAAGACACTTTTACCCAGAAGCACTCCCCAAAGCTGGCAGGCTGGGAGATAGGTTTACAGACTGGGAGGGACTCCAGGTTAGTTAATTAATACAATTTTTCATGTTTCCCCAATGCAAAGAAGGGAGACAAAGCTATATATAAAGGCTCAGGGCACTGCATCTGCACTGCATCTGCTCCCACATCTGTGCCCACCTTGTCGCCCATCCTCCCAGCTTTGGAGAACAGCAATCTTTAATTTTATTTCTTCTCTTTGTAAGCTAGAAAAAGACATATTGCCTAAACAAGCTTGCAACTGAAGGGCAGGATGGGATAGCAAGATGAGAAGAAGAAAAACCCACTGATACCAGTGAGAATGATGATGGAAGATGATCCAAGCACAGCCGTTTCCTACCATCCTCAGCAAACGCAGGAGAGCATCAGATGAGGGGATGTTAAAAGAGGGTCAGCTAATGATGCCAGAAAGAGCCAGCGAGTGCCACCACTCAGAGGTGGTGAGATATTTAAGAAGCTAATGCGGGACATTGTGGCTAGCAGGAGGAGGGATGGGATTCTCCCCCTCTACCCTGCTCTCCTGAGACCCCACCTGGAGCACTGTGTCCAGCTCTGGGGCCCCAGCATAGGAAAGACATGGACCTGCTCGAGCGGGTCCAGAGGAGGGCCACGAAGATGATCAGGGGGCCGGAACACCTCCTCTGTGAGGACAGGCTGAGAGAGTTGGGGTTGTTCAGCCTGGAGAAGAGAAGGCTCCAGGGGGACCTTATAGCAGCCTTCCAGAACTTAAAGAGGGCCTACAGGAAAGATGGGTAAAGACTCTTGATCAGGGAGTGCAGTGATAAGATATGGGGTTAACGGTTTTAAACTGAAAGAGGGTAGATTTAGATTAGGTATTAGGAAGAAATTCTTTACTGTGAGGGTGGTGAGACATTGGACCAGGTTGCCCAAGGAAGTTGTGGATGCCCCATCCCTGGAAGTGTTCAAGGCCAGGTTGGATGGGGCTTTGGGCAACCTCGTCTAGTGGAAAGTGTCCTTGTCCATGGCAGGGGGGTTGGAACTAGATGATCTTTAAGGTCCCTTCCAACCCGTATACATACCCTGTGAGAGATATTATGACACCCATCTCATTTCTTGCCATGAATCTTCTAGACCCACGACCAGGCTCCAGCACAGCTTTTCCTTCTGCACTTTCCACGCCCCTATCACATCAGCCTCACCCGTGTGAAGGTGCCCGGCTCTGCCAGTTTAAATGCATCTTTGCTGAGCTGCCAGTAGGACAATATTACTCTCGGCAGGATGCCGCTTCTTCCTGTAATTAATGTTTCATCATCGTTCCTGAAAGCAAACAGCTGCTGCGGTCTCAATCACTCATCTTCTTGTGGCTCTTGCTTTCCTAAAGGGTGGCTGGCACTACCCTGGCCTCTTATTTTCTGTCTTCATCCACAACCTTCCCCCATGGTCAACAACAATTCAGTTTGTTTTGCCACCTCATGACCAAAGGGTCTCGTCCAAGACGACTGCATTCAGACTATTTGCCAGGATTTTAGATTCACGGGGATTTCTACACAGTGTTTCTGGCCAAGACCGTGTCTACTCCAAAGACTCAGTGGACTCTTCTGTTCAGGTATGAACTAAGCAGGGTTTTGCTGAGGTCTTCTGCTCTGCGGGCTGCTCTCTCCCATTTCATTTCTCCCCCTATCTCTGCACATCCCTTTCTTCACACTTTCCAAAATACTGCCTACATAATCCATAGCTTCAATTCCCCTTTCATCCTACATCTCCCTGGCTGTTTCAGTTCCTTGTGCTTAGACTCTTCTCCAGAGCTTCCAGGTGGTTAGATACCTCCTCCCCATCTTTCAGAAGTTCATCTTCTGACCAAGCCCAGCCTAAAGCAGCTCTGCTCACTCCCAGCTCATCTGACAGCCCAACTCAAAACCACCTTGCTTGGCTTGTCTCCAGCAAGGTGTTCTGATCCCACCGACGGAGAGTCATAGAAGGATCTTCTGACACGCTTCAAAGTTACTCAAGTTCTCCAGCAAAGTTTGCACTATAAAAACGTCACCACTGCAACACTGGCCTGGAGAAAAGACAAAAGACCTGTTCGAGAAGACGTGATTGCCCACATGAAGCTGTTTTCAAGGTAGGTCAACTTTCAGCCTAAAACCCATGACAGCGTCCCGTTAAACCGCTTAAGCTAAGATTGAGAATGGAAATGCTGACAACCCCTAATACTCAGCTTTCCAACCCGCCGCTCTAATGCTGCAGCAGATCAGTAATTATACCAGGAAGACCGGGGACCATTGTCCCATTAATTAGATTCCTTTTACCCCCATTAGCTCAAACGATTGGACAAAGTTCATTACGGTTTAATTCTGATTAGCTGAAATGGATCTCTTTCAGCATACGAGACAGGCAGGTGTTACCGGCTTTAGCACCTAAGTCGCGCTCCAGCCAGGCACCCACGCTGAGTGTGACACTGTTTGGGCAGTGCCAGGTCCCATGTCCACATGGGATAGGACATTAATGCTTAATCCCTCCAATGCAGCATCCTCCCACCCTCAGTGATGGGCTACAAGGCCCTCTAAAATGAGAAGGAAAGCGAGAGCAGGTCATAGACCTTCCCCCATCCTGGCACAGAAGTGATACTCCTTCATCTGCTCATACTGGAGCTTAGTAAATCATATTTCAGATCTCCGGATGTGCTCCAAGCACAGCAATATTGCACCTTCCCACTTGCTTTTCTAATGCACAAATCTGTACGAAGCATCGTGCAAACGCCAAGCACCATCACTGCTCGGATCGAAACACTGTGCATTTCCGTACAGCGGGCGTTTCCTACATTTTGCATTACCGAGTAGATCGACAATCGAGTTATATCCACATTGTGCAAAGCATAAGCTCATTTTGGAAATCCTGAACAACAGGCTCAACCCACAAGGCTAATTGCTGAGGTTCAAAACCATTTCAACGCTGCATCCGTACCCACAATGGTGTGGACAGAGCCATCTGCATCACCTTCAAACCCAAAACAGCCTCAACTTTGAATATTTTCCAAAATAATCAGCCAGACATATAGCCAAATCCCACTCGAGGCTTTCCCTCCTGCCTGCTTTCCAAAAATACCTGGCATAATTGCTTTTTCCAGAGACAGCTTCTTTTTAAATGCTCTTTTTCTCACGCAGGAAATAGTCATAATACTAAGAAGAGCAAGAACAGCTGATATATTTTAATTAAAGCAAACTAATATCTCAGTCAGGCAGCAGGGCTCAATGGAAAACTGTGCGTCAGGCACTGACTCAGCATGGAAGAGGTTAAAGAAGTTCAGTGGGGCTGCGCTAAAGGGAATTATCCACCGAGAAAATACCAGCTCCCGGCCAGCTCTGGAAAGCTGCGTGCCCATGGCTATAGGGGCTTTTAACAGGGATAGATACATATCCATGGCAATGCAATATTTAAAATTAAATTTAATTTACCTACTAAGGCATAGAAAACAGTGTATAAATGCTTCTTCTGATTTTTGTTTTTCCCTGGAGAGTTGGTTTTGCTGCCTTTATATTATCCTAAGGAACAAATAACATATGTTTCTACTGCAGGCTTATTTCTCTTAATCTAAAGCAGGCAGTTGTTACATATCCATGTATATACCCCATATTGTGGCTTTTAGGCATCTTTTACAAGCTGACCCACAGAACGACTGGAGCAGCGCTGTCAGCTCTGATTCCTTAGCATGAACTCTTGGCATCCCTGTAATCAAACGATCCAGGCAGTAAATACATTAATACAAGTGTTGCATATGCCTGGATAAGTTTATATACTTATATATATTTACATATATATTTTATAAATGTATACATGTATATTTTATAAATGTATACATGTATATTTTATAAATACATGTAAAAAAAGAATTTAGATCTACTTCCAAGTGAAAGAGAAAAGGTCCGACACTTCTGAGAGAGTCAGTATATAAGATACTCAACGGACAGACACTTAAAGGAAGTCTGCTCGGACTCAGTATATACTGTAATGTATAAAAATGATTCAAAGGCACCCATCAAGGGGCAGTGTATTGGTTAGCAATACTAATTGCATTGCCTACATTACAAATGATATTGCTCCATTATTAAAGGGTCGGGACTATTTTATGTGCTCACATCTATTCAATTGGTATTTCGATCAATGGATGCATTACAAGCTTTCCCTTTAAGAGCCTAATAAACAACAAGATGGAAGGGAAAATTCGCCGTAAGATGACGCTTTTAAAAATCCATTTCAAGGGGAGCTATCGGGACTTTGTAAAGCATGTTGCAACCGAACCAAAAGGCTGGAAATTAGGAAGTTGAGAAGGTCGTGCTAGCCCTGTGGAGAAGGACTTGGGGATACCAGTGGATGAAAAGCTGGACATGAGCCAGCAATGTGCACTCGCAGCCCAGAAAACCAACCGTATCCTGAGCTGCATCCAGAGCAGCGTGGCCAGCAGGTCAAGGGAGGGGATTCTGCCCCTTGATGCCGCTCTGGTGAGACCCCCCTGGAGCACTGCGTCCAGCTCTGGGGTCCCCAGCACGAGACAGACACGGACCTGTTGGAGCGGGTCCAGAGGAGGGACATGGGAATGGTCCGAGGGCTGGAACTCCTCTGCTGTGGAGAAAGGCTGAGAGAGTTGGGGTTGTTGAGCCTGGAGAAGAGAAGGCTCCAGGGACACCTTCTTGCAGCCTTTCTATACTTAAAGGGGGCTTATAAGAAAGAAGGGGACAGACTTTTTAGCAGGGCTTGTAATGATAGGACAAAGGGTAATGGTTTTAAACTGAAAGAGGGGAGATTCAGACTAGATCTAAGGGAGAAATTTGTTACGATGAGGGTGGTAAAACACTGGCACAGGTTACCCAGAGAGGTGGTCGATGCCCCATTCCTGGAAACATTCCAGGTCAGGTTGGACGGGGCTCTGAGCAACCTGGTCTAGTTGAAGATGTCCCTGCTCATGGCAGGGGGGTTGGACTAGGTGACCTTTAAAGGTCCCTTCCGACCCAAACTATTTGATGATTCTATGATCCGCCCCGAGCACGGGACCATGCTCCAAACGCAGCAGGGCAGAGGAAAGACAGGGTATGGTCTGCACCCCATTAAAAATAACAATTCTTGGGGTTCCCAACAATTGTCCTGTGAACAGAAATGAAGCATAAATCTAAATATATACTATATGCCTATCGGTACAGACCAGCAGCTCATTGACATGCACTGGGCGAAGCCCCACACAAGGGAAAGGCTTTGCCAGCACCAAAAATCCCAGCGCCGGGCGAGCAAAGCACAGCAAATGCCGGGATGCACTCCAGCACCGGCTGCCTCATACACCAGAGTGACAAGAAGCCAGAGTCCAGCCGTGCCTAAATTAATGTGGATGTTTCCGAGAGCTTCCCCTGTCTTGGGAAGCGCCATTCTAGCTTTCATGGAAGCAATAAGGAAAAAGCATCTGCACTTAATCGTGTAACAGCATCTTGCTGACAACACTCAGCATCTCTATGTGCATGCTCACCGTTTACAAACACACAGTCCCCTTAGATCAGGCCAGAGAAATAGTAAAACCGATACCAATTAGTATGAAAATCACCCGCTTGGGCTCAGGATCTGGCTTCTAAAATCAACTGCTTGATGGCATCATCCCGAGCAAACCTTACTATTATGCTCAGAGGAGTTTCTGAGCTTTTCCACTAACTCTGAGATGGCTCTGCTAGTTAGAGCGCTTAAAAGAGACTGCCTGCAGAAAAAAACACGGCCGCGTGGCACGTTTCAGCCACGCCGGTCATCTACCAGCCTGCTAGGGAACCTCATCCACGCCGAGCTGTCAGCACGTTAAATCTCAGCACGGTGACAACTCCATAGGTGCCAAGACAGCAGCATCATTTCTGTGTGCCTCTCGGACCGATTTATCAGGTACCTAGCAAAAAAGCACATGCGTTGGTCATATAGGCAGGGCAAGCGTTCAATGTGTTTCCAAGGTGTTTGGATGATCGTCTGCCAAAGCCGTCGCTCATGCACAGCTTCTAGATAAAGCCCCAGCAGCGAGAGCATCGTCCTGCGTGCTTCCAAACAGCACAGAGATGCCCTTAATCACGGACTGTACAGTGAAATTAGGAAAAGGGGGGTCCAGCACAGAAGCAAAATGATGTGCAAAATGTTTGTGGCATTTGTTGGGAAATTGCTGTGAACCTACACAGCACATTGGTTCCTGATGCAGGATGCAGAGACATCTCTAACAAGGTTGCTCTGTTATATAGGATTTTGACGGCTCTGGGGTGTAAAATCCACCGGTCCCCAGTTTCAGCATGTTGGTGCTGCAAAGCGATGTGAGTGTGTTCAACCTGTACGTGAAGACCAAACAAATTCACTATTGCTCTCTCATAAAACTAAATTAGCCATCAGCCTTTCCCACGCAGGACTCATACAGAGCTGTCTCCCTCTGCTGGCACCAGACCCAGAGCAACTCACAGCTCCAGAACAACAACAAAAAAAAAAATGGAGAAAACTTCCTAAATGAACCCAAAACAGGCATCCAGACCACAGCACTGACATGACGCTCCACGATGTGTTAAGGCGGGATGTAACTTGAACTTGGGGTCACTTCCACAGCATCGTCATCCCCCTCTCGACATCATCCCCTCTGCGTAAAGGTAGATGAGAAAGGATTTTAATGATGCTCCTAAGGCACAAACACGCAAGCAGGCAGGTACCAATTCAGCACCTCTAGCTCATTTCCCCGCTCAGGGTTTGGTCCTCGCAAGGATGCTCAGCCAGTACCCCCATACCAGGACTCCCAAGTATCTCCACTATGTTTACAGCAAAACCTAAAAACATCATCTTTTGGACCAAAGTGGGACCTAACACCTGATTGAAAGGAAAAAGAAACAACCAAGCAGATATGCTTCCAAATTTATAAAGTGCCAACAGCAGCACAAATGGAAAAAGCAACAGCTGAGATGGTTTTTTGCACCCCACGGCATGCAAAAGCTGGAGGGACACCTTTCCTGAAGAGCAGAAGAAGTTGTGAAAGCCACCTTCTCCTGCAGCAACAGCATCAGGGAAAACAAGTCCTCACAGCGCTTACCTGAGCAGCTTTCCCTTGTTTTCACAGATGGGAAATGAAGGCACAGTTTTCCCCAAAACAGCTTGGGAACAACGGCACGGACACCCAAAAGCAAACAGCTGAGGGATCTGCCGTGGGTTCCCCAGGACCTGGGGGGATGGCCACTTCACCACGTGAATATGTGTGAAGCCGGTACCCTAACAAAGCTTTCCCTCCACATCATTAGGAAGTGCCTTGCCTCCCCTTGCCCAGCCCAAAATAATCATGTTAAAAATATATGTGATCAGAGGATGATAAATGACCACATGGCTGTAGCCAGGGCCAAGGAGGGAAGAAAAGAAATGCATGATTGCAACAGCAGAGCAATTACCTCCCATTCTGGATCCTTTTGAAATCAATATTAAGCCACTAAAACTGATGAGACCAACTCTGGCAGTGGCCCCGAAGACGCGACGCAAACTGGGAAAGGTGTGGGCTAGGGGCATTGCTCCTCTCCCTGTCCCCAATGGAGACAACCACAACCTGTCCCCAGTGAGAGCTAACACCGGCACAACTGCATGCCACAGGCTGGTCGAGGTTCTGGGGAACGAAGGAAAGCAAAGCCTGGAGAAGAAGACAGCGAGATGGCTATAATTTATACTCTCTTGCCTATACTTTATGGCTTTCTTAATTCGGCTCCTGCTACTATTAATGTAGTTAATGTTGAGATTATATCTATTTTCTGGCGTCAGGCAGTGATTTATTCAAGCCATTTTTCCGGTGCCGGCTCCCACGCTGTTAAATCAAGCGACTTGCCAATTAAGTGCTGACTGGGGAAGTGGATGCAATCTTAACAGATATCTAACCGCAAATTAAACCGGGTGTTTCTTACGTGTTGCTGTGTGCAAGGCCAAACCGCTGAACCTTGCTGAGCTGGGAAAAGAGAAAATAAAAACAACCCCCAAACCAGAAAAAAAAAACACCACTAACTTGCAGAAGAAAAGAAACAAGTCGCCTTTCCCAGCAGCATGGTGCTCATCACCCAAACCTCGGGTACCTGCTGCTTTCTGGACTCAAGCCTGGGACAACCACCACCAAGCAGTGAAAACCCAGCAGCAGAGAGGAGTGCAGGGCAGAAAATTCAAAGATGGGTTTGGAAATACCTATTTTGCAGAGCAAACATGGGAGCTGGAGCTCTCTGACCCACCAGGTCTCCTGGGGTTCACGCAAGAACAAGCCATCTCAGGCTTGCAGCAGGTGAGTCCAACCACCCACCCCAGGCTAATTTTTTATGTGAAATCTCAAATACCCTTGGATGTCCTGGTGGCCCAAGATATGATGTGCCACAATCCGCAACAGCAATGCCCAGAGGTCTTGAGGAGATACCACAGAACCGCAGAAGGGTCGAGGTTGGAAGGAACCTCTGGAGGTCATCTGGTCCAACCCCCTGCTCAAGCAGGGCCACCCGGAGCCAGCTGCCAACCACCATATCTAGATGGTTTTTTTAATACCTCTAAGGAGGGAGATCATACCCCAAAGGCTTGGGAGGTCCTGGGGTTCCCCAGCACCTTGGTGGGACTGGTCAGGCTACATCACCTGCCCAGGTCTTGGCTGCACAAGAACACATCATCACCTGCTCACATCTACACTGTTCTTCCCCCAAACACAGCTCCCCATGCAAGAGGGGTACCAAAATGCCCGTAGAGCATCTTCATAGGCATCACGGTCCGTAAAGAGGACACAGGACAGTTCAGAGGAGCACGTTCAAGCAGTTCCCCTTTGGTAGGTGACCACCAGGAACCACAAAAATGGCTCAAAACCTGCTCTCCTGCTTTCACAAAGAGGCAATGACAGCTCTGCTGCTTCCTAGCCTGCGACTCGACCATTAGCAGTACTTCCCTGCATCTATTATTTGCCTCGAGAGCTATAATGAAAAGCAATACACGAAACTAAGCACTATTATTAATAATTGTGAAGAGTTGTTGTGATAACAGCTCATGATAAGTGGTGAATGTTTTTATGTTCCTTGAATATTGAGCAGGCGCTAAAAAAAATTAAAGAATAAAAGGAGAGGAGAAGGCCAATCTATACATATAGGGCAGTATAGAAATTCCACCTATCCCCACACTTGGGCTGTACCTACACCAGGAATTAAATCAAGGGACAAGAATAAACAGGTAAGATGCTGCTATGTGTCCTGACAGGCGAAAAGCGACCTACGGGGAGGACTGGAGCAATTCTTGCCAGCTGCTGAAATTCAATCTAAGGGAAACACCATCCAGAGCTCCCATCATAAATACTCAATCAACAAGGACAAATGACTTCGCAAGCCTCCATTGCAATAAAAGGATCGTGTTCCTGGGTGGCACAAACAAGAGCGACTGCCTGGCTTTGCAATATTAAAGGAAAATCTCCTACTTGCTATCTCGCTTTGGGAAGCCCAAATTGGTTCCTCAGCATCCGAGATAAACCACACCAGCAGAACGCAAACTGACTGGTACATTATTTACCATCGTTGCAAGAGACCAAAATATTTGGCAATGTGCACTCACAGCTCAGCAAGCCAATCGTCTCCTGGGCTGCATCCAAAGCAGCGTGGCCAGCAGGTCAAGGGAGGGGATTCTGCCCCTTGATGCCGCTCTGGTGAGACCCCCCTGGAGCACTGCGTCCAGCTCTGGGGTCCCCAGCACGAGGCACGGACCTGTTGGAGCGGGTCCAGAGGAGGGACACGGGAATGGTCCGAGGGCTGGAACACCTCTGCTATGGAGAAAGGCTGAGAGAGTTGGGGTTGTTGAGCCTGGAGAAGGGAAGGCTCCAGGAAGATCTTGTAGCCTTTCAGTACTTAATACTTTCAATATTTATAAGATGGGGGCAGACTTTTTAGCAGGGCCTGTAGCAATAGGACAAGGGGTAATGGTTTTAAACTGAAAGAGGGTAGATTTAGACTAGACCTAAGGAAGAAATGTTTTATGCTGAGGGTGGTGAAACACTGGAACAGGCTGCCCAGAGAGGTGGTTGATGCCCCGTCCTTGGAAGTGTTCAAGGTCAGGTTGGATGGGGTTTTGAGTGACCTGATCTAGTGGAAGATGTCCCTGCATGGCAGGGGGGTTGGACTAGATGATCTTTAAAGGTCATTTCCGTATCATTTGATGATTCGATGATTTTACTAAGCAATTAAAAATCCTAAAGTGGGTGAAGCGCACAGAAGGGACTTCAAGGGGATCCGGGGAAGCTCGTACCCAACTTCTGTCGGTCTCCGGTGGTAGCTCTGCCTTGTTCCAAAACTCCCAGTGCGTGCCATGTGCTGCAATGCCACATGATCGTACTATCATTACACACCAATTAAGTCCTCAAATATTGGCAAGGAATACTTCAAGCAGGACTTCAGAAACTCCTTTTCAATCTTAGTATTAAAATAAAACTCATTCATCTACAGCAATAGGTAACCCAACAACCTGATGAGCTTATTACTCTCAAGGTTTGCATAAAAACGGATAAATTCTTTGAATTTAGTAGACAAAAATCCACTCACACAAA
Organism: Harpia harpyja; assembly: GCF_026419915.1. Classification (NCBI taxonomy): domain Eukaryota; kingdom Metazoa; phylum Chordata; class Aves; order Accipitriformes; family Accipitridae; genus Harpia; species Harpia harpyja. The sequence goes on from NC_068944.1 coordinate 78,316,927, forward strand.
GGCATTCTAGCAAAGCCATTCACGGTCACCTTCACTGCAATGGTCTCAATCATGCTGCAACAAATTGGTAAGATTAGCTATGAAACATTCAGGGAGATTGGGCTGGCAAGTTTGAAATATGCAAGCAGTCTAAAAATCTATTGATTATTGCAAAGGTAGTTTACTACCACCCTTAAAACTGGCCTAGAAGTGGTATTTAAAACAGTGTTTAATTATGTAAGTTGGCTACATGGCAGTGTGCACAGCAGTGGAGTTTTAGTTCTTTCTTTTCTGATTTGAAGTCTCATCCAGATTCTTTTTGGCCACATCACCACTTGTTTTTGGGGAAGTCCACCAAGGGTTAAGTGCTGCGCAAAGCACAACTTGAAGAACGTCTCTGCCCCAAGAGATACAACATCGTAACTCACCCGTCACACCAGGTTCTCAGCCAAATACTCTGCTCCATTGACAATGTATTTTAAATCACATATTAGCATTGATCCAATTAATGCAGCTCTTGCTAAACCAGATGATTTCCGAGTCTCCTCCTGCCCGTTGTGTATTCTTGGTTGCATTAAAAAGGAGCAGACAACTTGAGCCCAATCTGAGCTTTCCCCCCTTCTTGTCTTGAAGGCACTTTGCAACAAGCAGCTGGTTTCTTCCTCAACAATTACACTTTTCATCTTTCCTGCCCAGCTGCTTAACCCCAAAATTTGACAACGCTCAACTGTTGGATGTGGGGACTTTCCCCTAGGACTGAATTTTTTAGTTTCTTTCAAATCCCATCAGGACATCCTGCACCCTGCCTTGTCCCGCTTTCCATGGCCTCAGGACAGGGAAGCTGGAGAAGCAGCTTGCCCTGATTTTTCCGGGCAAGTGGCATATCATAGAATCATAGAATTATTTAGGTTGGAAAAGGCCTTTAAGATCATCAAGTCCAACCATTAAACTAACACTGCCAAGTCCACCACTAAACCATGTCCCTAAGTGCCACATCTACACGTCTTTTAAATGGTGACTCAACCACTTCCCTGGGCAGCTTGTTCCAATATGGATATCATGGTCTCATGCTTTTCTAGTGAGGAGATGCCAGGAGGAGCACGGCAAGTAGCCTGCACTCCAAAGGGCTCCATGGGAGGCTGTGGGGATGGGAAGGTCTAAGAATGGGAAGGGAAAGCCCCTGCAAAATCAAACAGGCTCATCTATGGATGGGCAACATCTCCAGCCCACAGCCCAACCACCACCAGCTCTCAACTGAGCCCCTGGTGGCACCAAAGAAATTTTCCGAAGGCTTATTTAACCCCATCCCTATCAGGACACATTTCAACGCCTCCACGCAATGCCGAAGCAGCGCTTTGTGGGTTGACTGAGCCAGTTTCACGTAGTGTTTTGCCATGAGACTACTCACTGTCCATAGGAGGCCCCAAGTGACCAGCTAATAAGACCCTTCTACCATTGTTAATTACGCTGGTCAGGCTTTGTTCCCCCTCTCTCTCTTCCCACACTTCTTGTTCCTCGCGACACATGTAAACGGGTCCTTTGAGTTCAGGCAATACCCAAGGACCCAACGGTGGGAGAAGTCTGCGAAACATCACTTTGAACAGTGCAGGAATGAACCAGCTCCATTTATCCCAGCTGTCATTCCCCAGCTCTGCCACAGCTGAAGAATCAGAGGAAGAGACCTACATGCCTCAAAATAAAAAAAAAAAAAAAAAAATACAAAATCCTTTGAAACCGGCTCCAAATTAAGAGCTGCATCGAGGCTGTCAAGCCCCTGCTAGCTGAGTCTACAGCACCTTCCGTGCAAAAAGGGAGCTTAGCCCATTTATTAGAATGATGAAAGCAAAGGGATCTAAAAATTGCAATCCTTCGTTAATGAGCAGCCGAAGGGATCGGTAAGCATAATTTCAGAGGCTAGTAATATTTTATATAATCGCCGAGTGGTTTAAATTGAAAACCCCCAACTGAATCAATATTTACTGCATTGAAACGAAATGAATAGTAATAAGTCACTAAGCTCCCTGTCCTGTTTCATAAAATAAAAAATTATAAAAATGAGCACAGGCGCAGAGCGACTATCACATTAACTTTTACGGCACTTGGGGAGTCATAACCGACTGTTCTCATAAAATAAAATTTTAAAAAACCTGCCGGAGGAAGCCTTGCTTCAGCATCGCCAACAGAAAAAAAGCAAAATAGGAGCCGAGTTTCACAAACGCAGGCAAAAAGTCTCCCAGCAGCCCAAAGCCCCACTCCCTGTGCGGGCAGCGCGCTCTCAGCTGCTCGCCGAAGCGCTTCATACCCGATATCATGCGGAGACTCTGCTGAGAAACCCTCCCAGCCAGACCCCAGCCTCTGGAGCACTTTGGGTAGTGCGATGCCACAGGTCTGGATACGGCCAACACAAACCCTGCCCTCCCTTGCATTTGCAAGCTGGTTCGTGCGACCTGTGCAGAGGTGGGAGGGATGGAGACCTGCGGGCACGCGCCCACTGCGATGCCCTGGGACTGGGGAGCAGGTCGGGGCGTAAAGGCAGTGCTGCCTAACACTCACCCTGCCCATACACAAACCCATCGATAATAAAGGATTAACCTCCGTGATTACAAGCAGCGAGAGCGTGCCTCATTAGCGCCAACCACACAGCTTCATGCGTTGTCCAAGGAGGTCCTTTTTCTTCCCCCTTATGCATCAGATTTTTTATTCTTAAAGCCCTGGGAGTTCAGAACAGCATCATGGCCAAAAGTGTAATTAAAAGAAAACACATTTCTATAGCACCTTAAGATACAGGACACTCAGATCCACATACAAATGCTACATTTCAACACTTTCACCAAGGAGAAAACCGTCTGCCCATCATCTTGTGTTGTGGAGAACCAAGGTCAGGTTGGTCAGGGCTTTGAGCAACCTGATCTAGTGGAAGATGTCCCTTCCCATGGCAGGGAGGTTGGACTAGATGATCTTCAATGGTCCCTTCCAACCCAAACCTTTCTGTGATTTGATGATTCTAAGCTCCTGAAGAGCATTTCAGTGGTGGATCCCACTGATCACAGAAGACGAGAGCCCTGGCTTCCCACCACCACCTCCATCACCACCTCCATCACCAAACCCCTCCCTGTTCAGAGCAATGCAAGTGCTCTGCTCCCACACAGAAAAGAAGTAACCCTGATGCAAAAATATTCCCTCCTGTAGATAGGTCCAAGGCGGGGGTGGTCAAGTGCTCAGAAGGAACCTGGACACGCATTTTTTTCATATTTTATTTTTTCATTCCGCTTTTTCTTTACTCCTCAAGGCTGTGCTCCTTTTTTGAAGCACCTTCAGCTGCTTGCCTGAATTCCCATCCTTCTTGTTCACGTTTAAAAGGAAATTTCAGGCTTGTTAATATTAACAGAAACAGCAGAAGGAGATTTTTACCTAATATAAATTATAAAACCAGAAAGGAAACTTTCTAGCTCACTTTGCCAAAGCCATCACGCTGTCCCACGCATAGTTCTCCATGGATGGGGAAAAAAAACCCACTCACTACTTTGGAATTCCATGCTGGAGCCTCCCAGCATGTTCCCATCTCTCCCACCCGACTGAGGGCAGGTGCCCGTGCCCTGATCCCCACTGCAGCGGTGCTGAGCCCTGTTTTGAGTTGAAACATGGTTATTTTAGGTGCAGAAGAGACTGCGAATTTGTTAGCAGGAGGGAACGGGAAAGTGTTCCCACTCTCTCACTCATGAACACAATTCCCACAAAGGAAGTTCCTTCCCGTGCCAAAAATAACATTTCCCCTTTGCCCCCTTTTATTCTTGCATTTTAAAAGGAATTTAAAGCAAGCAGAGATGCTGCCTTCTGCAATCCCTGCTCCTCCCTACCGAGTCATAAAACCTTTTTCCGTATAAATATCCTGAACCGGAACGGCTTTGGGGTTTCCCCGGAGATTCACCCCTCATCGTCTCCGTTTACACGCTCCTTTCCACGTCAGAGGATGGCAGGAATGCCTGCGGCAGCACTGATCTCAATTTGCTACCAATAATTCAAAAAGCAATTATTAAATCTAGATATCTTTGGGGGGGGTTAAAGGAAATTATTTGCAATCAAAACATATTTCGGCTTGGAAAACCGTTGATGCTCACAGACAGGTGGCTGCGGCACTCATGCCAAGTTCGGGAAGCCCTTGGCCCTTTTTTTCCCACTTTTCCAGCTTTAACAGCTGTGACCTCTCAGACCTCCCCGTATCCTTCTGCAAATCCTCCTTCCAGGCGAGCCCGGCGGGCAGCGCAAACTGCAGATGCTGCAGTGCCCGGCCGGCGCCTGGGGATGGATGGACGGACGGACGGGGAGCGGGGAAGCTGCCGGGTACAGATGGTCGGCTTTGCCGTGAGCCCCACCAAAGCGGCACCCGTGCCAAGGGCGGGCGTAAATCCGGCCTCGCGCTGAAACCCAGCTCTGCCACACACAGGGGTGCCAGGATCCGGCCCAGGGGAAAGCCAAGGAGAGGATGCTCCTGCCCGGCAGCGGGCAAGAGGCTTTGCAAAGCCTAAGCCATGAGCAGCACTTCTGGCTCCACCTAGAAGCAAGACGGTGATGCAGGCAGAGGATAAATCCACAAATTATTTCCCCACCTTGATGTTACAGCAGTTAGGCAAGGTAAAAGAAATTAATTTAGAAGTTTCTCGCAGTGCTTAGAGACATCCAAAGCACCTCTTACAAGTCCTCGCATTGCTTTTGCTCAGTAAAGATCATCCAATATAAAACCACACACTCCCTAACAAAGAAAACCCGAGGTTTGGAGGAAACACCACGGCTTCGTCCCAGAGCAACCTCCATCAGACAGAGAATCTGGATGTAGAAAGAGGAAACCACAGTGCTCTGCTGGGGAGAGATTAAACCTGGCCAGAGTGGTATTACTCAGTACTAAACGAGCTAATTCTGATTATTTCAAAGGCAGCAGAAGGAAATAAATGGCCAGGGATCGAGAAAGCTGATTACGTAGGTCTTGGGTGCACAGTAAGGTACGAATATAACTTATTATTTAGGTATTTGTCTCCATATCAAGTGTAACATACACTTAAACTCAACTGGAAATATTCATTATCTCAGCCCAAGGGCAAAACACACCTGACCTACGCCGGGAGAGATGCGTAAGCCTGCTGCCGTGGGTACCGCAGCATCTTTCTCCTCTGTTCTTTCCCCCCATTGCATGAAGCACTTTCCAGCCCCCGGAGAACAGCTGTTGCTGCCCAGCAAAGCCCTCAGAGATCCTATTTATGAAGGGTCAGTCCCGCTCGCAAGCCAGCCCCACACCATCCTCCAGACTTGACTTTCGTATCCTATTAAACCATTTTACCTCCTAGCTGTTGCCTATAAGGACATGGAAATAGCTGCGCTTTTAACAGATGGCTGATTAATAAAGAGGCAGAGCAAGATATCCACTTGGTCATTGCTTTCTGCAGCCCGCTTGCTGCCAGCAAAGGGTTTGCTCAGAGCAGCAGCAGCACCCACGACGTGCGCATCGCTCTGCGTTCGCTAATCCAGGAGTTTTTTCCAGCCTTTTTAGAGTATTTTATTTTTTTTCTCACGCCAGGAAGAAACAGATGGATCCATCCTTCAGCCTGAAAGAAGACTAAATGTTTACTTAGCCTGGAAAGAATTAATCAGTTGAAAACGATTGCCAAGTGACCTCTCTGCCCCCGCAAACCGGTTCGCTCTTTCCCGAGCCCCGAGACCTGCCCGGGCACAGCCCGGCGCGGGCAGCCCAGATGCCGGCAGCAGTTGGACTCGGCTCAGCGCAGCAGCTCGCGGCGAGGTTTAAACAAAGGTATCAGAATTTTACCATCACCGGGAGCTGATAAGAAGTGATTTGGGTCATTTCTGCAGCACGGAGCTGCCATTCAGCCATTCTGCACTCCCCTCTTCCTCCTTTTTTTCATGGTGGTTTTTTTTTTATATAGCAACTTTCACACCAGAACCTGCACAGGAAAACTTCTTGGTTCGATCTGCTAAAAGGCTGGAGAAGTTACGACCCTTCGTAGCAAAACCCATTTGGGTAAAGGGGTGGAAAAAAAGAAGCTCTGCCATTACTAATCTCTTAGTAGGGTAGAAATTTAGAAATTAAATACATCACTCACTCCTGCAGCTGTCACTGTCAGGTGAAAAATCAGTGACTGTGTAAATACCCAGTGCCGGAAAAAATATTCTCAAAATGGGATGCTGTTAGGAGGGATTATTAGCCTTAGAAAAACCACTTCTAAAGGTTCAGAACTGCTTAAAAATGAGTTTTAAATATGGCATGTGAGCAATTTGGAAAACTATATCCCCAAGCAGATTTCATCTGGCCAGACTACTCAGTTGCTGCTGAAGCCTGGGTTAGAAAAGGTGAATACTATCATATAAAATATGTATTTTTGCTAAAGCCTGGGTTAGAAAGGGTGAATACTATCATATAAAATACGTATTTTTTTTTAAAGCTACAGCTGGCATCCAGGGAATTTGGATGGACAAAAGGAACAGCAGTACCTGAAACCTTGTAGTCTCACGAGATATTTTATCCTGGAGCACCTGGGTGGGAACAAATAGATGTCCTGGGACAGAGTGAGAAGAAGCATCGAGAGGGGTTAAAGAGCTTTGAAGACCTGCTTTGATTCCCAGCATCACCACGCTCAGTCCCTGCGTGACCTGGAGTGAGACGTGTCCCCAAGACTGGACAAGGAGGGTATCAACCCTCCGCTTTCTTCCATGTGGCATCTGCCCTGGTTGCCCAGGATCCATCCTAGAACCTGTGTACTGATCCATAAACAACATTATAACATCCGTAATAAACATTTTTCCACTAAAGCCTTCCCTGTGCTTTTCTTGGGAGTTAATGATTTGAGTTCAAAGTGCTTTTTCCACCTCGGCACTGCATATCAAGTCCACAATGTGGACTCCAAGTAAATGAAGAGCAAGGGCAAGCTCTGACCTACTAGTCACGTACGTGCCATCACGTTTAGGGTATTTTGGACATAACCTAGAAGAAGGGAGCGATTGATGCCTTCATCATGCAAAGACCACTGCCACCCCAAAGCATTGTTACAAGAGCTGCTGGGTTGAGGCTCCAGGAGATGACGCACAGACCCAACTGTGCAGAGGGGCAGCAAACCCTCTGCAAAGCCATGGCATGGAGAGGACCATCTCAAATCTGGTATCCCAGCACCTGAAGATGGGCTCCCCAATGCTGGAGATGGCCTCTACAGTTGCCTGGGCACAAACTTTCACATCTCCCACCTGAGTTCCTGCACCAGATGATCCAGCCTCGACTCAAAACTGCTGATCTGCAGCTGAAAACTCCTAACTTTTAATCTGTATAAACCTCCTCGCTAAGGATGTTCTGCTTTTCTTTGATAGCTGCTGTACTCTGAAAGCAAGGAGACGCAGTCACAAAAGAGGGGAAAAAAAATCCCAGCTAATGAATTACCACTCATCAGCAAATCCTCTACTAACCAACTGTGCGTGTGCTCTCTGCCTATTATAAACACTAAGTAAAACATATTAGCTTAATATGCCACAGGGTGGGAGCAGCCAGTCAGCAAGACCTTGCTGATGAGCAGCAGCTCGTTGAGAAGCGACGCAACCACTTGCGAGCACGTCTGCACTGTTACACAACGTAGGCAATGCCCTATGTGCTGATTTTAGTCCCTAAGGGATCTTTCCACTTGACTTGTCCAGCCCTGGGAGCTGGTAATGCTTGTGCAGCACCACAATACAACTGGGAGATGGTCGGCTTGTGTGAAAAGCCCCAAGCCCATCATTACTCCCCCGAATTTCTCAAAACAAGCGCTTCTTGCAGCCTTACTGAACTGCAGAGTCTCTTTTTTGTTTTTTAGCTCAGTTTCATTTTGCTTTATCCTTTTCTATAGAACCCTTTGGTCAAATGAGCATCACGGGTGTAATACAGTTCTCCATATTTGTGCAGAACGATGCCATGCTCACAAGCCCGCTCAGCTCTCTAGGAATTGGCATTTGAATGAACATTTACAATGGAAATCGCTTGGCCCAGGGAACCTCCTCTTCTCTCTGCCTGCAGTAGGACACAGCATGAAGGATTCATTCTCACAGGGAGATAGAGGAAAGGTGGCAGGCTGAAAACAGAAAGAGGTTGCATCAACCAGGCTTTCACAGACTCCATCACGGATCCAAAATCTCCTTGTCCCAGGCTGGTGCCCACACTGCTGATCCACACCAGCCATACCTGTTCTAGCAAGTAGTGTGGATCCTTCAGAGTAGATCTGTAGAGGTAACCTGGTGCTGAGGACCCAACATCTACACTACAAATTAAACCCATTTCAGCAAAAACATGTCCTTTGCTTTGTTCATGCCTGGCCTTGATGACCCAGTGCCTGCTAACAGCTGGAGAACATCCTCAGGACTGGTTTCATCTACGAGAGGTTGAGTTTGAGCCTCCAAGACTGGTCTGTGAAGCCACCTGAAGCCCAGCAACTGGAGATGTTCTGCTCAGGAGACCAACTTCGAAACATTGTCCTGACCCAGATGAATATCCTGCTGAGGATACAGCTGATGCCTGCCACAAGGGACAATACGGTGCTCTTCTACAGTGGTTTTGTACCATCACACTTTGTTTTCAGGGAAAAAAAAAATGAGAGAGAAGGAAGACCCTCCATTTATACGTTATCTAAGCTACGGACTGGTTGGCTTCCAGCTCATTTCCATCCAACGTGGGTATTTCAGGCCAAGAGGGTACAGCAAGTTCAACATCTCATGCGGCAGAAAGCCAGCACCAGGCTGGGAGTTCGCCAGGAGGATGGCTCTCAGTGGACACTGGGAAAGAGCCTAGTGGTGGAAACCACCTCTTACATATCTTTAATTTACGGGAGACATCTGTGTTTGGCTGGGTTTAAGTATTACAAAAGCAAAACTATGCCCCGATGACGCTAAACAAGAAGATGTCGCTTTTATTCTCAACTACACTCACCGTTTCCACATCTGTATAATCTCCCTATAGCCAAAACCCAGTTTTCTGCATTTCTTCCCCTAAATCCAGAGAGCAAGACATTAGCTGGGCTACAGATCTAAAGCCACGCTTCAGCAGCCAAATAAGAAGCCAGATTATCCCAAGGTGCCTTACGCCCACAGGAAAAAAAAGGTTATTTCCCATACCTCTGCAGGAAATGCAAGTTACTTGCCCCAAATAACATAAGGTGAGGGCTATCAGCTATACCCCACTAATTCAGAAAGGGAGGGAAAAAAAAAGTTCTCCCTTTTTTCAGCCAAACTAGTCAAGCATCTCCTTTTTCTGCTCATAGCCAGCACAGATCCAGTACATGATGAAGCTACAGGATCTCCCAGCAAGAAAAGATCCAGGTTTAGGGAACAGTGGGCTCCCCAAAGAAGGATGCTCCAGCCTCCAGGGAAGGGCTGTTCCAAGATCAACACAACACCCTGCCGAGTAAATAACCCATCATTGCCTCCCCAGGTTCGGATGTGACAGTTTTATTTTTAATAGAATCCATTCAAAACTCGACTACTCCATTAACCAAAATTAAAAAAAGAAAATCCCATTATTCTTAAGTATTTTCATATGCATTTAAAGCTGGTAGTTAACCTCTGAGTCCCGTTTTTATTTTGTTTTCATTAGTTCCTCCGAAGTAGAGCTCAATTACTGTGGCCGACCCTTCGAGGAGGAAACCGGAATGCTCCCCCCAATGCCGGCAGCCTCGAATTCATGCAAAAGCAGCAAAATGAGGCTGCCCCAGCACAGCACAGGACTGGGGGGACTGGGAGGATGGGGGGGGGGGGGGGGAATGACAGCGAGGGCAGGGAGTGGGCTGGTACAGCCCCCAGCTCCCACTGCAAAGCTGCCCATCTTGAATCTGCTGCACAGCCTGTCAGCTGGTAAAGCACTCAGCTGTCAGCTCTGTTTTGGGAGAAAGCAATAGGGGGAAAAAAGAGGAAAAAAAGGAAAAAAAAAGGAGGGGGAGGGGGGAGGAAAAAGAGAAAAAAGAGAAAAAAGGGGGAAAAGGGAAAAAAAGAAAAGGAAAAAAAGAAGAAAAATAGGAAAAAGAAAAAGGAAAAAGGAAGAAGGAAAAAGAAAAAAGGAAAAAAGGGGGAAGAGAGAAAGAGGGGGAAGGGGGGAAAGGAGGGGAAAGGAGGGAAAAGGAGGAGAAAGGAAGGGAAAGGGGGGGGAATAGAAAAAAGAAAAAAGACATCTTAAAAAAAAAGAAAAAAAGCGGATACTGAGTGTTATAAAGTGTCTGTCTTTCTGCAAGGGGGGGAGCACCAAGCATATGAAAGATTAATCCCAAGCTTTGCCCAAAAGAGGCGACATTGTTTTTTAAAGCCTCTAAACTAGTCCCTAACAGAAACTGGATTATGCTAGGCCAGATGTCAGGGCTTCTCAGAAACAATACGGGGTTGTGTATCTCATACCATCCTCATTAAAAAGATTAAAAGTACTTCCTATAGAAAAAAAAAAAAACGTATTTTCAAATGGGAGCCACAGTTTCCTCCTGCCTGTAATGTCTCCAATCCCGGCAGATGAATTTCACTTTAATGAGATGTCATTTTGGAGAATGGTTTAACATCCCTTCAAAAAAAATCTTAGCCCTAAACCTCGTAAAACCACGTCGAGATTATTAAAAGAAAATTTACCACACAGACAAAATAAAATAAAACAAAATAGAACCCGCCAATTCGCAGAATCCATGACACGGCCGTTTTTAAATGTGATGGAAAAGGCTTTCCAAGTTATCTGCTTAAACACAGGCTTTCTGTTTACTTCTCACTTTCATGTCAAATGAATTTGGGAAGAAAAAAATTGACAGGAACTTTAAGGACATTAGTCACATTTCGACTCCTTTTTCAGATTAACGCATCAAAAGCTGGGGAGGCGGAGGGGTATTTTATCATCTTGATAAAATAAAATTAACTCCTGGTGCCCCAACCTCTGCCCATAGGGTTATGATGCTCATGATCCTTCGCCTACATGAGGGGAGACCCAGGAGCAATTGGCACCAGGAGAAGAGAAGGCAAAATCCCACCGGAGCACCCTCTAAACAAGATAAATAACTTATAAAGCTGTGCTTGAAACCCCCCCAAAAAAACTGAAGATTACAGTCTGGTCCTTGCAGGCTCCCCCCAGCTTGAAGAGCAGCATCTCAACCACAGCACCAGTCCAGTCTGTGCTCTAAACTGGTCTGTGGGAGGTCAGGATCCAACCTTTTGGACCCCTTCTCCCTGCTAAAGCGAAGGTACTGACTGGTGGAAAAAATAAATGGACCAAGGAGAGAAGACAGCCTTTGCTGAGATCTTTAAAAAAAAAAAAAAAACCCTGTCTGCTCACAATATATGATAACTTCGATTAAAGCTTCCCCCCGTCAGAGCACTCAGCAATTATCAACGGTAGAAGCCTACGTTAACAGTTTTCTGCGTCTTCTCTGCAACTTTCGAGATGATGCCCCAGCACCACAGAAATAAGGATTTGCTCCATCCATCGTGCATTACGGTCCCAAACCCCACTGTCAGCTCTCAACCCCAACCACTGACCCACTGGGATCAGGAACGTGCCGTGATTTAACGCGTCTTCCCCTTAGAGAACTGCACAAACATCTCCAGACCCTGCAACATCTCGAAGAGACATAGAGAGCAGCGTCTTTGCTCTCCAAAATTGCTTGATGACTTCTCCTGGAGGTATGTTGAGTAAATACATCAGAGCAGTGTCTGCTTAGCAACACGGAGAAATAATCAGGTGTCATTTATTTGCCTCTGGCTTCTCCACCTTGAGATTTTTGAGACGGTTGGTTAGGGATGGAGAGAGAAGGATTCTGCCAACACAGAGCACACCATGGGCAAAGCTGGCACTGAAAACTGCTTTGCTAACCTGCTTCTAATTCCACCACCCATCACTAAACCGATGCACCTTTTGGTCTCCATCCCATCGTATGTCACTGCTGGATTTTGTATTTTCACAGATACATCAGGAATTTAAAAAAAAAGTCCTCTCCAGACCAAACTAACAGTTCACAGACTAACCTGGTTTCTACAGCCAACAACTCCAGATGCTTTTGGAGAAGTGGTATGAATCCCTCAAATAGGAAACTGCAGAATGACAGTCAGGGAGATGTCTCTTACAAATGTACATATTTAACATAATTCTAAGTAGATTCTGCTCTCAAAGCCTCGTATCTTAAAATCCTGCAAACTAAACACCTTGCGGTGATGGCTTATCAAGGTGTTTCTTCCATGAGATGCTTCAGCATTGTCCTTCTAATGATCGCTGGGTCTTGCTTAGGGGAATTAGGCTTTTAGGACATTTGCTGCCATCCCCACATCCCTTTTCAGAAGAAGCTGTCGGCGTATAGGTAATTCATGGGATCATCCTCCTGACAGCCCCGAAAGCACGGCAGGCATGACGACTGGGGCTGCCCTTTCCCCTGCTCTCTCCAATTCTTGGCCCATAGCTAATTTTAAAAGGGCATCTTCATTTCCTCCCCAAAGTTGCATTTTTTTAAGCAGAAGAAGGACATCCTCTATTATTTGAGTCTCCAGAAATATGCCCTGTGGTGTCTCACCCTATACAGCAGTATCTTCCCCAAGTGCTGGAAATAATTCCCCAGCAAGCCCCAAGCCGTGCTGGTGATCATAACTCCTGACTGTCCTGGGTTTGGCTGGGATAGAGTTAATTTTCTCTCTAGTAGCTGGTATAGTGCTATGTTTCAGATTCAGTATGAGAACAATGTTGATAACACACTGATGTTTTCAGTTGTTGCTAAGTAGTATTTATATTAAGTCAAGGATTTTTCAGCTTCTCGTGCCCAGCCAGCAAGAAGGCTGGAGGGGCGCAAGAAGTTGGGAGGGGACACAGCCAGGGCAGCTGACCCAAACTGGCCAAAGGGGTATTCTATACCATGTGATGTCATGCCCAGTATATAAACTGGGGGGACTGGGGCTGGGAGGAGCAGGGGAACTAACCGGGCATCGGTTGGCAAGTGGTGAGCTATTGCATTGTGCATCACTTTCTTTGTATATTCCAATCCTATTATTATTGTTGTTGTTGTTGTTGTTGTCGTCACTTTATTATTGTTTTTTTTTTCCTTTCTGTCCTATTAAACTGTTCTTATCTCAACCCATGAGTTTTACTTTTTTTTTTCCCCCGATTCTCTTCCCATCCCACTGGGTGGGGGGGAAGTGACTCAGCAGCTGCATGGTGCTTAGTTGCTGGCTGGGGTTAAACCACAACACCGGCAAAGCACACCAAGCGGAGAAAGGATTTCCCCTAACGCTGACAGGTGAGATGAGAGCTAAACCATGCCCAACTGGACACAAATAAACTGCCCACAGGGGCCACTCTGGCTCTGTAATTGCCAGCGCGGGCAAAGCTACTCAATGTTGGGTTGTTGTACAAGCAACAGGCAGCAACGTATCTCAAACACTTCTCAACAGTTTCCAGAGATGTCACAAAAGTTGGGTGAACCCATCCCATTTCCAGAACAGATGGACTTCCTGGGGAGCCTTAGAGTGCAACCAAAAAGCTCAGAAGCTATTGAATTACTGTGGCTTAACATGTTGCTGCCCATCTGTTTGGATTATGGTAAACGACTTGGTGCACACTGAAACACTTGGGTTTAAGATGCTGTGCAACAGGGGCTTGGCCGCTCTGCATTACCCCAAACTGCAACACAATGAGAGGTACATAGAGAGGAAGAGACAGCTTCCCCAAAAAGTCACAAGGATATGCTCTCCTCCCCCCAAAAAGACAGGATATATTGAGTTTTCATGTTCATGCCATGCAACTAGTATTCACAGCAAGCCAACCATACTGTTCCGCATTCTGCAGGAATTAGATCTAGCAATTGATCTGGGAAAGCCGTGCTGGCACGCACCCATTGGGGTACACACGCCTCTGTCTTGCAACCCAAGACATTTGTTCAACTGTCTTTTCCTTCCCCAAGGGTTTAGGCAGAAAGAGTTAACTTATATGCTGACAGCACACCAAGACTGGCACCTGTGGCTCCACTCGCCCCGGTCAGACATGGAAAATACTCCACCACGGAGTGGGAAGGCGAACATCCTTCCCAACCACGCGATACCATTGTCTCAAGGAGGTGAAACTACTATTTCACTTCTGCAAGGAAACATGTAACAGGACTCAAGACGTCAGCAAAATGGGATCATGTAGCAAGGAAAATCTGAAAGGCTTCCCCAGGAGAGGATGGCAGGGACTGCATGAAATTAGCTCAGCACCCCGGCATGGGACTTGGGGGAAAAGTCACCCCCTTAGTGCATCACCCACTTAACCTTTCAGCGCAAAACCCTAAAGGCTTTGCAGGGGAATGGGTGGCGAGGACCCAAGTCAAGGCCAGAAGGCTCTCATTTCCATCTTAGTCCATTCAATGTGCTCCAGGCCAAGAAACAGAAAGAAAAGAAGAAAACAAAACTAAACCACACAAGCGTATCCTCTGCTGACAATTCTTTTCTACTGAGCAGGCATTTCTCTGACAAATGTTATATTATCTTGTTATTTACTTATTTATAGTGCTGGAGGGGTAGGACTGTCCCTCAAGAGGCGCTGCTAAGTTTTCTGAAGGAAATATCTGAGCTTCTCCATCAGGGCCAGACTATTATTTGCAGACAGGTTACTTTTCTTTTAAACACATGCATCAGTATTTTAGAAGAAAACTCTTCAAAGTGGGTCAGTGTTTAACTCACCCGTCGGGGGTCTATAAACACAGCATCAGCTGCTAAGCATAGGTCTCTCTGCTCCCAAAAATGTGCCTTGAAGTGGCTCTGTCTCTCCGTGAGAGGGTGAGCTGGGGTCTCCTGCAGGCATTGGTGCACCCTCCTCCTCCTTTCTGTCACTTTTGGCACGGTTCCTGGCTGAGCCCATAACGGGCACATCATCCCCCATACAGGGGCACAGACATTTCCCACTGCTGCCTTGGGATGGATACTCAATGGCATTTGGGTTTGTCCCGTTTTCCCCGCTCCCCTTGCGAGAAGACTGTCCCTGCGGTGGAGCACGTGGCTTTGCAAGGGGGGGTATCTGCAACGGCCAGGAGTATCCTCCTGCCGTTACCCTCATCTGCTCCTTCCAGACAAGGTGCGTTGGGGTGGAGGATCCCAGCCACAACGGCAAACGCCCTACCTACCTTTCTAGCAGTTTCCATAATCGTACAGCACCCTCAACCCCAGAAGGCTTCTGCTGCCTCTGGGCAAGGTCTATGAAACTCGGGCATCCTGGTTTACTGGTGGCTGCATCTGCTGACACCACGTGAAGCATGGAAAGAGGCTGGGAGCAGAAGCAGCATCGCTTCATCCGTCGCAACTCCTCCGTGGCAATTCGTTCAGCCCTCTCCCGGGGGTGAGAGGCTGCGCGGGGAGAGGGCATCCCCCCGCGATTTCTAAGCGATGACCAACCGCAATGTCAATAGGAGCAAATGAAATTTAAGGCAAGCAAATCACAGCCCTTCTGAGCTGCGCTCCTGCAAAGCAGAGAGAGATAAGGGGGAGGAGTGAAAAGGAGAATCAATAAATCTTAACCTCATTCACAATGATCTGGAGCTCTTATTAAGTAAATTAATTTAAGTTAATTTAACTCGATCATGACTCCCGATCACAGTGATTTAGTGAGGGGGAAATTGCATTAGGAAAGGCCACACTCGCTAGATAGAAGAACGGAAGAAAATTAGATCCACTTAGCAATGTGAATTAATATGGAAATAGCAGGTGTAAATTTAACCTTATCAAGAGAGTGAAAATTATCTTCATAAATTTGGAGAAATAGCCCCCAAGTTGCTTATAAATCTATTTAAAACAAAAATATTACAAAAAGTGTAGTAAAATTAATTTAAAATATACTCCCATCTATCGCCTCTAAGAAAAGTCAGCAGCAGGGCGAAGTTTAATGCAACCTAGCAATAAGGGGAGAACGCAACTCATCACCAAGGGATTAGCAGCGGGTACCTCCAGACCTGCAGCGACTCTTCCTGTCACTCATTTCCCAAAGACACGTCCCTCTTCATCTTAGCCTGCTGATTTGGGGGAGATTATCGACAATGAGGGCAATGTCCCGGATGCCCCAGCAACGTTTCTTGCTGCAAACTGCAGCACAGATACCCAAAAAGAGAGGAGGGAATCTCATAAACATCTTTACTGACAGCAAGTTCACAAGATGGACAAGAACACAGCTCCTGCCTAGAGTTTATTAAGGCAGCGTATTAAATCTGAAAAGATCGGTGGTCATGTAAAACCCCTGCACATCACTTTTGTACTGCCCAAAACCTGGATTTTATAGTAGGAATTTCCCCTTAGCCTCAGCTAGAAACCAGTTTGGGAGCAGCACTTGACTGCAGCACCACCAGCCTTTTAACATCACATTTCTGGCTTAAGGTGAAAAGGATATTAAGAATAAATAGTTGACCATTCAGTATGACACACACCAAAGGATAAAAATGAGGAGGTGACTAAACCAGTGCTGCAGGCATGCACAGCATGTCCCGCCACCACCAAAGCTGCCCGTAGTTTTGGCAAAAGCAAAGCAAAGCAGCAAGAAAGCAGCTCCTGGCTCGTTGCGTGTTACAGATCCAAGAGGATGCTGTGAACGATGGAGAAAAAAAAAACCATAAAAAACTATAGGAGAAGCATTTGCCATGTGCTTCCTCCAGACAGTCCAGATGATTGATCACACACAACGAAGGTAATAGGGAGACTAAGTAAGAGATTTATTGCTTCTTTAAAATATAATTGTTTTAATTTGCTGATGGCATTTTATCACGATTTGTCTGCAACAGCTGTAAGATCTAAACTACATCATTTAATGAAGTCAGAGATTAATACAGATAAAATTATTCTACAAGTGGGAGCTCTCAGCCAATCGCGGCAGCATGAACAGGTTGCTCCTCCGCAAAATCACTGCTTGGTTGAGAAAGACCTACCACCCAGCAGCCAGAGACTGCTGCTCTAACCTTGCCTGAATCCCCTGCCTGAAGCTCCTGCCTTCCTCGGCTCTTACTGCAGTTCCTCCATCCATCAACCATCCAGATCTGGAGTAATAAGCTGCGAGAGAAGAACCTGAGCCGAATAGTCGGAGCATGAGTTCTTTTCTATTAACTAAGGCTGAGGTTCATAGAATCACAGAAGGGTTTGGGTTGGAAGGGACCTTTAAAGGTCATCTAGTCCAACCTCCCTGCAATAAGCAGGGACATCTTCAACTAGATCAGGTTGCTCAGAGCCCCCATCCAGCCCCAAAGTTTCCAGGGATGGGGCATCTACCACCAATCCGGGCAACCAAGTTAGTCATCTGTTACAGCATGGGATTAAACACACGCATCTGCACTTCATCAAGGGGCAGCAGATTAAATTCAATATGGCTACAAATAAGCCTCTCTCTCCCTCCCTTACCACTTATACCTGAAAGAGTTTCACAAGTCGGGCTTGTACATCAATGGGATAATAGTTTTGGGCAGCGTCATGTCACAGTATGACACAATGATTCTCGCTATAAAGAGCACCAAGTGGCGAAAACATCGTGTTTCACCAGCTGGGAAAGCCATTGCGGAACCGAATCCACCAACAGACAGCAGGTACAAGACGCAAATTCCCCTCCCAGGAATAAAACTGGGGCGATTACAGAGCAGGGCAAGCCTTGCCTGGCTCACATATTCTCTTTCAAGGTCCTAGCTGAGGCACAGTAATGGCGGAGAGACAGTAAAGCAGCAACTTTGCACAGATCCATCACAGAACATTTCACCGTCACAAAAACTAGAAACAAAAGTCAACCTTTTCTCCAATAAATGAGCAGGATTTGCAGTGAGGGCAGTGACGGAGGGAGAAGGGTCATTTGAACGGGACTGCCTCTACCAGGAACAGAGAGCAGCAGCTGTTTCCACCTAAATAAAAGAGGAGGATATGCTCAAAACAGCTGGTTCAGGACCAAAAAAGCAGCGAACTGAGCTGGGGATGGGAAAGGGCAAGACTCATGTTGATGTGGATGTAAATGCACTCATTAGGCACAACTTGAGTAGCACAGCAGTGACTGTAGCTACAGGAGTGACCAGAACCAGAGTCAGCGTTACACCAACACTGCAGAAGGAAACAGGAGATGAAAAGCCACGAGAAAAAAGTCTTCGTTTGCACGCAAAATACCAGGCACCATAATTATCAGCAGCAAATTATGAACTTCTAAGAAGCAATACAATTTAAGATTCTACTGTACCATACTTATACATTCACAATGCAAAAGCCACACTTTGAAATATTAATAATAATGTTTTTAAAAAGCTGCTTTTGGGGCCAAAGAAGAAATGCAACAATTATTCATTTGATAGTCTGGCTTTCTATCATAGCCTAAGAGCAGTGAGCAAGCAAGAACTCTCACGGGCAGGTAGGATGCACACACATGCAGCCTTGATTCAGTGAAAAAGTAGGATAAGGGAGCAAGAAAAGGAATATGTGGTTTGTTTGTGGAAAGAGAAATGCAAGAAGTTGGCCCCAAGGATGTGCAAATGGAGGTGGCACCTACAAGGGGAGCACTATTTGGAGGAGGCAAACCAGCCACTTTTGGGGGGCAGTAAGAGGAGACATGTGGATCTCTGGACTGGATAAAAGGGCATGATATGCAGGTAGGAAAATATCAAATGCAAAAGTAGAAGGTGAAGAAAAAGGAGGAGGCAGAGCAGGTAAGATTGACTGAAAAAAAAATTGGGTGGAAATCAGCCATTAGCCCAAAAGGATCCCACTGTTTCCATTCGAGAAGTAGCACTTTGAAACAGAGGCCAGAGTTTCTCAACTAATTGCTTGAAAAAACAGACAAAATAATAGATCTAATTTTATATTTTAAAAAATTGTTTGAAAATAAACACCTTTTTTAATCTCTCTGTTTACCTGGGTACTTTGCCTCATCACTCTGAAGTCTTCCAAAACCAACCTTCCCTTCAGATACCAATATTTGTGAAACTAAAAGCCGAATTCACTTAGTATAGGGAAAAATCAGGTGAAGTTATGCTTTAAAAACAAGCACCGCAATCTTTGTCTCTCCGCAGCACCCACCTCAAAAGTCGTCAACCCTTGGGGCATTGGTGGGGGGAAATAACTTTTGGAAGAAACCACCCGGAGCAGGGTGTTGATGCCGACCCGTGTCTCTGCTCCGCCGGAGGAGCCGATGGTGGGGGACAGCCCGCAGCATCCCCTAGCTCCTCGGGTTTGCTACACTGGAATAAATAATAAAACGAACAAGCCCATAGCAGAGCAGAGCAGGCTCTCTTTGCCCAAAATATTGCCTGTGAGAGTGGCAAACCAGCATGTCAAGGGGAGGAGAAGTCATTCTCAGCCTAAGAATAGCTAGAATCTGGGTTATAACCAAAAATATCAGTTCTAATAGAGCCTTTTTTTAGAGCATCAATTACCGTAACAACCCTTCTGCTTACACACAAGTTCCAGGCTTTGTCTTGGTCTCTGAGATGTTCCCTGGTAACATCTCCACCAGCTAAGGTGGCTGCAGCTCGCTCGTAGCTGAAATACAGACGTCAGCACAGCTGATTTAAGGAAGACTCAGACTCAAGGGTTCAGCACCATCCTTTGGTGACACCCTTCTTCAGACGGGTGCTGGCATGCCAAATTATTTGCTACAAGGCCCGGCTGATGCTCCACCTGCCCAGATAACCCAGGAATATGCAAGTCTGTGCCTGCACCTATCTCCTGGTGTAGGTTTGGGGCATCTGCCTCCAACACGCTTTCAGTAAGCTCCTCTGTAGCACCAACATACACAATAATGTTATAAAGGGAAGGTCTGGCCTCGTTAGCAGGCTTGACCATCCCTAATTAAGACGCCACGTCTATCTCCAAAAGAAGCAGCAAGTTTACTTAGGTCTGATGTAAAAAGCTGTGTGCGTTTATTCATCTTCCTTACAGCTTATTTAACTGCTTCATGGAAACAATTAATTCAAACAGGGAATAAATATGAAGCCACAGACTGCGGTAAGCTGTTGGCCGCCGACTCGGGCTAATGTGATTACTAATACGATTTTACACTTTAAGTCAATAAACTCTGCGTAGAAGCAGCTAAACAAATAGAGAAATTAAGCAACAAACATGTAACAGTAATAACACGGAGCCAACGTGGGAGCTCCCTCGGCTCTCGTGTCCCTACCAGCTGCATTCAAGGGATGGAAGCATTACCTGGATGTCACGGGGCGTCTCGTCTTCCAGTTGGGAACTGGGCTGCTGAAGGATGATGAGGCTGGAGACACCACATTCTTCTTCACTATCCTGTAGCGTGTCTTTATCACCTTGTTGGCTGGGGGGCTCCTTATGAAGTGCAAGTTGGCTCCTACGAGAAAGCAAATGGAAAAAAGGACTTGAAATTCAGGTGTGCATGGGACAGAAGGGACCTCACCAATGTAGGTCCTACACCCAACTCTTTAGCACCCACAAAAGGGGCAAAAGACCCCCGGGGTGTATCAGGCATGGGACCACCATGGTTCATGGTAACAGAAAGGCTCTGATGAGCTTGGGGGTGTTTGGCTTCACCAGCCCGGCAGCAAAACTCTACCAGGTGAATCATGCATTCACCAATGCCTTGACCCCCAATATCTACATTGGAAACAGAATTACACATTTAATCACTCCCATTTTCATCATATTTTGCAGGATGATCTACACACCAGTTTATTCTGCTGAATGTTTCATGCAATTAACAGTTATATGTTTGACTCTGGTTTTCCTCCACTTGATAGCTAGCAATTTTTTTCACGGCTTTAAGGAATGCATCTAATTGCCTGACTTTTATAACATACAGCTATAACTGCCCAGATAATTAAAGCTGACACTACATGCTGAGACTAAGTCTTCTGGTTTTATAACTGATTTAAAGGGCCGGCTGTTTTTCTTGGAGATACTCTAATTAAAATTATTGCAAGGTTGAGAGGGGAAAAGCAGAATCATTATTTCCCCTGAAAATGTTGTACCCGTCCCCATGTTTGTGTCTGCGAGAGAAGGGAGAGTAAGGTTGACTCCAGGTAAACTGGTAATCTCAGGATGCTGGATCGATATCGAAACAAGAAAAATAGGGAAATGCATTTTAGAGCTGATCTCGTTCCCTAGAGTGGAGGGAGCAGTTTCCCCATCTCCCTGCAGCAGTGGTAATGGCAATCCATGCCTTTACAGTTTAATATGGAGAATATTTTCCTTCTTGTGCATTCCCAAGCAAGCCGGCATCTTGCGTTGGGTTCAGGAGGGATCGGGCAGCCCGTAGCACGAATTTCCACTCCCAAACTCAGCCAGAGAGTTACAACTTCCGATGGGGGGGAGGAGAAAACCAGGCTCTGCCACGACAGATAAATCACTGGAATTTTTCATAATAAAGACGACAATCGCAACGCTCCTTGATACTATACTGTAAGATAAATGATCACTGAGCAAGGAGCGTATGGAGGGATTCACAGCCTTCAACACTGCCTATAAAGCCCCGAGCACGCTCACGACACCATGCAAATAATCTCTTTTATATGGCTGCAATAAAATTTGGAAGGCGTTTGGTATAAATAGCCCAGCCAGCTCTAACTTGGCATTGCACTTGCCCACACTGCAGCATATGGGACCTCCACCCCCTGTTTGCACCATGCATGAAGCCAGATCCTCACACCAAAGTGTTATTTTAAGAGAGATGCTTTTACGTCCTTCCAACTCCTATGCGGGACCCCTGCTTAATTAATGCATCAAAATAATGCCTGCATGCAAATTATTTTCTGCAGCGTCGCAGTAAGCAGCAGACTTTTGATGATGCTTTCAAGACCAGCACGCTGCTGTTAACCAGCCAGCATCTATAAAACCAGCAGCGCTACAAAGTACGCTCCAAGTAAGGGTGCGTTAAGTCAACCGGTAAATGTTGAGCAAACTGAAGAGCCAGGAAGTTAATGCCAGTAACTTAAAGAGCTTCTGGTGATTTGGAAGAAAAATTAAATTAAAAGAAACTAAAATAAAACCCGATGTTTTGTGGGCCCATGTCAACCTCATGAAGTTCAACAAGGCCACGTGCGAGGTTCTGCATCTGGGTCAGGGCAATCTCCAGTATCAGTAAATTCTGGGGGATGAAGGGATGGAGAGCAGCCCTGTGGAGAAGGACTTCAGGATACTTACTGGTGGGTCACAAATGGAACATGAACCGGCAATGTGCGCTCGCAGGCCAGAAATCCAATCATCTCCTGGGCTGTGTCCAAACCAGCGTGACCAGTATTTCAAGGGAGGGGATTCTGCCCCTCTACTCCACTCTGGTGAGACCCCCCTGGAGCACCACATCCAGCTCTGGGGTGCCCAACATAAGAAGGACATGGACGTCTTGGAGCGGGTCCAGAGGAGGGACACAGAAATGGTCTGAGGGCTGGAACACCTCTCCTATGAAGAAAGGCTGAGAGAGTTGGGGTTGTTGAGCCTGGAGAAGAGAAGGCTCCAGGGAGACCTTCTTGTGGCCTTTCAATATAGAAAGGGGGCTTATAAGAAAGACGGAGAGAGACTTTTTACCAGGGCCTGTAGTGACAGGACAAGGGGCAACAGTTTTAAACAGAAAGAGGATAGGTTTAGATTGGACATAAGGAAGAAATTCTTTACTGTGAGGGTCGTGAGACACTGGACCAGGTTGCCCAGACAAATTGTGGATATCCCATCCTTGAAAGTGTTCAAGGCCAGGTTGGATGGGGCTTTGAGCAACCTGATCTAGTGGGAGATGTCCCTGCCCATGGAAGGGGGGTTGGACTAGATGATCTTCAAAGGTTCCTTCCAGCCCAAACCATTCTACGATTTGATGACCAGAGGAATTGCAGACACCCATTGCTTTAGTGGTGAGGCAAGAAAAGAAAGAGGAAATAAGACAGAAAGCAAACAGGTTTTCATCACTGTTTCCCTGTCCTGGGACTTTTTGTGCCAGACTAAATTCTTCAGGGCAGCAACTGCACCATCGCATGGCTTTTTAAAGCTCTTTGCAAGGTTCAAGCCCTAATTACAATTATAATTGCTCGCAAGCACTGGCAAAGTTGGAGTGTTTTGCTTCAGAGAACTGTATTTAGGATTGCAAAATGGGAATAACAAGAGGACAGACGTGCAAACCCCTGCATGGCCCAACACTGCACACACACGATAAAATCCCAGCTATCGTGAGGGCTGGTGAACCAGCTGGCCAACTACAAGATCCCCTTGTCACCCAGGAGGCGTGGACGTACCCAGCCTCTCATGATATGGCATCAACCACGTACCCAAAGCAGCTCTTTCGCACCGGGGAAGGGATGAGATACACAACCCCGCATCCTCCCCAGACAGCAACAGCACAAGCTGACCCTTTCCCTCCGCCGCTCCGACCTTACAAAATTATTAAGCTGGGAATTTGTTGAATACATTATTAACGATTTTTTTTTTTTTTGCCCCTACACAAGCTCTAGCTGCCACTAATCAACCCAGAACCTCATCAAACTCCTGCCTGACATCATCCCCTGCCTCACGCTCGCACAAGAAATACAGGTCCCAAATTGTTGCGGCTTGCAGGCGTCCCCCCCTTCCTTGCACAAACGGGCTGGCACCTGGTAAACTCTATTCCCCAGCGGTAATTGGATGGTGTATTCATGCCGAAGCTGCTCTTCTGAAAGTGCCTGCGTGCACGGCTCCAGCATTAACCACCTCCTGAAAGAGACTCTCCGAAGAGCTCAGTTTTCTATTATTACTTGCTAGCTGAGGGGTTTTGTGTAGATAATCATGTTATTTAGATAGGATGTTGGTTTAATTCCCTTCATTACAGGCTCCCAGGGTTGTAATTTTTTTTCTCCGCATGATGTATTCCCCGTGGCACATTTCACTCAAATCAAACACTTTACGCTTTTATTACAAACAATACCCCAGCGTCCCCCGTTATCAGCCCAGCGCACACATGCACACTCCTCGCAGAGATCCAGAGGTCAGTTCTAATGACTAATCGATCTCATTAGCTTTCCTAATTAAAAACTTTACTACCGCAATGGAAGACAAACTACAAAAAAACTGCTTGCATCATATTTGAATGGGATATGAGCATCATTTATCAGCCAGGGCTCGCAGCCCGTGCCCATCGCAACGGGTCGCGCGCTGCTGAGGTTGGTGCTTTATTCAGAGCCGTGTATCCCCCAGGCACCACTTACACCTACTGTGCCCGCGGAAAAAATCCTGGTGCAAACTCCAATGCTGACCCTGTGATGGGCAATTTCCTGCCAAAACCTCTTGCCACAGCGCTCCGAGCAGATGGGATCCGGGACCCACCTCATCCTTTGGGATGAATGCACTCATCCTTTAGGAAAGGGGTTGAATGCAACATGGTTACGAGGATCCTTATTTCTGCTCTTATTTTGCTGCGAGAGGTACGCAGAATCAACCCCCAGGGAAGCTGAAGCAGGGAGAGCAAAAACAGGGCTGGCTCCTGGGATGTCTGTGGGAGAGTTGGAAACAACATGAGGTCTGACTTGCTTTCTGGCATCCTTAAAATATATAAGCACCACCACACCTTAAACTTTTATATTCTCCAACCATTCCAGATTGCCTTTTCTTTCTATTCTGTGTCTCCCCAAAATGAATGAAGTTTTAACATTTAAAAGTGATAGCTTTTTTCCAACCCCAATACAAAGTGGAGAATTAAGATCACTTGCAAAGAAGTTTCAACAAAAAAAGTAAAACCTTTTGTAAAAAGATGTATTTACCCCCATGGCAAGAAAAATGGGGAGGGAGAATATTGATCTGCTGTTATTTACTCCAAATCCTTCATCCTTATAAGCTCTCATTAAATCTAAATCCTCCACTTCTGCCAGAAAATGAGCGGAGGGGAGACAGATATTAGCTAACTTTGCCTGCTTCTCAATCGAACCAGGTCCAACAGTCTCAGTCCTACAATCACACAGGGCTCACACAGGCAGTGGGGAACGCCGCACCCTGAGCCATTTATTTCTGCGTGACTGTGCTGTTACAGCAGCTCTCCAGGGACGGGCCAGCATCGTCAGCCAGCCGAGCCCTAACGAGCAAGCATGCAAGTCCATGCGGCAAGGGAAGATGATGCTGCTCAGGGTGGATTAGGGAAACCACAATATTGGTGGTGTAAATCCTGTCCACATACTGCTGGGAAAAAGAAAGTTAAATAAGCAAGGGTAATTTCAGGAGTGCAGATTCCCAAATTCAATAAATTACTGCAGCTTTTGGAAAAGGGTATGGGATAGAAAAAGCTTCCGATATGGGCACAGGAATAGGAAAAAACCTAAAGTAATCGGTCCTATGGGCCATGACATGACCTGCGTCCTACCGGGTCTCCTACCCTCAATTATCGGCCACCACGAACCTTCCTGTGCATGAGTCTCTGCTGGGGCACACTGGACCACCAGCAGCTCAACGCCGAGCTGCTGCCACTGCTGCTATTAAACCCCAATCCGAGGCGAGCCAGGGAAGCAGTGAGTGACAGGTTCATTGATCTTCAGCACTTGGAAGCGAGACGAGAGCGGGAACGAATGCAAATTGGGGAGCAGAAGCTGTACCTTTGATACGATGCCGGTATTGTCCCCAGCTCTGGAGGAAACCTCAGGGATGTGAAGCAATGCAGCAGGGCCACCCTAAGGGGCCCTTTTAACTCAGTCATGACGAGTCCACTAAGAAAAAAAGCAAAGCAGAGGCCAAAAACCTCTGAAAAAACTGCATTGCTTTATCAAAGACAGCCATTAGGAAGAAAAATAAAGGGCTAAGGACTATTAGTACATGTGCAAAGGACGCCACAAGCATGCCATAACTCCTGATACAGGCTCTGATGTTAGCAGGGATCTAAAAAACACTCATTCGAAACCAAAAGCAGCTCCAAAAAGAACTGAAAATCTCTGCCGAAGGGTATTCTGAAAGCAAACACTTTCTAACACAAAGATGAATCCCACAAACACCCTTGCCACGGGATTTTCTCCAGGCCTGGAAGTAAAGATTCAGCAAAAACCATCGTTATCTCTTCCTCAGCTCCCAGAACGCAACTGCCGCTCACCTGCTACCCAAAGCAAACCCACGCTACAGCAGCAGGCACTTGCAGCAGCAGGAAAATCACCCACGTGCTGTGATGCTCTGGGATGGCACGGGACCAAATCTCCCTCCTTTCCACGGGGAAAGCTGTCTCTGACCCAAGACCACCTGGTTGCTAGCTTACCTTGCTCTCCCAGCGTGCTCAGAGATGAGGAGCATCCTTGTTTGCAAGCACACCTGCGAAACAGGTTGGGAAGCTGCCCTGCACCATGCAGCGTTAACCAAAACGTTAACAAGCAGTGTGGAAGCAGAGGATTAAGCAGGACATTGCAGGGTTAGGCAAGAGCACGCGGAGGTTGGGGTGACCAGCATTGAGGCGTGGAGCGAGCCCCTCGCAGCTCCTTTTTGTAAAGCCCCAGCAAGACCGTGTCCTAAAAGATTTGATACCCTTCTACGACATCGTCACGCACCTCATGGATGAAGGCAAGGTGGTGCATGTAGTTCTTCTGGATTTTAGTAAGGCTTTTGATACTGTCCCTCACAGCATCCTTCCGGACAAGTTGTCCAACTGTGGGATGAGCGGGTACACGGTGCACGGGGGGAAGAACTGGCTGAAGGGCAGGGCTCAAAGGGTCGTAGTGAACGGGGCTACATCTGGCTGGCGACTGGTCACCAGCGGTGTTCCTCAGGGCTCAGTCCTAGAGCCGGTTGCGTTCAATATTCTTATCAATGATCTACATGTAGGAGTTGAACGCATCATTAGCAACTTTGCTGACAATACCAAACTGCGAGGTGCTGTTGACTCTTTCAAGGTCAAGAGGCCTACCAGAGGGATTTAGATAGATTGGAGCATTGGGCAATCACCAATGGCATGAAATTTAAGAAGAACAAATGTCAGATTCTGCACCTAGGACAGAGTAATGCTGGACACAAGTATAAATTGGGAGAGAAGTGGCTGGAAAGCAGCCCTGCAGAAAGGGATCTGGGGGTGCCAGCTCACAGCAGGCTCAGTACATGTGCCCTAGTAGCCAAGAGGGCAAACCGCGTTCTGGGGTGTATCAAACACAGTAGAACCAGCTGGTCAGAAGAGGTGATTATCCCGCTGTATTGATAATAAGAAGGAGGAAGGAAGAAAGAGGAAGAAAGGAGGAAGAAGGAAGAAGAAAGAAGGAGGAGGAAGAGTTCCAGTTGGAAGAGACCTACAATGATCATCTAGTCCAACTGCTGACTAGGTGGACTAAGATTTAGCTTTGGTGCGGCCTCACCTTGAATATTGTGTGCAGTTCTGGGCCCCACAATTTAAGGGGGATGTTCAGGTACTGGAATGCATCCAGAGGAAAGCAACAAAGCTGGTGACAGGGCTGGAAGGCATGTCCTATGAGGAGCAGCTGAGGACTTTGGGCTTGTTTGGTTGGGAGAAAAGGAGGCTGATGAGCAACCTCATTGCTCTCTACAGCTTCCTGAGGAGGGGAAGGGGAGAGGGAGATGCTGAGCTCTTCTCCCTGGGATCCAGTGACAGGACACATGGGAATGGGTCAAAGCTGTATCAGGGGAGGTTTAGACTGGACATTAGGAAGCATTTCTTTACTGAGAGGGTGGTCAAACACTGGAACAGGATTCCTAGAGAGGTGGTTGATGCCCCAAGCCTGTCAGTGTTTAAAAGGGATTTGAACAATGCCCTTAATAATTTGCTTTAACTTTTAGTCAGCCCTGAAGTGGTCAGACAGTTGGACTAGATGATCACTGTAGGTTCCTTCCAGCTGAACTATTCTATTCTAAAATGCGATGTGTGGCTTCAGGACAACTCTATTATCAGGATGATAAATATAAGCCGAAAAGAATCCAGACAGCAGCAGTAACACAAATCCATGGCAAACTCCTCGCCTCTTTATATCTGAAATATGTGGGAAATGGAAACGTGCAGCTTAAGTTATCAAGGACTATTAGGAGAAAAGGAAATCTTACAACCGCAACAGAGGCAGGAAACTTCTCCAGCATGCAAGGAGCTGGCTGCAGCTGTCCTGCCCCAAAACTACCTAACTGCAGGTAAACCGGAGGCATACGCAGCGCTACCAAAGAGCAGTTTAACAACAGCACACCAAGGAAGACAGACATTTTCTCATCCACACTGAAAGCCAATGACTCGCTAAGCCTTGCCAAGATAGTCAGTGAGCCCAGTGCCTTCACTCTACATCCCCACAACAGGCTCTGCAGGCTGAAAAAGCCTTGGGAACTTACTATCTCATCAAGAACTGCCTCAGGAGGGATCTTGAGTAAGTTCCCAAGATACACTGGGCAAGAAGCTATTTTGCACCATATGCAATACAATGGAAGGGCAAGGGGTGCAGGGTCAGAGCCAGTGAGAGGCATTGATCCAGCCAGCTCCCGGGAGCAGGGCAGCTGTGCAGATGAGCTTCAGATGCTGGAGCTGTGATACCCACCAGCCCTCCGCTTCTCAGCAAAACAGCATGCAGAGACAGAGGAAAAATACAGGGAAAATACCAAGCATCGCCCTTGTCCCTCCATTACCCCAATGGTGAGCCCACACCAGCAGGTAAGGGTAAATTTGGTAGCTCCTTTGCAGGCAGGAGCAACCTCAACAGCAAAAGCACCGTGGGAAGCTCTGGCAGCAAGGATACAGCAGCTCCCCTCCCGCTGCGACAGCAGACTACAGGGATTAGGGGTCCCAACCATTGCCCTTGTGATCAACCCACAGCCTTGTGTTATCTGCTCTCCTACAGCAGCAGAAACAATGCTTTCTCGGTGATTATTCATTAGTGAAGGACTCGAGACCTTAATTTCTGCCATAAAATTAATCTCTAAAGAGAAGTGATGTCACACTATCGGAACAGGAGGAAAGCTAAAAATCCTGGAATTTAAAACCCTACATCCCACTTTCTTCTCCCATTGCTATTTTTCCAACTGTGAAATAGGTGGTTTAGTTGAAGCATACCTTAAGCTCAATTTCTTGAGGGGAAAACAAAACTACGTACAAAGACACTGCTTTGCTGTAGGGTCTCCAACAAAATTTTGCAAGGCACACTGAAGATGGGATGTGGCACACACTTATTTTTCTTTTTCCTTAAACATAGTGAATTTTAAAACGTGCCATTCACACGTTAGGGATTCCAATATTTTTTAAAAGAAAACACAATCCCAAATATTTTAGCACTTATGATCGAGACTGAGAGCAGCGTTGAGCTGAGGAACCACGGGGTTTGCAGTGACACAAGCGGCTGGAGCCCAGCAGGGAGGTCTGAGAAAGCTCTGCCAGCACATCTCCATGGCAAGGGGCTCTGCAGCAACCTAGCAGAGGTTAGGTCTGGTTTTAGGGTGAGTTTTGTTTTCTTCTGTTAAGCTGAGCAGCAGCTTTGCCTTGTTCCAATGTTCGACTTGTACACAGCAATAGGTATTTTGCAAACAGCACTTGAAGGGTAACATGCTGATCCGGATGCTGGAAGGTGTGCTGTGCTTGCACAACCTGCTGGTCCCACACTACAGCCATCACATTCGGGGCCGCTGAGGATGCACTGGGAGCCTCACAAAAAATAATGCTGATGCCAGCTGCTGATAAAATAGCGATGTCTGCAGCATCTTCCCTGAAACCAGGAGGGTGAACTGCCCTGGTATAGACAGAGAGATGTAAAGAAACACTCACCATCCTTTTGCCAAGCATTGTTTTTTCGGAGAGACTTCTGGTCATTGTTGGGTGCAGAGGTGGCAGAGTAACCGCGGCACCCAAAGCCCCTGGGGATATCCCCGTCCCCAACACCATATGTTTCCCTGGGTGAGAAATACTGTAGATGGGAAGGACACAGCAAATGGAGTAAAAAAAGTGAGAAAGACAGAGAGAAGATGGGCTAAACCAAGAGGGCAGCAGCTGGTTTTGGGGACGGGATGCGGGAGCTGAGAGTGTATAATAGCAATTACACTGAATAATTTGTGAGAAAAAGGAAGGGTCCCAGAATTTAAAAGCTAAGAGTCACCAAGAGCCAGCATAGCTCTGCCTCCAATGGCCCTAAAAAACCTTGTGCAGCTCCAGAAATTGTGGACCTACCCAACTCATGCATGGACCTTTCAAGAGTTGTATTAACGGATCATGCATGAAATGACCTTGTAATGAGGATAAATCTCTGGGTGAACCTGAATAAAGCTTCATCACAGCTCCTACACCCAGAAGCAAATCATTTTGGTGTTTCCCATTACACCAGAAGCACCTGCAAGACGTCAGCCCTGAGCAGCGCAGCTCCGATGCCTTTTGTTCTGGCTACCAACTTGGCCAAGTCCCTAGAGTTAACAAAAGGATTTGGGATTACTGTAATACTGTTACGAATTTAGTGTGAAAGCAGACACCAGTATTACGGGATGATTATCACAGAGCGTGTTCAATATGTTCACACAGAATGGCACAGCAAGAGGTTAATTATATTGCTACTGGAATCAGCTTCCAAAAGGACCATCCTTCGGTTTAAGAGGGGAATTTAATTTTCACACTCATTCAGTTCTGAGCTCTTTCAAGAGCGACGGCTATTTATACCAGAATGTAAACGATGGTTTATGATCATGAACTGCTGCTTAATAGGAAATAAATCCAATTGATCAAAAGTGCTTTACCTGTGACCCCAAGTAAGACTGCTGTTCAGGCTGTAATATTCACAGAGGACAAGAGAAGCACAGGCTTTGCAGCTGAAACATTTTAGCGGGCTCCAAACCCATTGCAATATTTGCTTAGCACGGCAGCCGCTTTCAGCTAGGAACATTTGGGGAATTAATACCAAATCTGCTTCGCTAATTCCCTTACGCTGAACGGACCGCAGGCAAAGATGAAGTTAACGTAACCCATCAGGGATGACACTCCATTGGTAAGGTGGCACTTGCTGGAGATCAACTGTAAGGGAATAACCATTTTAGCAGGCAAGGTATTCAAATCCACATATACTACTCAAATGAATTGCATGTGTCTGGGTATGCACCCCAAATTCCTCTTTTTAAGCAAAAAGAACAGGACTTTTGTTTCCTGGAAATACGGAGTGGGAGCAATGGGGAAAGCATCACCCAGCTGCAAGGGAAAAACCAAGTGATGTGGCCAGCAAGCCAAGGGAGGGGATTCTCCCCCTCTGCTCCGCTCTGGTAAGACCCCCCTGGAGCACTGCGTCCAGCTCTGGGTTCCTCAGCACGAGACAGACATGGACCTGCTGGAGCAGGTCTAGAGGAGGGACATGGAAATTGTCCGAAGGCTGGAACACCTCTGCTATGGAGAAAGGCTGAGAGAGTTGGGGTTGTTGAGCCTGGAGAAGAGAAGGCTCCAGGGAGACCTTCTTGCGGCCTTCCAATACTTAAAGGGGCTGATAAGAAACACGGAGAGACTTTTTAGCAGGGTCTGTAGCGATAGGACAAGGGGCAATGGTTTTAAACTCAAAGAGGGTAGGTTTAGATTGGACATAAGAAGAAATTCTTTACTGTGAGGGTGGTGAGACACTGGACCAGGTTGCCCAGAGAAGTTGTGCATGCCCCATCCTTGGGTTCAAGGTCAGGCTGGATGGGCAACCTGATCTAGTGGGAAATGTCCCTGCCCATGGCAAGGTGGTTGGACCAGATGATCTTCAAAGGTTCCTTCAACCCAAACCATTCTATGATTCAATGATTACCAAAAGCTCACCAAGCCAAAGTTCATTAGCACCCGAGAAGTCTAGAGAGAGCCCTGGGGAAACTTGTTTCCAGAAAAGAAACATTTCAGCATGGAAATACCACTGGACATGGTTAAAGGAGAACTTATTAAAAGTTATGTCCCAGCTTGCCTTAGACCCAACGAGGACTCAAAGCCTTGCCCATGTGCTCTCATCACACACAAGCTCAGAGTCTCAGACACCAACCCAGGTCCTCTTGCTTTGGAGACGGCAAATAAAAACAAACCTTACCAAGCTTTCACAAAAAGCTTATTTTCGTATTAGACCAATTTTATTCTGCCCATTCATCAGACTGCCTGCTTCTTCCTCCTCAAGTCATGGTTGCAACCATGTCCATCTTCCCAAGAAAGGCTGCAGTGCTGAAAGGTATTCATTATGAAGTTTAAACAAACTTGAGAACAATCTCATTTTCCCAGCTGCAGGGCACAGACCAAGGAGTAACACTTCCCAAAAATCAACTTCATTTAGGAGCTTTTCATCCAGGGTTTTTTTGGCAACAGACTGACTTGGAGCATGGCACAAGCACACACCAGGAATGGAGTAAAATCTTTGCACGACAGGAACTAGAATAACATTTGATTGCAGGGCTTTTTCCAGATATCAAAGCAAGCCTAATCGCAGCCCGTGAAAATGCAGCTCGCCTTTCACTGACAAACTCCAGAGCCAGTTTGAAACCACCACAACTCTCAGAAACTTCCCAATTCTATGCTTAGCATCAACCCCTCTTGCCCCTTCATATGGCCAGGACAAGCACCTTCCCCCTGCGCCTGGGGCTGGCAAGAGCTCACTGGTCTCATACACCTCCCCAGAGCAAAACCCTGCACTGATCCTGCCACCTCTGCTTGGGTGTGGACCCATGAATGAGAGGTGACGGACCTGGCAATGATGTCCACCACAGTGCAGAAGGGTGACTGCTTCTTCCACGTTTCTCCAATGTCTTCTCCACTCATTTTGACTGCAAGATACACCTGCGTGCCTCAGTATGGGCACGGACCCACTGTCACCATCAGGTAAGGTTGGGTAGTGCTGCCCTGAAGGAACTCCAGTGTTGGAGAACAAGCTTCATTTTAATCACAGCACCTGGACCCTTCAGTAGCTTGTCCTCAGCTTCCTACTTGTTCAACCTTTTTTCTTTTTTTTTTTTAAATTGCTTACTTCCTCAAAATATGGTTGAGTTGTGATTACTGAATCCAAAAAATGGTTTGAAAAGAGATCACAGAATGGTTGAGGTTGGAAGGGACCTCTGGGCATCATCTGGTCCAACTCCCTGTTCCAGCAGGGCCACCTACAGCCAGCTGCCCAGGACCATATCCAGATGGCTTTTGAATATCTGCAAGGATGGAGACTCCACAACCTCCCTGGGCAACCTGTGCCAGCGCTCGATCACCCTCACAGTGAAGAAGTGTTTCCTGATGTTCAGACGGAGCCTCCTCTGGTCCCTGTCACTGGGCACCACTGAGAATAGCCTGGCTCCATCCTCCTTGCACCCTCTCCTCAGGTATTTATAGACATTGATAAGATCTTCCCTGAGCCTTCTCTTCAGATGTGACACACTTCACCACATCAAAAACCCATCAGCAGCATCACGTGTGCAGCATCTTATACCACCCGCAGGACCTGGCAATGGTTAAAGCTCCTCCAGCTGCTGGCCAGGACCCATCACACTAATCCAAGTGAACATCTAGATGCTCTGAAGCAGAACGCAGATGACGTTTACATTGGGATTACTTTAAAGGCTGTTAGACAGCAACAAAGCTTATAGCACAACGCAAAGGAAGAAACAGCATCTCTCACTCCCTATTTAGAAATAATCCAAAGGTTTAAGAAAGCCCCACCATGCGTGGAGATGTCATGGGGGAACCAGGCGATCCCTTGGCTGTTGAGAAGAAAGGAGAGAAGGGGAGCGAGGAGGAGAGCATCTGGAGAAGCTGGGGATGGTGCGGCAAGGAGAATACTGCCAGCGAGGAAACATTGTCAGCGAGCGTGACAGGAGAGAAGGAGAGGCAGCAGAATGAAAAGAAGCAGACGTGAAAGTCAGAGAGCTCCAAGAAACTCCCTGGAAAAATGCTGCTGCAAAAGACACTCAGGATCAGCCTCCCGAAAGGCTGAGGACCTGCACTCCCCTTTCAGCCCACTGCTGTGGCTGATGCTGGACAAGTTCAAGAGAAGGAAACCACACAGCATCACACAAGGTTGGTAATTCCTTCTTGAGATTAAGGAGCAGGATCGCAATATCTCCTTTGCACAAAAACTAGGGGAAGACACATCACCATGCATCCACGTTAGCTGGGACTCCTGCCTCTGTAGTGTACACCTGTATGCACATCAGCACTGAGAAAATTAGCTCATCTGCCTCTCCAATCAATCTATCCACCCTTCTGATCAACCCATCCATCTGGTTCATCTATCCCAACTCCTCTGCCATCTCCTCCACCCATCTCCTCCATGACCTGTCTACCGACGTGGCGCAGTACAGGCATCTCCCTACAGAAAGTGTCATTGCCAATTTCTCTGCTGCCCAAGTGAGACAATTCTGGTAGTTCAGCAGGTTGCGTTTTTTTACAAGGAATGGGGAAAAATGCAAAGTTTTATTGCTACATGCTGGGAATACCGTGCACTTGCGAGCAGCACAGCAAGTATCTGCTCCTTCTCACCCCAGGCGCGGGCTTGCAACCTCCCATCCCCATTTCCATTCACAGCTGAGATGCTGCATATAAAGGAGGTTTATTGGACCTGGTTTCTTTGTTTGGGTTTTGGGTTTTTTTTTTTTTGCCAGCACCAGACTAAAGATGCTCAGGGCCAGCATCTCCATTTAGGAAAGGTAATTGCTAACAACTCACTGGAGCTGCCGAGCACAAGTTGCCACACAGCACTTCACTGCGAGAGCTGGCAAGCAGAGCAGCATGGACTGAGTCCTCAGTGCTGCTTTTGGAAGTCGCCACAAGCCCTACGCCAGCCGAACCAGCACACCACAAAAACCCAACAAGCGAGAGACTTTCTGCTTGTGACTCTGTGAGTACCATTCCCCTGGACCACACCACTGGGGATTTCTTTTTTTTTTTTTATCATACTAAATTAGGCATTTAAATCTTGCACATAGTGCTGAAGATTCATGATGTATGTCTCCCGGTCCTGGAAAGGCTAACGCTGATTTAATACACGTAGATCTTTACTGATGATTGGTAGCCCATTACACACTGATCGTCAGCACGTTATACATCACAGGCTGTGCTCCCCTCCCTCCAGCAAGCAGGAAACCATCCGGTTGCTCACAGGGTTCTGCATCCCCTATAGTCATGGTAGTAAGAATTAATTTTTCCAGTTGAACTCCAGTGGGGAAGGACTGGGACACAGCCACGTGCTGTGGCATCTCCATTCCTCCATCCGTAAAGATAAGGGCAGCTCCACGAGGACCACCACCACACTGAAGCCTGTGTTAAAAGTGCAGCAGGATGGAAAGCACTTCCCAGAGTCCAGCCATGCTTCTAGACCCACCAAGTGCTTCTTCCACAGCTCCCTGCCTCCTTGGGATGCTCAGTGATTTCCAAATGAATTTCAGCTGTAGCCAAATTTGCAGACGCTGCACAAGCTGTAGCAAATAGGTGATGGCTACAGCATTGTCAGACACACCGGCAAGTGATAAGAACATACATTGCCAAGATGGCTGCCTGTGTGGTCCCAAGTGGCTGCCACGAGCCAGCCCGATTACCCACGCAAGATTCAGCTATATTACATTTCGAATAGGTGTGGGTCAGCACGCTTCAAAGCAACACTAGCACCTGCAGGCAGGTGATTTGGGAAGCCGTGGAGAATAACGGGCAGAATAGAGCATCTTTGACTCAGCTCTACAATTTTAATATCAATATTTAAACTGCAACAGAAATGCTGGCAAATGTCTAGGTTTATTCTCTCCAATCACAAAATACAGAGAGGCAGAGATGGATAGACTCCAACAAGGTCTTGCCGGGGACAAGAAGACACATCACCTGTCACTCACCTCCCAGTAACCCAAGAAGATGCCTGGTCCCAAAACCATGCTCCCACTCTCAGCAGCTGGTGGGTGGGCAACACGTCCCCACCCTGGGGTCCACCCGCTGGTACCCAACTCCACCGCATCTCCATCCCCGCTCCCAAGAAGCCCCAGGGTGGCCCCGTCCAAATGTCGCAGAAGCAGATGAGCCTGCTAAGGACGGGGAGACACCACGTTATCCACCTCTCCGCTGGGACCAGTGAGGGGTGGTCATGCTTAATACACTAAACACACTTTTCCCGGCTACAGCCCATGTTAAAGAGCCTGAATGGGTCTCTGGAGCATTGGACCTTGTTCAAACACAACCCTTATTATTATAACAAAAGAGGGTGGTGGATTTTTTTTCCCCCTTCCTTCAGTGAATGATTATTAATGTGTTTCTAGGAGCTGGGTCCATTTCTCTAAATGAGAGCGGGATGGCAGGAGGAAGGCTGATAAATGCCCTCCTCCCCCCGGCCTCACGGCGGGAGCTGCCAGGGGTTCTCGTTCTAACAAGCTGCAGATGGAAGACGACTGGAATAACAAAGTATGAATTTTTATGAGTCTAATAAATCACTCCACTTTTCCTGCTCTTGATCGTTTTCAGCACTTCAGACACTAGAAAAACCCCGGCTATAATCAAATGGGTTCACGAATCTCATGTTAACGCCTCGCCGTGGCACGGAGAGAGGTGGCTCTGCCTCAGGAAACGACGGGGAGCACTTGTCGGGCTGGAAATCCATTTGCATTCGTGCTTTAGGATTGACTTAATTTTTTTTTTCAATAATTTAACAAGGAGAAATTTGAATCCGTTGGTATTCCCCCACCCTCAAAGCCACTTATCAAACTGAAGGCCACCCAGCTTTTACCTTTCCTAACTATCCATTTAAAAAGACCCTGACCTGACTCCAGCATCAGCAGAGAAACTTGCATAAACTCTGTGAGAATGAAGGAAAACTTTGCAGGCAGCAGGTCTGTTAAGACCCTTTTAATTCTCCTTTCTAAACTTCCGTATAAAGCAGGCAATGGACAGGCTCCAAATCCATCCAAAAAAGAAACAAAAGGTTTCAACTTCAAGTTGCAACCCCTGAGTATGTGCACGCTTGTTTGCCAAGGGAAGCGTCTGCCAAAAGGCATGATGAGCACTGTGTCAGTAGAAAGAAAGAATCAATACTTTGCTCTCCTTACCAAAAAACTACTCTTGAAACCTCCAGGATAGTGACCGGCAGAGCAGAACAGAGCCAAAGTCAGAGGCACCATGATGTGGTTACGCAAAGAAGAACATGACCATCACTCCCCACCGGTCTGCAATCCCTCAAGACCAAGCACAGGAATGCAACCTGCAGCTCCAGGAACTTTGAAGCCTGCAGAAAAACACCCTCGTAACGGATGCAGCTTTCCTCGTCCCCCAGCGAAGCAGCAGCATCCCAAGCCTTGACACTTTACCTCCCCGAAGGAAAGAGGGCAAGTTAGCTGGGAAACCTGTTGTTTCCATCATCCTCATCCTGCCCCAGTCTTTAATCCATTCAATATGTTTTTCCCTGCTTTTCATTTGCTTTTCCAGCACAGCACTGAATCAGGGAAGGAATTCATCTTTGACAAACATTTACCGATTATCAAATCACAACTGCAGCTGCAGACAGGGGCAATAAGTCACTTTAAGCAGCCGTCCGTACTGCAGGCTGAGGAGTTTGGGCAGCTCCTCGATGACAAATAACTCCTGTCAAAGCCGCGTGTTCCCTGGCGCTCCGAACCCATGTTCTCTGTTGTTCCACGCTACCTGGTGTTTAATGACAACACTGTCAGACTAAGACGAAGCCTCTGCGCTGTGGACTGTCAAAGCCCTATTAGAGGAAAGATTGAGACCCTACTCTTCTTAAACTCACTCAAGCAACACAACCCGCTAGTTTTTATAATTATTGTACGAGAGCCATCGATCGCACGCTGACACCTAACCTATCCGTATGAAATGGGAGTAGTTTGCTGGGTGACAGTTGCTATAGATTATTGTGGGTGGGTTGGGGTTTTTTTTTCCCCCCTTTTTATCCATCGCTCTACAAAGCCTAGAATGGATGGGAAGGAAGAAGAGGAAAGCATGCGCCTTCATTTAGGTGCCTTTTCTATCCCAGCTCTTTATCTTCAAAGCGACTTTTAGAAATTTGCCGCTTGCAGGACACTTCCCCAGTTGGGAAAACCAACCTGCCTCCTCCAACTTGCACATCTCCTAGCACCCAAGCCATACTCAGATCATCCCAACAAGCATCTAAGACCATGACGACGCTTCAGGAGCACATCCTCGCATGGAAATGCTCACGTAGACAGATCAGGGGATTGTGTCGGAAAGAAATCACCGAACGCTGATCCTGGAGGCAGGTAGCAGCCCAAGGCACCCTCAACATGCAGGACTGCCAGCTCAGCTTGGGTTTATCCATATGAACTCCTTCCCTTCCTCCCCAGGGTCAAAGCACTGCATTTAGCAAAAACAGGAGAAAACCCAGCATCTCCAGCTGCAGTGTTGTAATGGAGGAAGAATTCATGCCCACCTGATGCTATGGAGATTGCATTGCTTTTCAGCATCCTCCCTCAAAAAACCCATAGAGATAAAACATAAGCGCTGCTAGCATCTCTGTCCATGCAGATGTCTGCTTCCGCAGGCAGCCAACAAACCACACTGGGGCCTGTTTCCATCTAACACAGCATCCGTCAGTTAATTTCATTTTGCTCCCAGAGAAAGACTGGACGAAACTTTGCGTTGGCACCAAAGAAAAGTCTTCTCCCAGAATACAAATGCACAGTCTGGAGTGAATTTGGCACTCTGGGGATGTTGTACTGAATTCCCAATGGCATAAAGGAGGGGAACCATCGTCTGAGGGTGACAGGAAGCTACTTTTGAGCCATAAAAAGAGGCATGAAGGGAAGGAGATAAGAGCCAAGGAGACACTCAGCTGTACCACGGGAAACTTGGGTTGAAGAGGAGGTATCTCCCAAGGAACAAAGCTGAGTTTGTTGTGGCCGCCCACCTCTCTCCGTACCTCCACTTGCATGTCCACCAAGGAGACCACGATAACATGGCCTCTCCAATTTTTGCAACCTCTCTCCAACACAGTTTTCATTTCATTGGAGAAAAATCCTTTTATCTGAGCTGCTTCCAACAAATGAAGTTGGGGATGGATGCTGCTCCAAATCCAGCTTACATGGCAAGCAATGATTTTGCTTCTCAGAAGCTCCACTCTCAAAACCAAGGTTGGGGCCACTTTACCATCAGTTATTTTGGAAGTAGTACATGTGTGGCTTGCCACCACAGACTCAGGGCTGCCACCGCATGCACACAGGCAGCAGTAAACGCATGTGCTAACTCATGTGCTAGAACTTCAAGAGAGTTTGGAGGGGTGAGGGAAGGAGGAAGAACATTGCTGTTGCTTTAAAGAAATGTCCTCATTTGCTTAAAGCAGCTACAGGATCCGTTAAGTTACTATAAATAAGTATTTTCACAGCCTAAGCTATGCACAAGCATCAGTGCATGTGGTTTATTTGCTTGTATTGCCCATTTGGGTGATACAGCTGGGTGAGTTTGGCATGCATCCACTTCTTCCACCTCCCCAAAGACCACGGCTTCATCTGTGCTAGAGGAGAAAGGACCCTCCAGCACTCCACTGACAGACAGCTCTGAATGCTTAGTGTGGGGCTAGATGGCACTGAGAGGCACCCAAACCCTACCCTTCCACCCCATCCCATGGTCAGAGCTGCAGGAACTGACACCACTAGGTCTTAAGTGGGACCCAACAAGCCAAAACCACTGTTTCTGCACCAGAAGTGAAATCTTCTCATGGGTTTGATCCAAATAAACGGCCCTCTTTGATAGTGAGAGGGAGCCTAAACCATGGAAACATGATGACCAGACCTTCACTTGGTTGAAGTCCACATGATGCCTATGGTCATCTAAATTTATGGTGTTGAAAACGTAAGAGAGGATTACAAGAAGGAAATTTCCATTGGCTACCTGGATGGCTCAAGCAAGCCATTCCTCGTTAGGAAATCTGAAATAAGCACCACACTACATGAGATTGTGCATTGATTTTGATCAAGGTCCTTCCAGCCGTGATTTCTTAGCATAATGGCACAAAGACGACCCCACACTGTCTTTTTAGGAAAGGGAGGAAAGAGGAAAGCTTTGGCATTGGTGGCTTCTTAGCTCCTGAAGGCAATAATAAAGTTAGAGACACCACAGTTAGGAAAGGTCAGACCGCCAAATCACCTGGTCCCAATTAACTTTGCTATATCCAAGGCTGCTAACAAAGAAGGGAGCAAAACGGAGAAGAAACATTTCCATCTGCAGTTGAAAACAAATGCTGTTTTACCCCACATGTCAATAATCCTATCTCTACCCTCCAGTCAAGAGCTTTATGTTCAGGTTCCCATCCCTGCAGCCCAAAGCAGTCATCCTGGCCTCTCCAATAGCACACGTTGAAGGAAACGGCATCTTCTTCTGCTACTACAAACCTTCGGTAGTGCCTAGATTCTGTCTCCAATAAACACCTAATTTTCTAAATCCTGAGTGACAGGCAAGCAAAGCGCTCCCCTTGTTCTGTCCTCAGGATCACCCAGGGATGTCAGTGTGGGAGAGGGAAAGAAGAACAAGAAATCTTGCTTCTCCTGCCTCCAAGTTTGACAAGCCATCCTAGACAGGGGTGGTAATATTTGATAAATTTTCATTTCCCTTCTGAGGCTGTCAGAAAATCTTTTTATTGACAGCACTACAGGAGTTTTCTGTAGTCTCAGGGGAAAGGGCATGTGGTCTTGCTTGTTATTAAACCAAGTACTTATTTCGGACGGAGAAACAGCTACTATCCACCTCTGCCTACAAATAAATCCTCTGGGTACGAGTCCTGCATAACTCCATACATCACACAAGCCACATGGAAGCCCAGTTCACCACACGGTGCCCTTGGAAACTCCCCAGCACAAATCCAGAGCTGAAACCACCGCTAGCTCTGGGTCTCCTTTCACCACCCAAGCAACCGTGTTTCCCCCTCTCTCTTAGGGGGATAATTTTACAGTGAATAGTACTCAAATGCCAAGAGACGTTTCTGTGGCTTAAGTGTGACCACATCATTTCTAATAATACCCACCAGAGTCACAGCTCGGTGGTGGTTCCCAAACTACCATGTGAGGCCATTGGATTGAGCTCCCGGCCATGCAAGGAGTCACACTAACCCTCATCCTAGAGCACAAACGCTAGCCCGCAATGGACAAGGGCCTGTATCCTGACCCAGGACAGGAGCTACCATCAGATCTTGATGATGGAGGGAAGATGAACCTGGGATGAAGGCCAACCAGCTCTTTCCTCCTGCTTCTCCACTAAAGGAAGAGGTACAAGGAGGGCAGGAGTGTGGGCAGCCATGGACAACAGAAGCAAGACAGGCAGAAGGAACAAAACCGTGACTATTTATAAAGAATAGACACGACTTCTGCTTCTCAGAGGGATGTTACTTCTTTGCACCCTGCACCAGCCAAAAAGCCAATGTTCCACATTACACAGAGCAAAACCTCTGCTCAAGTCCAAAGAGATGGCTGAAGGCAAGTCCTGCTAAAACCAACAGCCATCCTCCCGTGATTTCTATAGGTTTGAGTCAGGCCCCATCCCGGTACCAAACCCCTCTGCCTTCCCCAGAGGCAGTGCAACACGCACTTAAGCGCACGATAGCCCCATTGATTGCCAAGTCCCAAAGTACCCAGCTCCACCACGCCTTGCAGAGGAACAGCATTGACAATTTCAAGAGAAGGAACTATCAAAAAGGAAAAATAAAAAAGGATTTCCAAAGGGAAATGATGGTATCCTCTGTTCTCACTGCACTATCAGTGTTTCCCTGCAGAGGGGAAGCAGGCCAAGAAATATTGACCCATTTTATAGGGAGAGGGCAAATAGTTCCCCTTTGTGTTGGTTAAAACAATAAACAAAAATAATTTAAGTTAGAGGAGTCCTCCCTTAAAGCCTTTCTTTCCTTGCTATTTCGTTACTTCACTTGGGAGAAAGGTCACACGGCGAGAAGCCCAAGGTGTCAACTTCCCAGTATGATGAACATTCGATCCAGGAAAAGAAATTAAAGTAGGGCCAGAAATACCACCGATAATGGCGCCAACGAGAAAAAACTGCAAGAATCTTCCATAAAACTGCCAGGTATCCATTTCATCATTAAATACTGTTTTCAAACCTCTCACTGACAATTATTTACAAGAGGAGGGTAATTCCTAAGCCAAGGAGGACCTTGCACCACCCACCCTCCATACCAAAGGTAGCAGAACCAGCCTTTCTACAGCCTTTTGGGAGAAAACTGCCTCCACAGTGCAGTTTGGAGCAGCAGTGTCTCTTCGGTCTCCAGACCCACAGGAGCAGCTGGGCTCTGCTCAGTGGCGAGGACAGCAGCCTGGGACATGGTGAGATGCTCTGGCTGCATCTCACCAGCATTAGGACATTGCCATGACCAACCTGCACCAGAGGTATAAGCGTAATTGTTTGTGTTTGCAATCTGCTGCCTGCCTTGTGTAAGACAATCCAGTTCAGCTTAATCATTTTTAGCAAGTCATTTTTTTCTAAGCATTTGGAGCAAAGCAGGTTTGGGAACGACAGCCTGGAAGGAGAAACTGGTGAGGAATCACTCCAATCAGCAGCACCTAAAGCAGCAGACACAAGAAAGCCCTCTGCTCCCCAGCATGGGCTCAGCTAAGCCCTGCTGGATTTTTTTTTTCCATTTTGCGACTGTCAGCTGTGTATTTTCAAATTGCGAAGTCCAGCAGGAG
Source organism: Harpia harpyja (assembly GCF_026419915.1). Classification (NCBI taxonomy): domain Eukaryota; kingdom Metazoa; phylum Chordata; class Aves; order Accipitriformes; family Accipitridae; genus Harpia; species Harpia harpyja. The sequence continues at coordinate 78,359,368 of NC_068944.1, forward strand.
ACTAAAGACAGAGGCTGGAACAATTTACATTCAGTGACAACCCATCAGTGAGTACAGCCATGGTTTCCTAAAGAGCTTGTGAGAGGCAGGTGAGCAAACCCCCCAGAGACGTGTTTTTGAAAATCCCACCCTCCAACTTTTAACACCAACTTCATCCAAAAAGCCAGAAGAGAAACTTGGCTGCAAAGGCAAATACTAACAAACGACAACCTGACACCATGGCAGGACTGACGCTCTCCACATTCCCAGACCAGCCTCCTACGATTACCGAGCTGTTCCAGCAACAACAACTGTCCCAGTTCTCAGCACAGTTATTTCAGGTCTTCCCTTCTCCAGACCTTTCGATGAAAAGTGGCTCCTTTCTCCTTCATATGTATCAGTCCAACGGTATGACTTGCATCCTTGGCCTCTTGACATTCACCAATCTCATGACAGGTGGTTTCAGCTCTTCGGGCCAGAAGGTCCCCTCGCAGCCTGCTCGAGTGATGCAGAGGGATGTTGTGGAAGATGTGCTGCTGTGGTGCCAACGGGTACTCCCCAGGATGTCCCCGTACAGCACGTGCACACCACGATGGCCAAGATGACCACGACAGCCCATTCAGGTCTTCTCTCCACCTTGGCCAAGACACTTACGGCACCTCTTCAAATCCCACCCGGGGCCTTTTGGCACTGTCATGGTATTATAAGCAAGACGCAGCTCCGTCACACTTGCTGATAGCCCAGGAGAACAGGTGCATGCACAAGATTTAAACAGCAGCTGTAAGACTTTACTGTAATACCAATTACTCCCCCTACACTGTCCATTTCCAGAGAGATTTAATGAGACCATCACACAAACACATGCATGTTTTCAGCACAAGATCTCCCAAAAAGCCTTAAATTTTTTTCTTATTCCAGCTCTCTCAAGGAAGCTTCCAACCCCTTACCTTATCTCCCACCTATGAAAGGATGAAGAGACAGTATTGTAAGGAGGAGGACAGTTCTCTTGATAACATCAGCGTTAGCTCTACTTTGGAGTAAATATGGGAAAAGCCAAACCACGTGCCTGCCATTCTTTTCCTTAGCATCGTCCTCCTGCAAAGAGCCAAGAGCCACTAGAAAAAGTTGACCTGCAATTCCTTACCTGTTGGCCACACAGCTCTGAGGGTCCTGAACAAGCCCTCCTTTATTTTCTCTTCATCTAATTCCCCTACAGACCACCTTGCTCCTGTGGCTCTGATTCAGCTCAGACAATATTCCAATTCTCACCCCAATTAAGCAAGTTTTCACACCTTCACTACAGTGTCTCCCAAAAACAAGGCAGCCTTTCCCTTGCTAAGCACAGACATATCTTCTTCTTCTTCTTCTTAAGACGTAACTTCTTGGCACTCCTCGTGGGGTTGCCAAGCTGTCGTGCCAGCATCCCATTCTGGTACAAAGTACAGATGCTTATAATTGAGAAGAAAACAATACAAGTTGTGGTTTTGTTTTCAAAACTGACCTTCACATAGCTCATAAATATCCAACTACACCAGCAGTCCCATTTCTGGTTAAAAAACAGAAGGCAACCTGAAGGCAATGCATCGCATGGGGCATCTCATGCAGATGTTGGCAAAGAGCCCAACCGAAACCCATGGGACTCCTCAGTGCCCTAGAACAGGCACAGATTTTAGTATCCTGCAAAAGCGCAGCCTCATCAGCTCTCCTGTGCATAAAACTTGAGTATTCCTCCTTACCTACCTCACAGGTGGTAACAGCTTAATTAATGTTTGCACAGTCTCATAAAGACAATTAGTGCTGAGCATTATTAGTTAATAAAATACTCCATTGCTTGGGTTACTTCTTATTTGCATAACCCTCTCCATGCTTTTTTTTTCTCCCTTGCCTTCTATCACCTCTTTTAGACTTATCACCAGCCCTGTTGGATCAATACCCAAATTCATGCTCCCAAATTCCTGGCCTGTAGCATCACTCTGTTCTGCAAAGGGCTTTAAATTTAAGTTCACTTGAAGGCACTTCTCTTGGCAAGCGCCAGGAGAAGAGTCTCCTAGGGGTGTCAGGGCTGTTGCACCCCCTCTGACAACGCCAAGATGCAAGGCAAGGCCACCCTACCAAAATAGATCTCTCAGCACAGCTCCAGCATATGGCAATGACAAATCACCCCAACAAGCAATGTCCTAGACCAGGAAACAGCTGAATTTTAACAAGGACCACCAAGCAAAGTCACTTTGGATTTTCTGCACCGCTCCACGATTCAATGGCTTCTTGTTCAAAGGTCAGAAATCCCCTCGCTGAAACACCCCCAGAGTAGTCTCTCTATAAAAAGAACGAGGAGCTCACAGCAAATCTCACGTGCAAACCATAAAACCATAATCCCCAGTGCTACAGGGATTCTGTGCATGCCACCAGGCAGCTCACCAAAGGCATGTGAATAGCTGGACTCCAAGCCCGACTCTCAACTTCACTAACGCCTCCAAAAGTTTTCATGTTAGCTCCCAGAAGAACCATGCGCTGGCTATTGCTTGGGCACAGGGCCAGAGTATATGGCTTTACAATCTAATCCAGTATGATAAACCCTGTGCTGCTTTGTGAGGGTTTAAGATCACAGAATGAAAGATTTCAGGTGAGGCTCAGGAGTCCCATGCAACTCGGTACAAGTTTTTACAATGCATCCTTATCATTTCTTTTACAATAACCCAATGTGACCCACGGTGTTGGAGAATTAAATGCTATACTTTTACATCCCGCGTGCAGAAAACACAATCTTACGCAAGCCAAGATACATAAGTAGATAAAATAACCAGAAAATTCAAATGGAGGAATAAAGAAAATCTTGCACAACACAATTTAAGCATGATGGGGTAGAGAGTTCCCAGCAAACATATGAAATGAGGTTGAATCCTGCCCTTGCAGGCTGGCTAAATTCATCAGGAGTTGCATGCCGGGAGAGGAGATGGGGGAATGATGGCCACACACTACTGGGGCCAGTTCAGGCTAGGCAAAGCTCCAGGTGCTGCCAATGCCGCCAAGATGAACAACGTGCGAAAGGGACCTCTGCAGACCCACAAAGCAGCTGAGCAACAACAACAAGGAGCCAGGGTTGAGCTGGGAGGCAGAGCACCCTCGAAAGCACGCCCAGGGGATCTGCAGGGCACTCGCATTACTCCAGCTCTAAAATAAAGTGACTGAAATTAGAAACTACACTGATTATCCAGGCAGCTTTAATACTCCTAGTCCTCAAGTACCAGCACAGAGTGCTCTTCAGACACAGATCTCAGGAGCTTTTGCACACAATGTTTCTTTGCCTTTTAAGACAGGTAAAAACCACCCGCTGGTACGTGAACCACGAGGTCAGAGGACTGCAAGGAGCAACAGGCAGGTCTGCCACGGGAGCATGGTCCCGGTCCCTCCTGGGATGACAGCCGAGCCCTGCCGAGATGCAACTGCACACGATGAAATACCTCTTCAGATGTGACATGCAACGGAGGCTTCGAGCGGCAGCTGCAGCCAGCGGCGTGGAGGAGCAGCCTGGCATCACACCGCAGGCACGAGGCGTTGACGCCGCAGGGGCAAAACCGGCTCAGATGGATTTGTTTACCCTCCGCTTTGAGCACGCAGCTATTTTGGCACTGTCCTAACACGAATAGGCAGATGACCAAGTGCAACAGCAAATGCAAGGTCCTGCCCATGGGCTGTTTACAGACACCAGTGTAGCAGAGCAAAGCAGCAACACCCCGAGCTGCCCCACCGCACTCGCGGGGCTGCCGGCTCCGCTGCCCACATGAGGCAAATGGAAAAGGCAGCAGGCTTTTAGGGGGAGGCAGGGGGGAAACCTTATTAGCCTTTTTCATTAGATACCCAGGCTTCATGATCTGTCACAGTGCCTAAGCTGGGCTGTCACCACTCACAGCCTGTTGTTTGGACAAAAGCAAACCGTTTCCAAGCAAACAGTTCGGGAAACTCTGTCCCACTCTCCCCGCAGCCCCCCCTCTCCCCCAGCTCTTCGGGGCGCAGCGCTTGCATACACAGCGGCACGAAATGCCTTGCCTAATGTTTCACACTCTGAGAGCTCCTCCAGCATGCGCTCACTGTGTAATCCCCACAAAGTGCTTCCAAAAACAGCTGCAGCTCTCCGTAATTAGTCTCTGCGGGCAACGGGCATTAATGATTTCAATCTGATGCGTAACTATTTTTGTGTAAGCCCCGCACTTACCCCCCTCAAAGCCTCTCTGCACACCCTTCATGGATGGCTCCGTTGAACAGCGTAACCTTTTGGCCAAGCCCCTGCTTGAAAAGTCAAGTTAAGAGCAGCTAACCACCAGCACCGAGCTCCGAGGTGGTCTCACCTCCACGAGGGAAGCACCGACCAGCTCTAAGATCAGCTGGAGAAGTCAAACCACTTGCGGGTCTTGGTGAACCCCAAGGAATGGTCAACATGGGGAACCAACTTTCGGCAGCATTACATCACCCTCAGCTTCAGGGTACGTCATGCTTGGATCCGGGGTCAAACCCTCCAACTATAAACACGCATGCCGTCTCCTCCAGCAAGAGCTCGCCGCATTTGCTTGAAGGCTCCTTTAACACGAGCTGCCTTCCAAGAAACACAACGTCTTTACCCAGGCAAATGGGGCTCAAGGGTCTGAACAGAAGGTAGCGGAGAAGATGTTATCCCATCAAGCCATTGTCTTGACTCAGCAGTTTGATGGAAGCCTTCAGCAAAAATAACTTCTTTAGCAAGAGCAGGTTCTGTAATAAAACCTAGCCAGTGTGTCTACCTAGTCCCCTTATCAGGGGCCAGGTTTTAACAGTAATTATAACAATTAACAGGGAAAAAAAAGCTGAGAATTACAACTCGGTGGCTGCAAAAGGAGCTCAAAGAGCTGCTGTTGCGCTCGGGAACCAGATGCACAGCAGCCTAGCTCGCTGCAAAGATTGGCTTGAGAAAAAATAGCCAAGCGCATGGTAACTTTACCACCAGCGTTACTGCATTCAAGGCAGAAAGCCACACAATCTCAAATGAAAACCTTCCTTGGGCACTCACGCCTGATGGTAGCTAGACATACGGGTCAAACTGATTTGTCTGCCAGCCAAAACACCCCAGCATGGGCTTTTCCCGCTGTCTCTCTATCAGAGGGAAAAGGCTGCCAGACAGTTTTAGCCTTCGATCAAAGCAGAATTGCTCAGTTAGGCCAGACCCAGGGGCAGCCCAGAAACTGCAGATTGCACCTTCGATGGGAGACAAGACCGACAGCGTTGTACCTCTAGCACTGGGATAACATGTTCCAGCTGACTGTTTTTCTCCAGGAGCTAAATACGTGCTGTCCCCAGTGTCTGCCCAACTCCCCGCTCAGCCAGCACCAGTCCAACGAACTAGTCTTCCAGAGGGGCCTAAACATACTTGAGAATAATAGAAGACAATCAATTAAGCACAATCTTCCTACAAGCTCAGCAAAACCTTGCGAAGATGCTTCTCGGGGATTATTTTCTCCTCTTGATGTACCTGTGCAAGTCCCAGATGCAGCAGAGAGGTCCCCAGACATTGGCTGGCTCTTTGGGGAAGCAACGTGCTTCCTTCAGGGTGGTGGCTCCCAGGAACAGACAGCACCAGTGCCATGTCTTCAAGCAATTAGAGGCTGGGGAGAGCGAGCAGAGCAGCACAAGGCAGATTCCTCTTCTTATCCTCTGTCTCTTTAGGTTTTTTCCCTTCCTGCTAGGTGCAGGTATCAGAAGGGAGGGTGCCTGGGTGCCCACAGGATCACCAGCCGCTTCAGCAAGAAGCCCCGAGGCATGCGGGAAGAGGTACCTGGGGAGCAGCACCTTCCACACAGAGCTTCATTTGCACCCGGGGATCTGCCAGCCCCTCCAGCAGCTCCTCCAGATTTGAGGCGAGGATGACACGAAACGGTACACGGTGCCTGCGGGCTCCTGACAAGTTGCCAAAGCTGCTCTCAGGTGGGCAAAACCATCCATGCCCTGTTCAGAGCTCGAAAACTTCTTCGTTAACTTGTGACACCGCTTCCCAGCATCACTCTGCATCCCCCAACAGATAACACCATCCGTTATCTCAACCAGGCGAGCTTGCCGCCTTCCTTTGGTATTGTAATGTCACGTAGCGAAAGCTCTTGGTTGACAGAGTAATAAACCCCAAACCTCCCCCTTGATTAATGCAAGTGGTTTCAGATGTAAAACAATACAACCCAGCTCAAAGCTATTTACGCCTTTGATTTTTCATATTCATAAAACCTGGAACAATATGGCAGCCCAGGAGGATGCCTATCAATAAAGCTGGAGTGGAATATCAATATTTAGCTACATGGAAATTTATAACAACCTGGGAAGCAATTATTAATACAAGGTTCAGTAATTTGCACCACATTTGATGCAAAGCAACAGCAACACTTACCACTGACAAAATACACCTCCGGCGTATTTATTTCTATAAAGAGGAGCAGGGTGCAAGGCAATACAAATAAGTAGCAAAAAATAGCAAAGCTCGGCCTTCCCTTTGCCAAGTTTCTAGGGAAAATATGCAAAATGAGGTTCCTACAGAGCACTCTGCAAGCAAGCCCTCACCGGTCAGCTTTCCTAATGCAATCCTCTGCACGGGCTTACCCCTTTCATCCTGCTCCCGTCGAAGTGAAACCCACGTGAAGTTATCATCACAGCTTTTGAGAGCAGCCACGAGCAGGTTGACAGCTGCTATTACTGTCATTGTGGGCAAGCGATAAGCTTTTGCCCGGCTGCAAAATGGCTCTCGCTTCCCTCCCATGGATGCTGTGTGGGTACAGACTGTTTGCAGCGCTCCCCTGAGCCAACGAGCAATTGTCCCGGAGCAAAACCCTTCACTCTGGCCGAGGCAGTAGAAACGGGTTTTCTCAAACTCAGCAGCTGCTTTTGCAACGGCATTTTCAAGACAATACGTTCTCTGAAATCACCCTAAAACACACACGATTTCTTGATAGCGTCTAATTATTATGGGGGGGTTGCAATCACACAATATTTAAAGCAGCAAAGCCCAAACAGTTTAGCATTAATGGTACAGCAGCAAAGACATAAAAGGTGAGGCAGGTCTGACTTCTTGCTCTCAAGAGCATTTACACAGCAATTTGCAGAGCCAGCTGAGAAAGAAGAAAGGAGAATGAGCATGAATTTGCAGTGATAATGTCTGTGGAGAACCTCTCGAGGCAAAGAAACCCCTGGCTTTGAGTGCAGGGGTGTCTTTGCCTGGAGATCGATAAATGAAAATTACCCAAGATGCGGGCTGAGATCTCCTTTTAAACATCAGGACCAAACATCCACCAAGGTACGTGACTATGGTGGCATTTCAGAAATGCCTCAGCAGACCCGGCGGAGCCCCAGTGCCAGGCGCTGGAGTATCTCATGGACTTTGCAGCTTGAGGAGGTTTGAAGCAACCAGAAGAGCTCAGAGAGCAACACCATGGGACAGTTGTGCTGCAGGAACCCACCCAGGACAGGAGCACCCAGCAAAAGAGCCACTGGGAGGTGTCAACCCACCCATCTGCCACCTTGAAGGAGCATTTCAGCCACCTGATACTTGCGCCCATCTCAGACATGGACTTGTTCCTCAGGGCTCCAGCCCCCTGCAGAAAGATGCTTTTCCTTGAAGGAAGGAGAAATTCCTCTATCCATGCAGCATAGGGCATCCTGGGGGCAATTAAGGAGGGTGATTAGGAAGAAGGGCTTGCTGCTCCCTCGCTTCTGGGAACAGAAGTCTACCCGGAGCAAGGGATGGAAAGGAGGGCACCTACTTGGGAAAAGAGGGTCTGCAAAGGGGAAAGCACTGCTTCCATCGCAGGCAGGACAAATCCGAGCTACAAGGGCTGGAAGAAACCGCCTGGCTGCAAGGAGGGCTCAGCCTCGAAGTACCACACAGCTTCGCAACACATGCAGCTGCTTTTCCACCCCAACACGCTCCTTTGCCTTCAAAACCAGACCATCTGAGCAGCTTACAGCATGTTACTGGCTTTTATCCTCAGCAGCATTAAGGTGATAGCCTCATCGATCAGATGGGGAAACTGAGGCAGCGAGTGGCCAGGACAACTTGCTGCAAGCCATGGTGGAAAACTAGCAGAGGACATCACTGATGCCCTCATCTCCAGGACTCCCTTCACTTCAATTTAACATCTGTTCCGCTGACCATCCATTGGTCTGAAACAGCGGAGAGAGGATTAAAGCAGGATGTAAACAAAAGAGCTGCAGTTTTCACTCCCCATCGGGGCTGCCGGCACTGGAAACGGCAGCACTGGGTTTTCAAGCTCGCAGTGACTCTCCGAAGTAATTCTGTCCGTCTGCAGGGTGACATGTGGGAAAGCGGCCGGCGTCAGGTTTCGGTACAGCCATGTAAATTCACAAACTGTACAGCTATTAATATCGCGAGGCATCCTTGCCCGCTGAGGGGGGCGGGGGTTAAACGCTAGGACATTAACATGGCATGCCAGTTGTGCCTCCGGATTTGTAGCAACTGTGTGCAGGAAGCCTGGACCAACGACTGTGCTGCCCTTTTATTAATACCAGTACCAGCCCCAGCCCAGGTCCCAGGCTCCAGGAACTGCTCTGCCCTCCACCACCCAAGATTCACCCATAAAACATGGTTAATCTGGATCCTCACTCAGCATTTGGGTTTAATTCTGCTGCAAATCCATGCAGAAAAATCTCTAGCTGAGGTTTAAAGGTGCTTTAGCCTCTGCCAAGCCAAAATGTCAATTAAAAGGCAGCACCAATTTAACTTGGGACCAAAAACCATGTATCAAATTAATCCCACATCGATAATCCTCCAACACCTCCCAAAACCAAATTAATTTTGCAGGAGTGCTACCCAAAAAAATTGAGAAAACCTCCTCCAGCATCGCAGCACAAAAATCACAGGATCCATCTCAGCACACAAAGAGAAAGTCACGGGCAGCGTTTCTGCATGGCAGCAAAAACCACGCAGTCCCAGCCAGCGATTACCTGGAGCACCCGTCTCAGTGCCGGTAGCTGCCTGCTTGCCCGTGGTAGCTACCGAACAGGCAAGGCAATGCCTCGGCCGGCACCTAATAGCCATCAACGTATTATGTGCCATTAAATCCGCTCACAGTCAATAAGCCCCTGGTCTTGAAAAGCCGGTGCACTGACCCTCTGCAGCCAGTTTAAAAGTGATGTTTGAACTTAAGGGTCAACTTTTTTCTTCCTTTTTTTTCCCCTCCTTAATTATTTCTTATGTTTTCAGCAATCTTTCCCCACCTGCACATTATTTTCAAAGCTTTTACCGTCTCTAGGCACCTTCTCTCACTGTATCTTTCAGGGATGAGCACAATGGAGAATACTTTGTCCTTCCCTTAGGATACCTCAGAGGAATTTTTTAACAGCAGTCCTCAACCTCTCAGCAGTGTTTTCCCCACTTAAGAGACAACAAAATTGGGGTGCAGAAAGGCAAACAAACTCTTCCTACACCAGACAAAGAGATCAACAGCAGAATCAAGGATAAAACTCAAAAAAAAAAACCCCAAAACCCAAACTAACCTTTTTCTTCCTCCCAAAGCTGCTTTGACATTTCTTCGACTGTCCTAAGTGGAGCAGCGGGCTAGTTGCTTTTAAATCATCCCCCCTGGTCTCGCCAGCACAGTGGATTAATGCATTAGCTATTCACCCTGCAGACCGGCCTGGTACCAGGAGCACAGTTGAGCCATCACTTTTGCAGTCACCAACCTTCCTGCCTTCAGATTAAATGCATATTTTTAAATCAATGGCTGGAAAAATGCCCTGCAAAGGGCTGCAGCAAGTGCAGAGTGAAAAAGAGATGTCAAACTGTACGTGCAGTTGGAAGGAACACGTCTCCACAGACGAGGAGCTGGCTGGGTTTGGGTTTAGGGGGGTATCTTGCACAGTAATGTTTCATCCCATCATTTCAACCCATTGTCTGCAGATCCTCAGGGGTCCGTGAAACATTTTGGGAAAGGCGGAGAACAACTATACTACCCCCCACAGCTACCACAGAAGGAACAAGGGGAACAGTAAAAAGTTGGAGATGATGTATCTCCTTACCCGATCTCCACTCTGTCCCCACGTTTTAAAAAAAGAATCAGTAGTAAAACAATTTTTTTTTAAATATCAAGCAGTTCCTATACCTGCAGATTCACCCAAGCGCTTGAGCACATTTAGACTCATGTGTGTCACTGAATTAACATGCCCAGGCGCATGCTCAGAGACGTGGGGTCCCACGAAAAAGCTCTGAACCTGCCCCCAAACTCCTGCCCCAGCAAAGCAGAGCTAGAAGATGCCTTTGCATCTCGCCTCAACTCTTTCTCCGCAGGGTGAAGGAGAGAGGGGAGGGAGCGGCCGGCCAAAAACCGCAATGTGGAAGCTCTTTTCAAACTCTCCTAACAAATTTCCCGGCTCTCAGGGAGCGGGAGAGGATGACAGATCACCGAACCTTTAGATTAATTGCTCGCCAAAGTGAGATGGTCGTGTTTGGTACCCGACGTCAGCACATCCCATCAATCTCCGCAGCCGAGTGCCGCTGTCGGGAGCTAATCCCCCCCTCTCCTCGCCAGGCAGGGAGTTCATTTCCACTTCATTACTTCGCAATGTAGTGAGCCGGCGAGTGTCTTACCAGCTACACCACTCACGCCGCGTTACCGACGCCGCAGCCGGCTGTGCCGTGCTCTGCCGAGCCTGGGACAGTTGCTGGGGAGATGAGGCTCTGCTCCCAGAACAGCATTTACCCAGCTGATATCCTTTAAAAAGGGGTACAGGGCAGGAGGGAGGAAGAGATTAATCGCATGCTATACTCCATCTTTCACCTCCCTCCCTTTTGGGTGCTAAAATCATGGGAGAAATGTGCTCCGCAGAGTCGTGCGCTGGCAGGAGAACACATTCCAAAGGGTGTGCCCTGCTCCTCCGGGAATCTCCCGGAGATCCCACTCTCCCACACCAAATACCCAGTGCCTGAAGCCATGGAAGCACCCAGTTTTGCCCTGCAGAAATATGCACTGCTTTGCAGCATATCACCAAAACCACTTTAAATCACTAATACAGCAGTCTTAAATCACCAATACAGCCTTTTCCCCAAGAAACCCTCATGCTGTTAAACCAAGGCCCACGGAAGAGCCTGGAGAGCTTTTTCCACCCCTTTCCATAACTCCATGCCCTCCTTGGACAAGCCAAGCAGTGCCAAAAACTGACTTTCGGTGCTTTGTGATGGATAAAGGCGCCGTTGCTCTCAGCTTATGGGTAATTTCCTGGTCAGCATCACTTTATCCCGCCATCTGCTAAAACAATTACTAGCTGGAGAAAAACTGAACCAGCAGAAAAAGTCAAGAAGGATGTGTCGGGGAGGAGGCAGATGCAGCAGTGTCGGGCTGAAGCAGAGTTACAGCACAGTGCTTGTGCCTCACCATCCTCCTCTCCAGAACAAAATCCTCATGGGCAAGTATAAAAGAGAAAGAAAGGGAAAAAAAAAAAAAAAATCCCAGCCAAAGGATGCTTCATGGAAAAGTGAGGGTTTGGAGGAGTTTTGGGGGTTGCTGCTTTTTTTTTGTAGTTGAAGGAATTTTATGCCATAAAAATTGAATGCGTATGCTTACTAAAATTATACTTGTAAGATGGTTTTGTTTGGGTTTTTTAATCCCACGTTTTTGCCCTCAAAAGGAGGGGGCTGCATATCATCCCCTCCTCTTGTTGTCCTCTACATGCATCTCATTACTCCTGCAGCCACCCTTCGTCAAAAGGTTTGCGGGGATAACAAAGACCCAGGCTGTTTCCAGCAGCATCGTTACCCGCTGTGTAATTACAGACCCAGAAAGCAAGATGTCCAGGCACCCAGGTTTATCTACACCATCCTGTATGCCACCGATTTGCCTGTGGGAATTACACCATGCACAACTGTATTTGTTGGGCTATTGCAGGCGGTGTTAGGCAAGCAGGAACAATTGCCAGCCCTCTGCTAGCCCATTAACTTGGTCAGTCACTAAATATCTCTGGCACAAAGACAGCTATTTGCCATCTTAATCTGAGGCAATCCGGGTCGGCAGGGACCGATTGGCAAAGATGCATTTAATTAAACGGTGGAGCCTTTCCCTCCACTGTTCTGCTCTTGTGTTCAAGTATCAACCCTGTACAGATGGGACCGGAGCCTCACCACAGGGTCCAGAGGTGATGCCACACCATCTCCTCTCTGCCTGATAGAGCAATTAATGCAGCAAACAATTAATTGTGGTCTAGCAGAGAGGACAGAGTGACACGTTTAAGTGACCCTCCCAAACGCACGGGAAGGCAGGGTTCAGGCTTTATTGAAATAATACTATCAAATAAAAATGACCGGTCAACTCACCGGTATTAGGAATCAATTAACAGGGCAGAAATCAGCACCGAATAGGAAACATCACAGAGGCAGTACAAAAGCAATGCAAGCTCTATCTCTAACATAGTAATCAGACACAGCAAGGCAAGAGGTAATTACAGGAGCACTGGAAAACAGGATTTACTCAGAAAGGTTTTTACCGTGCATAGAGTAATTTTCTCTGTGTATTAATGCTACTAGCTCTCGTGCCTAGCAGCTCAATAATACAAGCTACGTAATAGTTAAAAAAAAAACAAACAGCACACTGTTTAAATTAAATTCTTGCCCCTTGACACAGACCCCAAGTTATCCTGGATGCACGGTGACAGTCACGGGTGTTTAACCAAAGAGGAGGTCACAAGCGTTGCCTGGTTTAGTATTCACTTTATTGGGGCTAGAAGGGTTGAATTAGGTTTGTTTTAAAAAGAAAGATGCAAAGTTCCAACAAGCCAGATCAGAAATCACGTGTGCTGCCTGTCTTAAAAAAATTAGGATAGCCAGAACCTTTCAAGGTCCCCGTGCAAGTGATGTAGCTGCCTGTCCCCCTTCCCATTGCACCGGAGCTGGAGCTTGCACATGGGCGCAAGGGCTTTTGCACAACTGCATCCTTTATTTAGCTGCATTTGACTTTTTAAAAGTTGCCCTTTGTACTTCTGCTGGTTTAAAACAACCGTGCTTCAAAATGCAGCTGCTTTCTGGGTGATTTTTAAACCTCCAGGACTGATTAAAACCAAACGCAGGAGCATTTGCAAGCCGCACATCTTAAATCACTTCAAAAATTAAAGCAGAGCATCACTGACGGGTAAAAGCCCACCAGCTCTGGCCAGGCTGCTATTCCTGCTGAACACACGGATATTTTGCTGCTTCTTGTAACTCTCAGTTCATTTCCCTACCGTCGTTTTCTACGGAAAAAAAAAAAAAAAAAAAAAAAAATCCCTTCTCTGCAAAAAAGGCACAGGTCTCGCCGACGGCGTGCGGTGCGAACGCGGGTGCATCGTGCCCCCTAGAGGGTACCACCGTGGGTCCCAGCGGTGCGAGGGTCCGCACCGCGCAAGGGTCCGCATGTGTCGGGCTTCGGATCCGCTTTTCGAAATCCAAAGGGGGAAAAGAGGGAAGAAAAAAAGCCATTTCCTTCCATAGATGGCACGCCTGTGCCTGAATATGCTTTACAACATGTATTATATATAAAGAATTTGAAAAGAGGGGGGAACAAAGGCATATGTGAATGTAAAACTTTGTAGAACAGGCTGTGGGTAGCTACATATTGCTCAGAATTTTCCTTTCCAATTAGGAGATGTGTAATTAAACCCTGGCTTGATCCCAAACTAAGGAAGCCACTGAAAAGACCTCTTCTTGCTTTCACTGGAGCGAGACACACATGGAGTTAAGCTCACTACCCCAGAGCGGTCGGGGAAGCTGGTGGTGCTGGGCTGAGCCCTGGTACTTCTAAAAGTCATGCAAAAAATGATGCCTTTAGGATGTACTCTCGCTGTCCCCTGGGCTGAACCCCTCCAGGGCAGCTGAGCCCATCTTCTAGCAAGCAAACCCTGTGGTGGTGGTGGGGAGGTTATTTACTGACCACCCTCCCCTTCGCAAACCTCTTTTCTTGCTGCTCCTAGTTTCAGCACTGGAAACATGCTGAGTTAAACAACACAGCTACAATTAAAATGAAAACTGGAAGGGAAAAAGAGGCAAAAGCCAAAAGAAATAGGTACGTTTGCAGCCGGCAACTGAAAACAGATGGGGAGTCAATGAGGCAGAGAAATAAAATGCAGAGAGGCTGCTCCTGCCTGAAGGATCTGCCAAGGTGAAGGCTCCTGTCCCAGGGAGGGGACGGGGCGTACGGCAGCAGCGCAGAGAGGCTTTACAGCAAGCAAGGACGGTAACCAAATATCCCGACATGAAAGCGAGCCAGAGGGGCATTCAAGGATGGGGAGGGGGATGTTTGCTTCTCTTTAAATGCACCCTCTGGCAGGGGGCACGGTGTTTTCCTGGTGCAATTTGAGGAGCCAAAAATCAGTGTATTTGCGCACACAGCAACCCTGTTTTATCGCAAACCAGGGCACAGCCAACACGGCCACGCTTTCCACGGGGCACAGAAACATTCTGCTCTGCTGCCAGCAACAACTTAGTCTTTGCCACTTCTCCAACCTCTTGTGATACCTTTCCCTGTTGCTTATTCTGAAAGAAACATCAAATTGGGAAGATCGAGGGCATGGCATTCCAGAAGGGCTGGGCAGCCTGAATCTGCTGTGCCCGCAGGGGACGAGCTGAGCCTTTCCTCCAGGCTCCCTTCTGCTGAGACTGCATTGAGTCCATCAGGCTCACTCCAGAATACCGGGCTCTTAATTAAGCGTGGCTAATCAGACACCTGGATTTGTCCAGCCCTGTTGCATTCCCTGGGGCAAAAGGGGAGGGGGAAAAAAAAAAAAACCAAAAAAAAAAAACCACACCACTTGTTTGCCTCCTGCAAGCTGCAGCTCATCACAAGCTGCCAGGCTTAGCACGCAGACAGCTGCGGATGCTGACCAAGAGCTTCCCATTTGTTTCAGAGCTTTGGATTAGGCCCCCCCAAAAAAGGGGGGGAGATGTGCAGGTATAGGTGGTATCAGGAGAGCTGCCTCTTGGAGCTCGGTAACCTGCATTTGGGAGAGGGCACCTGGACAGCCCTTGTCACTATGAGGAGCAAGGGGGACCAGCTTTAAGCAGGCGGTATCCAAATCAGACCAGTACATCCAGCCTCCAAATGGTCACTGACAGACACATTGTGGGTGAAGAAAGGAAAAAGGAGTCCCTCCAGAGCATCCTTTCTGATGCTGAGGCCGATCTCATGCTGGACGTGGTAGGATGGGAGTAAGAGTCGAGACGCCTGGACACACTGCCCAACTCTGCCCCAATTCTCAGTCCACAGGCATCCCGAAGTGCCAAGAGCCTTGCAAAATTATTGGTGAGAAAAGGCACAGCAGGATGGAAGCAGCCCATTTCTAACTCAGAGGAAGGATTTAGGAGTTGATCTTCAGGGATTACTTAAGGGAAAGCAGAAGTAGCCACCAGGCAAGGGAGCAGAGACCCTCAGGCCATCCTTGAGACATCCACCATGGAGCAGTTAAAGGTCCAAACCCAAGGAGAAACTCCTCTGCCTCCAGGCATGGAGCAGACTCACATGCAAGCTTAGCAGCCCAAGAGGGGCTCTGAGCACCCCAGAGACATGTCTGCATCCAAACCAGCACTTGTGGCACAACCTCATGAGATCTTCCCCACCACTAGTTCTGATTTTTGAGGGAAACCTGCAGGAGGGCAAGTGCCACCAACCCAACAGTGAGCAGGGATTTTATCCAGGGAAAGGGAGAAGGGAGCATGGCCACAGCAATAACACGATGCCCTCCATCAGCTCCTGCAACTAATTACCCTTCAGAGCCCACCCAGACTGACAGACAAGTGTTGGAGAGGGGCTCAAGACACAAGGAGTCAGATGAGCCAAGTGGCAAATCAACAAGAGGATTGGGGTGAGATCATCACAGCAAAAATTACCAAGGGAGGTGTCAAGCATCGAATCCCTTTTTAATACCACACGATTCCCCGTTGGCCTCAAGAGCCCTGATCTCCAGGCCCCCGATGCCAACAACTCTCTGTGCCGGCCCTGGATGCTTTTTTAATTTACGGTAATTGCATCTGACTATAGCTTTCAATTACAAATTCCATCAATTCTACGCATTCGAACCAAATCTTAAAATTGGAAAGGCACCTGTGAAGGGAGCGAGAAGCTTCCTGAAGCTGCGGCAAGGAGGCCAAGCCAGGGCCAACATGCCTGTCATGAGTCGGATGCCAAGCTGGATGCTTCTGTAGGGACTTTACAAATGGAAGTGCCGTCTTGAGCCAAGACGGGTAAAGATAGCTCTTGCGCACCAGAATAAACCTTCAGTTGAAGTTTCTCTTGTTCCCTGTCTCCCTTCTTAGTCGTGTGCCATCTCTCCGTTTTCCCCCATAAGTGATACACCCACCTGGGTCAGGTATATCCTCCAGGGTATTGGGAGGCAAGTTGGGAAGGGGATAGAGTTACTTGTGAGCCTTGGGAGGCAAAAGTGTCTTGCTCACAGCTGGTGTTCCCTTGCTTTCTCACAGGCAGCTAATTGGTAATTCTCATCACTCTTGCTGGAAGCATTTGCTGTTATATATGGACACAAGAGATGGAAAAGGGAAAAGACGATGGCTGGAGCAGGTGCTTTCACTAAGGATTTCAGCTGAAACATTTCCACAACCTGCAGAAACCACCTTCCAGGAGTCAAACCCTGTGAAGGAGCAGCTCAGGACATCCCTTGTTCATTTTCCATGGGCTGATTCAACACGAGAATTGGGTCATCGCAGACGAGCAGACTTGTGCAGAGCAGTGGCACTGCCAGCCACTCTCCCAGGCCAGTGCTGAAGATGTACAAGTGTCACCTCAAAAGAGCAACAACCACAAGCGCCACCTCAAAAACACCCATGTGTGACGCTCTTGAAACGTTCTTTACTGTTCGTGGCATATAAGCTGCAGAAAACATCATCCATTAATGTAGGACAACTTCATACAAAAAAAACCCCCATAGAATAGCACAGGAGGGGAAAAATAAGTTAATTAGCAAGAGTTGTAACTACTTTAAGTACTGCTAGAACAAAGAGAAAGGCCTATCCTCTCCCACAGGGAGTTACAACACCCTCCCTTACCTGCCACATCCATCTGTACTCTGTTGTTTCACAGTTCAACCTGCAAACACTCTGGGACGAGGATGCTTTGGGTTGTGTATCTGCAACACTGATGCTGCTTCAGTGATATAAGTAATAACAATGCAATAGTTACCTTGAGCCACAATGCTCCCTTATCCTTTCCCAGCTCTCTTCCCCCATGGGTGCTCAAGCATCCTCAAAGAGAAAAAAAAACGCCTAAGCTCTATTTCCTTCATCTCTGCTTAGTGCTACAGTATTATTCAGAAAAATCCGATAGAAGAATATACTGACAAACTGCTGGAGCATCACAGCCGTGCAGGTGGACTGCTCCGGCCACCAGCATAAACATGCCACCAGCTGCAGCCCTTCACCAACCCACTATTTGTTCTAGAACTAGCAAAGAGGAGGCAGCAACCCTGGGAGGACCAAGGGCCTGCAAGGACCATAAGATGTGGGTCACAACCACAGCTTTGGGAAGGGACCAGAGTTAGCATCAAGAGGCAAACTAAGTATCAGGGGTCTGCCTGCGGTAATTTAACCCCCAAGTAAGTAACAGCCCGGGAGCACACTGCTTTCAAGGGCCCTTACAGTCATCCAGCACCAAAGCAAGCCTCAGTTTGATTCAATTTGTTATGCACTAAAAATTCCTGATAAAAATCTAATACACTACTCGGTTGCACATTACCAGGTAGAAAAGGCTCTTTATTCCAGGGTGGAAGATATTTTTGGTTGGTTTACTACAAACTTTACCTAAGCTGAAAGGGCAAGAACCACCCTGCCTACAAACCGCCTGAACCGTGCAGAGAAAAGTCCATCGTAGATTGTATCGAGGTCTTATCTGTACCATTCGAACTGCTGCAAAACTTATAATTTGAGTGTCTAAAGCACCTAACCTCAACCCCCAACAAAGGGCGAAGGTGGAGCCAGGAAGAAGAGAGCTACACGACCAGAGAACGAGAGGCGGGAATGCCCGTTCTAATTCTGGCTCTGTCCCCGATCTATGCATGACCATGGGTAACCTCCCTGCCCGCACCCTCCGGCCGTGCAGAGGATGAATGCGTGTACCTCTTTCAGCAAGCAAACCTTTGGAGTAAAAGCGTGACCAGCCAGCAGCTCTTGGAAGAAATGCAGGTTTTGGATTGTTTCACATGTTGGTGTACAGCCTTTAAACACATCCCTCCAGGAGGGCAGCCCTCACCTGCTGCCTCCTGCAACCTCCTTGTCCCAGCGCACTGAACACATTTTAGGACACTGCCTTACTGCCTTAATTAGGTAATTATCTAAATCTTTATTGCTGCCTCCTTTGATAGGCTCAAGCAGACCTCTGAAATTCTCTAGCTTCACTTGTAGATCCCAACATATGCTCAAAATCTGGTAGCAAGTGTCTTGTCCAGGATCACATCAGAGTTGCAGGGGAGCTGATGCCTGAGCTGACCCTCCAGTGTGCACTAGCTTGCACCATCTCTCCTCCTGTTGCTGCCTGCTCTCTGCCCATCCTGGGCATAAGCGAGGGCTTTAGTTTCCTGGCTTGCCAAACTGACACTTGGAAATAAGTAATAAATAAGTAAATCATGGTAATTATTTACATCACGTTTTGTTCGCAGGACCAAATCCAGACACGGATATTTAGGCAAGTGCAGAATATTACGGATATCAAAGCTTGGCTGCAATACAACCGGCAGCATCCAAAGGAGCCACAGCGAGCATCCACAGTCAGAGACAACGCTTCTTCCACCAAGCTGCACCTCTGCTGCCCCTCTGCACAAAAATCCCCTGAAATCCCACAACAAGACCCAAGAAAGCAGCACTTACTGCTTTCCATTATAGGCACAAAATACTCGGAGCTTTCCAAGCAAGCCGCTGCTTCCCTACAATTCCCCAACAGTTAGCGAACGACATACGGTTTCATTTGTTCACGGGGCAGAGTGCTCCCCGGGAAGTGTCGGGGAGGGAAGGGAGCAGTGACCCGGAGCAGAAAGCATCTGGGAGCAAATAAAGATAATGAACTGAATTTAACAGGGGTGAAGCTCCTGCCACTGCATGTGCAGTCCTGGCCCATCATGCTGCTCGGCACCAAAACCCAGCACAGAAAGCTGCAGGGACAGCACAGAGACCAGCACAAACAAGAGCACATTTACAGGAAGGAAAATAAGGGAGAGGTAAAGTATTAGAAGGGAGATGCTCTATTAATATTTCTCCTTAAACCACAATGGTCATAATTCAGGCAGCCTGTACAGAGGGGCGATGACGTGACACTGCTTTGCCACCAGCACAGCAGGAGCTGGGGATGCTCTAGGGAGTAACAGAAAAACTTGCCGGGACAGCCTTCAGAGCTGGAATTGAATCAGAGAACAGATCTACATATTTTCCAACACTAAAGAAGGCAGAAGAGCTTCACGTAAGGCTTTGCAGGTTACGAACTAATCCTTCCACGAAATGCAGGCAGGGAAAGGGGAAAGGTGACGAATAGGAGGCAGCATCCTCTAGATGGTTCTGTCTCCCCGCATGTATTGCTCTGGTTTGAAAAGGCTTTGCTACACACTAAAAACTGAACACAAAAAAAATCACGCTGGCCCTGGCAACAAGGTTTCTAGATCTACTTTATGGTGGAATTACTTCGATGGGATCACTCAGGCTGCTGGCAGCCGCTCAGCAGTCCTGCCTGCCTTCCTTCACTGGTGTTTTCTGCCTGCAACGCCAGCGCGCAGAGGAATTGCGGTCATTGTCCAGGATCCCATCACAGTAGGTGCCAAACAAACACAAAACAAAGAGCTTTTAATGAGTTTATTTCTCCTAACAATGCAACAATTGCTAGGACAACTAATTAACACACACTGGAGCCTGCAGCAGAGCTCTATCTGCACTAATTACTTATTTTTTTAATCCATTCCCCCTCCTTTCACCCATAGAGGCAGCTCTCTGAGAGATAGCAAGGGAGGGAGTATTAGCAGAGGTACTGCTGCTTTCCACCTCCTGTTGTCTATGCCAGCTCCAAGTGATGTTCCACTACCAAGGTACCACTCAGGGAAGTGTCCCGCAGGCAGCAATCCCGGGCAGGCAGCATGCTACAGGTGGATATCTCATTTTACTCTTCTCCTTGACCTTCATCTTAAGCTCTTTACTTCCCACACACGTTTCCCAAGCAACCTGCTGCTCTCTGGGCACAGAGCTGGGACCCGCTGGCTCTGCTAAACTGAGGTTTAGCAATAAACTTCAAAACAACCAGCTAAATCTTGTCCCTCTTCCCTGGTGCTGTGGAGGAAGTAACCAAAAAACTCTTAAGAACAAGGAGATGAAGGACTCAGCACACAGATTCTCAGGGCTTAAATGTGTATCTGCTTCCAGAGAGGGAAAATCAGAGAAAATCCCATGTCTGGAAAGAGACTGACTGGCAGCAGGGACAGCTGAGAAAAGCAGCATTTTGACTACATAAACCCAACTGTTCCCTGTTCCCAAGTTAAAAAGGAAAATGCCAGTGTTGCTCCCTGCTGCCCTTCTCCCTTCCTGATACCGTGCCACACCGCTTGCTTTTGACCCAGCAGCTCTCCCTGTGAAGTGCTTTGAGATCCTCTGCTAACGTCTCTAATAAAAGGAATTAATTTTTAGCCTCATTTTTGAAAGGGAAAGCTAGACAGACAGAGGTGATGCTCACCCATGGGGGCACAGAGAACAGGCAGGCAGGGACCCTTGGACTCATACCCTAACAGGAGTGCAGGGGGTTGTAGGACAGCGTGTGAACTTAGAGACCGGCACCTAAATGTGTTGAACCCTACCCATCGTTGCAGAGCACACCGCACATGGCCCCAGACCTTCTTCTCCATAAATGTTTTTAAACACTTGCGGCCCAGTTGTAATTCTAGCTGGGATCATCTCAAGCTCCTTTTCCTTCTCATTCACATTTACCCCAATTCTCTCTTTCCCAAGAGAGACAAGATAAGTCCTTTCGGACAGCTGATGGGATGCAGGTAATGTCATGCTCTGGGATGGGGTTCTCCTGTTGCACTCCAGTCTCAAGTTTGAGGTGACGTTAAGGGCATATTCATAATGAATTCTGGAGGTCAACGCTATAATTCAGACAAACAGGGGAAGCCATACCGAGGTGTTGAATGATTTAAAACATAATTCACCCCCACCCATTCCCCGGTGAAGGGTGCCACCTGTTAGTGTTTGGAGCATGAGAAAATACCCAGGAATGAGCAGAATCCCAAGACGCACAGCTCCGCTCCACCAACTGTGGTAAGGAAGAAGCTGCTAATGGCTCTTCACTTGCTCCAGGGATTATGTCATAGCTCAAATTGTATTCCCAAGGAATGGGGTTACCGCATTCCCAAGGAACGTGCTAGATACACGCAGCAAGCTTCCCAGAGCTGAAAACAACCCAGGCAGCGCAACAGCACGGGGCCACATGGCACAGGCAAGAAAAGCCCCAGGGGACTCACAAAAAGGAGGTCTGCTCCAAGGACCCCTCTGGCCAGAGCCCTCGCTTTCGGCACCCCTCTGATCAGAAGGGACACGCACTCACCGGAGATGGATGCAACCTGAGCTGTGCTCCTCACCAGTGTCAGCCGGGCAGTGGCGTTGCCTCCTCACCCCCATCACCCCCGGCACATCATTCCTCTACGTCAACTCCATCTTGTTGAGATTGCAATGCCCAGCACCTATAAAACCAAGCTTTGAGCACCTCTCGACAAGGACTTGCCTGCTCTGAACAGCCCCATGCACACTGTGGCTGCGGGACCTGTGCAAAATACAACTCTGTGTTAGAGCAATTAGTAGAGTTACAGAGCCAGGTTCTCAGAAAATTAAGAATCTTTGCACTCCATGACAAAAAAAAAGTTCCACCTGTAACCAAAAAGATAAATGAGAGGACCACAGTTTCCTTCAACACTCTGTTCTGAGAGGTTTCCACACCTTCAGGTGCAGGCTTGCCTGTCACATTTGTTTTACAGTGTTTGGCCACGCATGCAGTTCAGCACCTCGGGGGTCAACAGTTGCCCTTTGGTACTGCTCAGCTGTTTGCAAGGGCTAGCACACGTACCAAACACATGCTAGCTCCTAAAAATGCATCTCCTCCTCGTACTGCAACAAAGAGATCCCGCCTATCATCAGGTCTTCCTTAACCAATTAAAAGAATATTTCCCTAAATTCTAAGAGAAGATTTTTAGCCCTTGCAAAGGGCTTGGATACGTGATAGTGATGAAGGTTGCCCAAGAACCTAAAGTAAATCAAACCCATCTTTCATCTTCACCACCTAGGAAGGACATGTCTCCTCCCCTGTGAATGCATGTGAGGTACCAGGAACTCACTGACACCACAACTGAACAAACAAGCTGGAAAATATTTTTAATGGACTTTTACGGTTACCAAAATACCTTGCACTGTATTTTAGATGAATTAGCCTTAACAAGAAAACTTGCAAAGATCAAAAAATATTAAATAGTTCACATGAAACATTTCCATGAAATCCAAAAGAAAACAGAAGAGCTGGACAAGATTTAGGCTGATACATAAACCTTTTTATTTTTAAGTCAGCACTTCTAAAATACACCCATGATTGCACCACGGAGACTTTTAGCTGCTCAGGAATGTCACCTGTCAACGCCTGCTCCCCAGGCACACTTAGAGGGAGAGCTGATCATCACTGATGTTCCCATCCAGTAAATATTTCAAACAAAAACCAATTAACACCACTACACACTGGAAGAATGCTGCTCTCCTGTTCTGCCTCAGAAACAAACTTTCCAAACTCAGAGAAAGCTAGAGGGGGAAAAAAAAAAAAAAAAACAACACCAAAAAACACCACCCAGTTTGATGCCTTCCCTTTCTGCTTGGGTCCCCCCATGGCACAGCTTCCTCCTGCATCCCTTGGAGAAGTGCAACACCTCCAAGTTTCCTCTCACACCTCAAAAACCTGCTCATACAACATCCTCAGTCTCTTCTTTCTCACTGATACAGCCCTCACCGAGCTCACCCCAGCATTGGTCCCAAGTCCCTGCTCGTCCTCCACCTCCAGCCCCGAAGAGCTTGTTCTCAGGTCCCCAACCCACCACCACCTGAGCAGGCTGCAGGACATCCCACCAACATGCCTCCAAATCACTCTTGAGAGACATATCTAGGAGCTTGTGCATGCTTCATCCCTTTCCCACCCAAGCACAACATGCTTCTGAGGAAGCCCTTCCCACCAGGATTGGCGAGAAGCCCATGGGCCAGCTTGATCACCAACTTAATTTGAAAGCCCACAGACACACTTGCCGCTCTCTCTCTGCCTCCAGTTCCCCACTTCTTTGGCTCTCATCCACTCCCCTCTACCATCCCCAAAACCCTTCAGTTTTCTCCCTATTTTCTTATGCTTTATCTCCCCAACGCCCCTCTGATCCTACAGGAATAAGGACCTATAGGAACAACAGCCACAAGTGGGCACCCAGGAAGGAGCAAGAGCAGAGGGGAATGAGCTCCTGAGCCTGACGAGCATCAGGCATTTAATAACATCAATAGATGCATGCCTTCCAAGCACCCATCGTCTGCCTCTGGAACCCCTATACCTCACCCCAACACCCCATGCCAGGCATACTGGCTGGACACAGGGGTGACCTGAAGCTGCCACCTAGATGGACCAGGCAGCCCACGGAGAAGGGCAATGGCTCTTTGCTTTTCTAGGGTACTAATCAGTCCCATCAGGCTACTTATCCATGCCCAGCGGATTTCCATGAAACCTTTAGAAATGTACCGCCTCCACCACCTCTGTCCATCTGTTGATACCGTCTGAGATCGGCCAAGTATAAAAACCAGCGGGGAACACTAAGCTCTTTAGCAGACAGAGCCAGAGCCTGGACACATGTCCACAGTTTTGTGTTTATTCCGGGCTAACACACGCTACGGCAGCGGCCAACACCAGGCAAAGCAACCCCAAGCTCTCTCCTGTGGTAGCCACGTGGGGCAATCGCATCTTCAGGAGGACAGGAATGGCTTCGGCTTACCAGGCTCAGCATCTTTTTCAGACCTCACTTCGCCACCTGCAAGAAGCTACGGCTGTCAATGCGCTCCTGGCTATCCACCAGCATCATCCCTCCCGCACCAGAAATTACCTTCCTCTTCACGTGAGCGCCCCTTAATCGGCATCAGTCAATATAAGCCGCGTTAACCGAGACGGTTTAAATACCATGTCTTTGCTAAGCCAGCTCATTTTGACTGAAGCAGGTCAGGGAGTGCTCGCAGGCCCAATTCCTGCGAGTGCTGGCGCTTTCAGAGCCAGCGTGCACCTACATTTCACGCAGGTACAGTCATAATCTGTTTATCCTCACGTTAAGGCTTTGGACCTCCCAAATAGACCCAATCCAGGTTTAAACAAGACCGGTGCACAGGCTTTATGCTGTTATAGCTCTTTCAGATTGCAATTTGATTATTTGGGGTTTAAAACAAAAGATTACTAATCCCAATTCACTCCTGCCATCAAGACAGGCAATGAAATACCATGGCCAATGAGTTACTGTGCATGAGCTGAGCCGCGGTACCCGGCTGCCAGCATATCACAGCCACTCCAAAATGTGGTGGCAAAAAACACATTAGTTGAACGTTTCTCACGGCTTTCTGCAAATAGTTTCCCTTGTATCTTCTGTGAGTTAATAACTTGCATAATCAACAAAACTCTGGAACCTCCAGGGCAGGAGCGCTCAGGGTAGACGGGGAAAAAAGTCCCCGCAATGCCCTGATTGCTCTCGACAAGACTATGCAAAAACAAAGTGCCTTTCCAGGAACACAAGTGTGACCCCAGACCAGCCTTAGAGGTGGTCTAACTATTTAGGACCTGTGGACTGGCTTTGGACCTCACAGCACTCTACCTGAGGCACTCTCGGTGCTTCCAGCCTTCAGAAAAGGAAGACACAGGCAAGTCAGCTCCCCCAGCAGTAGCTGGCTTCATTTAGATGCTGTGGGGTCAAGGACTAAACCTGAGGTTGCACAAGTCTCAGTTTAGCTTGGCTCAGCATCTCCTTTCAGCCTCAGCATTCCCCAGGCAGTCCTGCAAACCCACCATCACCTTCCTCCAGGTAGGACAGAAAGACCAGTGTCCTGGGTTTAACCCTTTCCTCCACCATATAACTACATGGTCTT
Source organism: Harpia harpyja (assembly GCF_026419915.1). NCBI lineage: Eukaryota > Metazoa > Chordata > Aves > Accipitriformes > Accipitridae > Harpia > Harpia harpyja. Next base: position 78,384,500 of record NC_068944.1, read on the forward strand.
AGAAAGAACTGCTCAACTTGCCAAGAACATCACCATACCCTTCAACCCACCCATCAGCTATTACCCAGCCTGGGGAACAGAGGGCAGAGGCAAAATTTGAGGCTCCTGCATCCAGATCTGCCCGCTAAGCCAGACCACAGCACAGCTGATGGGCAACCAGCCATGCTGGATCAGGGCTCGAAGTCCAAACCTCTGACTTTTGCAGTAGAGCAGTCATACCTGGCATCAGGTTCACATCAGGGAATAAAACCTCAAAAACCCTCTGAGCTAGTATGGAGCCTACAGCAAACCGTCTTTGGCCAGCTGAGATGCAAACAGCAAAGTCTGTAGCAGAGAATACCGGGAACAGTTGTTTCATAGGTGATTTTTTTTTTTTTTTTACCCACAGATCTCACAGCGCCGGGGTCTGCTTTTCCCATCACACAGGCAACAAAACCAAGGTACACTGTTAAAAGCATTTACCCCAAGGTCACAGAGGGAATCAACAGCAGAAGTGCATATTAATAACAAGTCTCCTGGCTCCTAGCCTGCTCTATCAGGCCCCTTTCCCCACGCAAATGTTTCCCCCCGCCCTCCAATTATTCAGGTAATTGAAATGCCTGCTTCTGTCCTTGAAAATTAGGTTGAAAGTGGCTTGAAAATTACTTGCAACAACACCAGCCAGGAACAGTTAAGCCTCCACTGATGCAGCCTGCAGGGTTGTCTATAAAACTCCGTCCAGCCACAGTGAAAGCTGTTTGGTTTTAATCAACTCTAAATGTATTTGAAGGACACTCCCCGGGTCTTACAGGGATGTTTGGTATTCAAATTTAAGAGTATTACCAAACAGCAGAGAAGACCTCTTCAGGCCATCAGAAATTACAGAACTGGGAAAAGAAACCCCCCCTCTCTTCTAGTATCTTGTCTGAATCCCCAGTTGATTTTAACATAAAAGTTTTGTTGTTGGTTTGGGGGGGGAGTGTGTTTTGTTTTCCTTTGTGGTTTGTTTGTGGTTTGTTTGTTGCATCTGCATGTACTGAAAATAAAAATCGCATCCAGCATTTTTCACTCAGCTGCCACGTCAAATTATGCTCTCCAGGCCATGTGTCAGGCGTGATCTCCTAAATCTACAGGCTATTTTAATAGCAGGAGAGTCAGACTTCCAGCCCTCATCCTACCAGTGACCTGAATGCAGTGGGAGTAAACTGGTTGGCAGAGCTGCAAGAAACAAAAACATTCCCTGAAGAATTTCTGACATTCCTTCAGCATGTTATTTTACTCTTAAATAACCCGAGCGATATTCTAGAGCACCTCAAAGCAAGCTGCGAATACTGAATAGAGCCCCAATCTACTGCAGAGGTATTATTAATACCTCTCCAAAGAGGGGAAAAAAAAATAAAACATCAAGATTACATGATTCACCCAAAGTTACAGAGCCATGAGCAAACTCTGATCCTCCCTGAGATAGTCCTGTCTGACAAGAAGAGATGATTCTTCCTTCAGTATTCTTTTTTCTAGGCTCATTAGCTCCTTGCAGTGGCTCACCTTTATCCTTTCTGAGAAGCAGTAGTTGATGACTTTAAAGAATAAAACGGATTTGGTCATTTAGTCACCAAGAGGAACAGGCCCAGCACGCTTAGAAGAAGGAAAAGTCACAGAGATGTATTTCCTCACCCACAGAGACATCTCTCATGATGGGAAACGGCAGAGTGAGAGGCCGTTACATCTTCCCCAAGCAGGTCTGAGCGCTCCAGCCCAGAGCTGGTTTCCTCTTCACATTACCTGACCAGCACGTGTAAGAGAAATCCTTTACCGGAGCTGAAAAATCAATTCAATCTTTGACATCCCAGGCACGACCGTTCACACACGCGCTAATCGGTACTGGCACCACAGCAATTCTGTAGCCCAGAGGCACAGGAGATGGCCCCCAGCAAACCAGTGGATGAAAGCCAGACTCAAATCAGGTTAAAACAAGTAAACTGAAGAATAAAGACACCAAACACCTATTAGCTTTAATCCCTATTAATCCCTCTAACTTCACCTCTCCCCATCCTTTCTCCAACTTTTTGGAAGCTGTCTGAGGATCTAAAACCTTGTGCCTCCTCAGCCCTTGCACCACCACCACAGGACACCAGCACCAGGCCATTCCCAAAAGCTTTCCCTTGCCACAAGAGCTGCGTAGGAAGTGCTAACAAACAACAAAGCAAGTGAAAATCCTCTGTCACTATGTCGTTCAGCATTCGCTCATCCTCTGACAAGGTCATGCGGTTGCACAAAGGCAAATTTCAGAGTGGGATGCATAAACAGGAAAGCCGGTTGTAATCCTTCACCTCCGCTCAGCTCGAGAAGCATCAGTGACAGCCAAAGAAGAAATGGAGTAAGTTACCCATGTGGAGGGTGTGGAGCTTCCATCACTAGAAGTCTTTAAAATAGGGTTAGATGCCCACCAGGCAGGAACAATGTAGATGGGTGGCTGTGCCTCGAGCAGGGGAGAGACTAGACAGCGTCCTGGGTCCAGCCTGGCCTTTTTTACTATTCTACACCACAGTGTTACTATTGTCACTCACCAGACAAATCCAGGAGAGTTAAATCCTTTATTTGTACAACAGTGTATGGGAGACTGGTGAGTGAAGCCAATAAAACAAGCTGGAGAGAGGAACTCTTGCAAGCCCTGAAGCTGCAGAAGGACGGACAGCATTCAGCTTCTTCAATCTTTAGTCAATTCTCCAGTGACAGTGGGAGAAGATGAAGGGTTTTACACTTAAAGAGGCAGCAAGGTGCAGAAGACCCTTAGCTTCCTGAAAGAGTTGCAGAGAACTGTAAATCTGAATGGAAATGAGAGCTGGACATGACTGCTCATGCCACCAGTGTGCTTAAAAGCCCCAAACAATATTGCATCTTGTTTGCACTGCACAGAGACATCACCGGAATGACAACCTGTCAGCACAGCCATCATCTGGAGACCCCACAGACAGAAAAAGATGGGAGAAAGCAAAGGGAAAGTCCTCTCCCGAGAAGGATGAATTACTTTTCTCCAGGGAGTTTACACAACACATGACAGCCCAGAGCTCATTCCACTCTTCAATCAAGGGTTCGTTAAACCACACCGCTGCAGATATTCGTAATACCCATTCAACTCTACTTTCTCTTCCTCTGAATTGCTTTCTTGCTACCTTGACGACTTTCTTGTCCAGGGTTTACAGGTAAAGCAACACATCAAAAATCCCTCAGGCATGTAAGTGATCCTCTCCATAGCAGATAATCTCCTTGTCTGGTGGGGGATTGGTAGTTTCCTCTCCTTTACGGAGGCTGTCCTTCTCCCAACACAGCACATCAAGGCCATGTTTGTAAGCAGCAACCGTTCCTGCACCAGAATTCATTTAAACTTTAAAAGAGGGGAAATATGTCAATCTGACAGGCTATCAGCCAGATTAGTGAAAAGTTTTTAAAGCTATTGACAACAAGTCCACTTCTGCTTTGGATTCGAAAGACCATGCTGCTCCATTAAGTAACCCAGCCACTCTGCTCACATGAATATTTAAAAGAGAAAAAGCAAAGCATTAGGCAGCCAAGCAGCCCGGGATGCGCACTAATATCTTCAAGAAGGGAGGACAGGACAAAGGAAGTGTCAGCACACACAAAGTGGCCAGTGTGGTGTGGAAAAGGGAAGGTCCTCTCCTGCACGACTTAGTATGAAAACAGCCTTTCAGCCACACATTCGGCACACGCAGCTACTGACACGCAACAGAAAGCGGCTCCATATTGAATAACCATTAAAGGAAAAATAAGAGAAAAGTGTCCCTTCGGTTTAAAAGTATAACTGTCTGGGAATCATGAAGACACAGCACATATTAAAGAAAAACTATTTGAACCCATGTTTCCTACCACATGTTACCAGAAAGCCTGAAAAATCTGGGACCACGTTAACAAATAATAAAAAAAAAAAAAATAGTAATAAATCTGAACTACTCTGAAAAAGAAATCAAGTTGCATGTCCACATTTCCCAACCATTGCTGCTTAGCACAGGCCTCAAGAGAGAGAGCGAGCAATGGGTCACATAGAACAAAGTAGATCTAACGCCATTCACTGCTCTGAAAAGAAATTTGCAACTTGGCTAGCATGCAGCAACAAGGAAAGCTCCCACGCACCAAAGCCTTTAAAACACACAGGAGCCAAAGAGCAACTCTTCTGAAAACCAGAAGTCTCTAGAGGGAAAATCATTGAAGCAGGAGACCAAAGTTGCAAGGTACAGCATGGAAGAAAAGGAACAGAAAAAGTCCTGCTCACCCAGCACTGAGCACTGCTCCGCTTAAGAGCCCATGAGACAAGACATAAAACAAGCTGCCCACTTTAATATATATTAAAAAGCAAAGGGAAACACCAGGCTGCAGATTTACTGCCTGTCACCAGCAGAGGTTTAACATCTTGATTTCACGCTGGTATTCTTCATTACGTTTTATTACTGGGCTTTATGTTGCTACCACAGCATTCAGGTGGGAATTAAGAGGGTTTCATTCAGGAATGTCTTCAAGTCGAGAACACTAAACAACCCAGCAGCAGGGCTCTGCGTTCCCACCGCTGGCTCCTCTCGGGGAACATAAGCAATGCTGAGAGCACCCAGGAGAGGTGCCGTGGCTTCACCGTGCTAAGCTGAGCCATGTGAGTGCTCGGCCAGCACAGGGAGAGGCAGCAGGGATCCTCGCAGGGCATGGAGACAGGAAATAAAGCAAAATAATAAAGTCACAGGATGGCATTTCTCAAGTTACCAATGAGTCTAAACAGCTGGGCTGTCTTACACACACCTAGAAACAACCCGTTTTGCAGAGGTTTGCAGCACTAATAGAGAGGAGTTTTCACTGTCCTATAATAGCCTTGGAGCTGTCAGTCAGAGCACTCTTTTGAGCCATATACGAGATCTTTTCAGCACAGCAAGGAGGTTTTATCCTTATTAGAAAGCTGACACACTGCCTCCCCTGGCTCGGACAGGCCTGACAGCTTGCCTGCGCAAGTCTAAAGGCTCCAAAATAAATATCCCGCAAGCTCTCGAGGGTGGCAGCAGCCGACAACACCTCCAGGACCAGCCTCCCCGAGCCAACTGCAAGTCCTGGGTCTGTTTCCAGGGTCACGGCCCGTTTGCCGCAGGGATGCTCCAGCCCCAAAGGGAGGCACGAATAACTCCCCACGTAGACACAACTCGCTCTCGGCGTTATTCAGGCAGCGAAGCGGCTGTTGGGAATTGCACGCGCTGGCACCTGTTTATCTAGAGGGGCCAGGCAGGGACTGCGAAGAGATAAACAAGGATATCAGGTTTAGGGCACTTTTCAACAAAGCTGCTTTCCCCACGCGATGTCCAGGCAATGGCATGTCACCCACGCCCTGCCCGGCCCCAGAAGGATAGTGGTGACAGTGGGAGAGTCACTGGGGATGGGCATCCCCCTGGTACGGGGGGGAGGAATTGCTGGGGAGCAGAGATCGCTTTACTGGCATTGTATGTCCTGGCTTTTCTAACCCCTTCGGCTCAACAAGTGTTTGTTCACATACCGCTCTGCCCTGTCCTCACCTGTCCTCTGCAGTACACATCCTCGCCGACCCTGAAATTTGCTGGGGAGGGGATGGATGTGCTAAGAAAAGAAATTAAAACCCCGTAAAGCATACGTTTCCCAAGCTCCGGAAAGAAACTGCAAAGCCCAATCTGCCCGTGCCGAGCCATGTTTTTAATCGCTGATCTCAGCAACGTCCACAGGCAGCAGCAAGGAGGGGGATCCCCACCAGCTCATGATGTACCAGGGTTCAGGAAGAACCAGCCCTCATCCCAGCGAGGCACCTATAGCATCTCAGAAGTCCAAACGCCTTACAAACAACAGACAACAGTGCGGAAGGACACTCAGGAAGCAGCGGACAGGGATGGATGTGCCACAAGCCATCAGCTGGGGAAAGAAGAGCAGAGAACCACATATTAAGGGGTACTTCCACGTCCTCGCTGAGGCTCTACAGTGATCCTCAGTCTACTCTGGCACCAGAAGACAGGTTACATGCGGTCTTGCAAAATCCAGAAAAAGCAGGGCAGCTTTTTGGTGCCCCCACATGGATCCAGGAACAAGAAAAAATAAGTTTCCAGGACACAGGATGCATTTACTTCACACGCTCTCAATTATGTTTCCCTTCTTCCCCTTTCCCATGTAAACTGTGCACAAACCTTTCTGGGGAATAACACAGAATCCATCGCCCTTTCCTGCTTTTCCCAGGAGGGTAAATGGAAAGACTCCAAGCAGTCAGCGGCAAGTGATTTCTCTCTGCACTTAAAGGCTGTCCTGCAAGATGGGGGGGCTATGTCTGCATTACCAGCGCACCACAGAGCAGATCCTGGCAGCAAAGGCACAAGAAAAAGCATTCAGCCCTAACGCAATTTTGAAAATTTGCATTAAGTACAATCTTTAGAAGCGCGTCACAGCAAACCCTACCTGTTCACAAGCCAACCTAGTTGCTCGTTAGCCAGCATTTCTTCTGCATCATTCTTTTCCTAGACTCCTTCCATCAACAGCTCTTCAGGACATCAGTTATATTAATTGGCTGGCACATTCTCCTGACTGTAAAGGGTAATTTACAGCCTTGGTGCTGCATGAATAACGGCACGGAACAACAGCACAAGCAAAATAAAGCAAGCCCTAGCCACAGCAGGGCTACTGCGAGGCAATCGTGCTAAGTGGAATGCTCAGTTTTGTGAATATGAGATTAATTTGAGTCCATAAAAAAGATCTTAATTTGCTGTGGTCTGGGAGCTCTGGGTTAACTTAGACCTAGCAGCTAGATTAAAGATCCTCTCAAGCAGTGAAATAAAGTCATTGGGTTTGCTCCTGCTTTGGTCCTTACCTTCACATCTGAGAACATGGTACCATCATCATTTGCAAAGGCAATTTCCTTTTTTTACAACGGTGCTCCAGAATCAACTCCTAATGCTGAGAATCTTACGACTACTTTCATTCTCTTCAGGAAGGATTAATAAAAGGGCTTTGGCACAGCATCCCTGCATTTTTGTAGTTTCCAGTCCTTGCAGATGCGACTGTGAAGTGAGTACACAGCGGCAGTTCTGCACCAGTCTTGTTGGCGGTAACGTCTTCACAGCTAGACGAGAATTGCATGTTTTTGTCAGCTAGGTTTGATATCATCAGTCACAAACACTGCAAAACCTAGTAAGCTGCATAGGGATTTTGGTGCGTAAAGTGAAACTTCAGCACTGTAGCAGATAACTTACTTCCTTAGAATCACAGAAATCTTGGTGGGATCTCTGGAGGTCTCCAGCTCAAAGCCCTGCTCAAAGCACGAGCATCAACACCACCAAATCAGGGCAGCCACAGCTTCATCTACCCAGGTCTGAAATACCTCCAAGGGCAGAGACTCCACAGCCTCTCAAGGTGAGCCTAGCACCTTCAGCTTCTTATTTTAGGTCGCATGCCCAAGGTCATCCCAAAATACTCTGCCACTGGACCATCTCTTCACATCCTTCTTGAACTGGGATGCCCAAAACCAGTCACTGTTTACCAGTATGGCCCCACTAGTGCCACAAAGAAGGTTAATACCATCTCTGAATCTGCTGGACATATTCCTCTTAATACAGCCCAATCCAGTTTGCTCTATTTGTAAGGAGAGGACGTTTTAGGCACTTCCAGCTTAGGGTCCAACACAGCCCCAGGCCCTTTTTAGCAAAGCCACTACTGAACCAGTTGCCTCCCAGGGCATTGGGTCAGGTGCACACTATCCAAGGACACTGGAACTTCAGTGCTTATAGGTTTCCTAAGCTCCACTTCGGGGCATTGAGCTTATTGGGATCTGAAGTCTTTTGCAAACAATGAATCCAAACTCTCCAGAAAGAGATGAACATGTTGATGAGCAGCTCTGTGCAATTCCACCATTCAGAGGAAGGTAATCTCTTTCTATCAAAGAGAATATTCAAAGCTAAGCACGAAATTGGTAATAACTTGCCAAGTCTAGAAACTAGGACCAGGACGAGCCGCAGGCTCAGCTGCTCCCTACATTGCAACACACAGCAAAGTACTTATTTTTTTCAATCTACCATCCCAAAGCAAGTGTCCTGACTTAACTATTACTAGGCAAACATCAGACATGATTTAAATACTAAATATTTAATTACATCTCAACGATAACGGTCCTGATCATCCTCTCCAATCTGCATTTTTCTTTTCCAGGCATCCCTCAGCTGTCTCCCTCCTCTTTCTGATAAAGAGAATGAGGCAGGGAAGTGCTCCGAGACAGTCAGCACCACCCTTCTGCAAGGTGGTCCCTCCTGAACAAAGTATGCCATAGCAAAGCACCGCAATTTTATTTTAAGCGCATGAAGAAAGCATGCTAAAAGGGCAAAACATTTTTTATGAGCTGGCAGAGACCTCTTCTTGTCTTATGATTTTCTACTTACCATTTACAAAGCATGACATTGAGAAAACAATCCAACTGTCAAGAAATTATTTACATGACAACAAGTCCCGCTGTTCCACTTCTGAAAGGTTTATACTTCAATTTTCCGTAAGTGGAATTTGTCTTTAGTTTGATCCCTAACTCAGAAATTGAATAAATGTCATGAATTCTGTCACATTAACAGAATGTTAACATAGCAATGCTAATATAACACAGTTTACCAAATTCCCCTGCTCACTTCCCTATATATTTATACATATCTATATCTATCTATATACATAGAGAGAGATACAAACCTGTGACACGTTGTTACTCTAGCCCCAGTACATGAGCCAGAGCAAACGTTAGGGTTTAAAATGTATATACCCCGAAGCATAAGGGTGAAAGTTTAAGCCCAGACAATTTCAACGGGGTCAGAATTTCACCATCTATTCTAGAAAAATATCAACTCACTCGTTCCAGTTGCACAGATCTTCTCAGCGTGTTGACCATTTCATCTCAATTTGTAGACCATTTTATAGCCTTTTAAATAATTCTTCGGCTTCTTTAGAGCACCTCATCCTTCAAATATTCATGGTGGAGACTGAACTTTCCCTGGACGTCAGGAATGTCTCGCTCCAAAGCCAACACTGTGAGTTAGACCCACAGACAATTTGTGGAGTAATATTTCCCTGTTTGGTTATCATTTAGAGTGTACGTATTTAGGAAAGCTACTGCATTAACCCCATGGTTGGGGGGGTAAAATTAAAGTGTTGCCACATCAGAAAAAAAAAAATAATAAAAAATACAGCTGCCATATTGAAAGTAAATACCGTAGTCCATTAAGACAGAAAAGGACCAAACTTTGGTTTTTCTAAACATCAATTATTCTGGAATAATTAATTAGCAGAGCTATAACAATACATAAAATTGCTAGCCTCTGACTCTTCTGATAATTTATGCAAGATTAAAGTATCGCTGTGGTTGCCTTTTCCATTGCCTAATTCAGCATTTTCTTTTTCCTTATGAAAGCAAGACTCCAGATTTAACTGCTCTAATGCCCTTTTACAGTGTTTGGTGTAGTAAAATCTAACAGCCACTACAGCATGCTAGCAGCGAAATGATGGATCGCGGAAGCTCACAGAAGGGGAGCACTGTAAAATGCCCCAGTTAATGTTGAGATAGTAGAGTAAATCTTATTTTAAAAACACATACACACATATATATACGGAGAGTGGTATCTCTGATGAACTTGTTTCACCCTATCAAATCCCCTTTTGATTTTTCTCATGATAACAGATACTTCCACACCGAGCACCTTGCTTTCCTAATAACTAAGCAAACAACCGCCTTGCAAGGAAACCATTTCAAAGTCATCATCGCTAGATTAAGCTCACCAATCAACCCAATCACCACGACCCAGCCAAGAAAAAACACCATTCGGGTGAGAGGTTCGTCTCTTCTTCAAACAGCTTCTTCAAAAGAAGAGACTTCATCTCTTTTTTTTCCAAAGCAGCATTTGAAGCTGTTCAATCTGGGCCCTTTGACTCAAGTGTTTCCTTGTCATCCCAAAAAGCTCAGAGTTGAGGCTAGCAGGAGATGCAGCAGAGCATCCTGTGGCACACGAAGCTCTACAGCCCCTCCAGTGAAGGCAGGCTGCCCCGAGATGGCTGGCACCACACTGGACCTTCTCAACAAGGTTCCTGAGCTGGACCTTCCCTTACTTCTCCATAAAATGCAGCTGCCACTCTCCTATAACCAGAAGCCGTTCATTACACAGTAGCATTGCACCTTTCAATAACCTCAGTAGTTACCGATTTTTTTTTTTTTTCCAGGAGACCTATTTGTTTTTTACCCAGGCTACAAATGGGCTGCCAATACACACCAGCTTGCTGGTTTTACCACAAACACCTCACATGTTTTGGGGACGTTCTTCAAGGAAAAACCGAAGTTGTACAGCACATCCCACCCACAGACACATACTTGCCTGGGCACACTCTGTCCCACCCAAGGACAAGATGTCCCAGGACATTTGCTGGTACAGTGAGCAATAGCACATGCTTCACCATCGCAACCGACCCAGGAGTTAATAGCCCACGCTATAGCTCCAAGTATGCTCATGCCCTTTTCCACCGGAGAGCCCCGGAGGGCAGGCTTAAGGGCTGATAACATGTAGGATCAGTTTTGAGAACAGATCTGGACCTATACACCCACACAACACCCTTCCTTGATACTATTCAAAACAATCCCGAGCACGATCCAAAATAGAAGTCTGCCAAAAACCGCACGCGTGTGGATTATACGGAAGCATAAAGGAGAAAGAAACGTTCCTCAAACGCAAATTTCCCGGGGGCAATAGCAAAATTCCCATTGACAACTGAAGTAAATGCATTTCCCCATCCCTTAGACTAAAGCAGAAACTTGAAACCGCAAAAGCTGCTGCAACAGCACAGTTTTGTAGGACTCGTGAGATGTTGTCAAGTCCACAAAGCACTTACCCCAGGTGCACTTATGCATCTGTTACATATTCTGAGGGGTATTACTCATTTATATTGCTTTGTAGAGCACACAAAGTGAGCAGCAAAGTCCTCAAATGAATGGCTTCTAACTCAGCTCAGCAGCAATAGAGAGTAATCGCTATATGAAACTTGTGAGTCGTTACTAGGAAAATCAAATGGAAAGTGTTTGCAAAAGAAAATTAAAAAAAAAAAAAAAAAAAAAAGACTTGTAAATTGGGATTTGGAAAAGAACGGGAAGCAGAAAGCAGAACAGAGAAACCTACCCAGGTTTTACAGGGAGTCGAGCATCTGCTGGGGCGGGATTTGGGGAGTCCTGACAGAGCTGCGGAGGATACTCCGATCATCCGCACAGGCATCAGTTCACACCACGGGAAACATCAGTAATTTCAGCTGTGACCGTGCTGGCGATACCTTCAGTCAGTTTGTGTATTAGGTGAAAGAAAATAGCAAAAGGAGGAAACAAAAAAGGAAAAAGAGACTCACTGTCAAGCTTCAGGTTACCGAGGCATTCGAATTTCTTTTAAGTGCCTTAAATGCCTGCTTTTATTTTCCTTATTTTTACTCTAAGAGCCCAAGGAAAGACAACCAAGGGGATAAGAGGCAGCAGCACTGAAATTCAGCACAATTCAGAGCAGCAGAGAGAGCCAGACATGGTGAAAACTGTTTTCAAAGCTTCAGTACGCAGCCTGAGCATCCACACGAAGACAAACCCGTTCACGCGAGCACTCGCTAGGGACAAGCGAGGGACTAACCCAGCTCAAAATTACAACCGAAGTTTGCAGCGTTCAACCACTCCAAACAAAAATATCCCAAACAGCACAGAAATCACACGCTATGCATTCATAAAGTCAGCACAACAGCATCCAGACTCTATTCTTTAGTAGCACAAGCTACAAACGTAAACTTTTTATCAACTCTCTGCCCTTCCAGCAATGAATACTAGTTTCACTGTAAAAAAATAACAGCAAGGAGAGACATCCAGCATTCAACAAGAAAGCACTGATGACCGAAATTACATTGTGCCACCCTGATCTGAGAATGTGCTATTTGGAGTAACAGGTTACAGGCACTCGCCAAGAAGTGACATGACGCAAGCCCCAGGAGGACGAGCAAGAAGCTCATACCGCTGTGCTAAGACCTGCTGCTCTGTTTTCTATTTCTTTTTTTTTTTTTCTTCTTTTTTTTTTTCTTTTTTTCTATTTTTGTTCTGCACCGTGCCATCCCTGAAAGGTTTGAATTCTTAGAAAAGCCCCCCATGGACTTGAAAATATCAAGGGTCATAGCCAACGAAGGATGTCATGCATCCCCAAAGCCAAATATTTTTCTTATTAGTTTATAAATAGACTATTCCCCAAAGAGCTGCTTGCTACTAACAGAATTTCACAATCAAATGGTAGCTGGCAGCACACATGGGTACGGGAGATTCTCTGAAATAGGGGAGACAGGTATTGAGATGTGATTTTCAACATTAAATTGACCATGCAGTTTGAATTCTGCAGGAAAAGGGAGAAAGAGCAGACACGGAAACTAAGAATAATTTAAAGCAACAATATGTGAAGAGCTGAGTGGTTTTATATGCCATCGCCTGCTGCTCCCCAGATCCTCATCACTTGGTCCACACCTTTACCCTGGCAGAGGTCTATCCACAGGTCTCACACCCGCACAAGGAGCGCCCTGCACTCATCTTTATCTAGAAGCAGACTATCACCTTCAGATCACGTCTCTGACACATTTCGGTCCGGATGTTCCCCCTATTGCAGTCACTATTTTACCCGACTCCAAATCCAAACGCTGGAGCACTCGAGTTGAGCGCTGGGGAGAAGGCTGTCTACATGGTGACACCTCCTCGTTTAGCAAGGCTGACTTCCCTCGCTCAAAGCAGCTTGTTATTTTTAAAAGAGGGCTCTGAAAACAGAATCCCCACTGCTGGCTGCCTGCAGCTCCTCTTGCAGCTTGGGACAAGTCACCTGTAAATGCCAAGTAAAGCCAGAAACCCAAAACCGTTACTTACGAATACTGACGTAACCGGTGCCGGCAAAAAGCCAAGTATGTGAACTTTTCCCAATTACTGAGAAGGAGTGAGCAGCCACTTCGCCAGCCACACTCCACCCCGGCTCCCAAGGACAAGCCAGCGAAAGTGAGAAGAGAGACGTGACAACATAATGATTTATGGGCAAGGTCAAATCTACGTATGACAGCGTAATGACATTAGCCTCGCTGGACTCGAGCAGCGAACCTGCGAAGGCTTCAGATAAGCTAGGAAGGACTTGCTCAGAAAGATGAGACTAATGACGGAGCAGAGAAGACGTGATGACCTCCAATGGGTCCTGAGCGGTGCTGTATGTGATACAAGGGCTTCCTTCGAGGGCAGGGATCACCGCCTCTAACTCCTAATAAGACGTAACAGAAACGTCACACCAGCTTAACTCATATGTAATGTGATCTCAGATATCACCTCAAACAGCAGCAACACCTTGTGCAATTCACTGAAAAGAAAAAAAAAATACAAAGCAAGGAATACAGCTTAAAAAAAAAATCCTGAACCACAGTGCCTCAACAAGAATCTCCCCATTAGAAATATTTACTGATTGGCCTTCATGTCATAAGAAAAAAAAAAAAAAAAAAAAAAGAAGGGGGTATAAAATCCATTGCTGGGATTTTCAAAGCTGCCAGAGGGATACAAACACCCAGTGTCAATAAAATTAACAGCAGCTGAGCATTCAGATGCCAGACATAACTTACTCTTCACCATTTACGCCCCGTTTACTTTCTGCACTCGCCTGGGCACGAGTAATGCAAACCAGCTCCTTCCACTTCTGCCACCAGCCTTTTTCCGTGCAAGCACCCCTTGCCCGTCCCAACACCCTCGTGCCACATGGCTCACGTTATTGAGCAAGCAGGAAGAGAAATTAGGGTTTAGGGAATTTTTTGGAAGGCGATCATCACTCTGACTGAAATTAAAGAGTTGTAGAAATTCTTCTGCAGATGGCAGGGTGAAGCGGGTCTTGCGAATCCTGACGGAATTTCTCTCTGGAAAGAAGCAAATACAAATAGGATTTCCTTCTGTCCAGCACGTTCACAAATGCCAGCCTCAATGCTGGTGGTGGCAACAGAGGACAACCAGGGAACTGTAACATGAACTGCTGTCTTATCTCAATCTGGAGCATAAGAAAGGCAAAGATAAGGAGGAAAGGAATATTTTAAAGGGGGAAAACACAAAAACTAGTCTTCTAGCTGTGCGTGTAGCAGATACAACAAAGGATAGGCTCAAAATTTACTCTTGCTCCAGCCATGGATTTGCACAGCCGCAGACAGGTCCTTGCTGTGGTTCCCCATCTATTTGGCTTCCTTTGCCAAGGCACACGTACGGTGGAGATGGTAAAGTGGTTCCTCCTGTGCCACCTTACCAAACCGCCATTTCATTAGTTAATGCCTGCAAAGCGCTCTGGACAGGCAAAGTGCTGAGTAATGGTATTATTCCCACCCCATCACAAGTCCACTCCGCTCTCCAAACCCAAAGAACAAAAGAAATTAGAGGATGAACCTCCGTGGCACAGCCAGAGAGACATCCCTCACAGCGCAGCTCCTCGCACGGCAATCGTGCTGACCCGCAGCAGCAAAAGCATCTCTCCCGCCACCCACCTCTCCCAGGCATAATCCAAAAGCTACTACTTAAAAGCTAGTTTAATACACAGACCAGGAGATCCCTACAAGTAGGAGGAGGTAGTTAGGCTTTTAACTCAGGAGGTTCAGTTGGGACACAGCAAAATAAGTTCATCTGAAGCAGAAGACGACATGACCAGTTTCTGCGCCGCACGCTTACGTGATGATCTTGCACCAAACTACCAAACCTGGCAAACACCATATTATTTAAGAAACAAATATACATAGCAAGACAATAAGGAAGGGTCCCTAGAGAAATGTGCCTCTCACTTTCTCCATCTTCTGCTTTCAGCCAGCTGTGACTGCGCCTAAGCAATCCTGGGCACACGGCTGAGAAGTCCTGCCTGGAAGGGGACACTACAGAGGGGAAAAGACACCGAGGAGCCTCTTGCCGGCATCTTTGTAATATTCTGTAATCCCCCCGGGCGAGGCGGGCAGCCCGCACTGCTGCTGAACAATGCAGTTTTGAATTCAATTAAAGTGATTATCTGTTGTGCCAAATAAATTGTGTACAGCATATATCCTGCAGCATTTTACACCTTCAGGCTCATTATTTTCTAACTGTTTCCTCCTGTTTATGCGCTTTCAAATTAAATTGCTGATAATATGCGCCAAAATAAAAAACGAGCGCACCTTGTCCGAAGAAAATTGATTCTCCTTTTTCCTGAACCGGGCGATTGCCAGGTTTTATATACTCTGTTCCTGGCGATCATTAGTAATTCAATTTTCTTTTTATTAGCCCCCTTATCTGCTGAGCAATATAGTGGCAGAGCTGACCTCTTTCGCACGGGTAAATGTTTAAAATCTTTTCCCTGATTAATTTTGCCAGTTAAGGAAAAGAGGAGAAATGGCCCGGCTCTTAGCCATCACAATGAATAAAGCTTAATGTTGATTGTGATGGAATTTCTAATGCCAAGGAAATTGATTGAACGCAGCAATTACACTGCAATAGTAACTCAAGGGAAATGGGATAGTTTTCTCCTGGCCATAGCCTTTTGGTTATTTAAAACAATCCAATTTGCAAGGATAATTATATATTAGTGTTTTATCTGCCACTTGAAATGAACATGGGAGTTTTGATACTGGCCCAGCATTAGCAGGTTATTGCTGCAAATTACTTGATATCTGCTTTCTTTCACATAAAGACGAAATTAGGCCATCAATAACCAGAAAAAGGTGGACCGGGGAGATGCGAGGGGCACGAGTGCCCTCTGCAGGGCTGTGGGGAAGGAAGGGCTGCACAAGAGACTCCCCGAAATCCCCAATTCTCTTCCTTGTCAGAGCGCAGCATACAGCCGCCGTTCCAGTGCTGGACGTGTGGTGAACAGGCATGGTGTGGCTCCCCATCCACAGAGCTGCCACATCTTTGACATTGAAAGAAATAAGAAAAAAGAAAATCTTAATTTTAAGCACTTACTTCTAGTTTTTCCTAGAGAAAAAGCCAGGGGAATAAGAAACGACAGCGCTGTCATGCCAAATGCCCGAGCAGGGTGAACATTTACTAGCACAGTGACGTTGCACAAGAGCTGCGGCAGCCAAGGAGGGCAACAGCATTGATTTTTTGCAGGGGTGAGGAAAGGTTCACAACTGCAAGCACTCACCTGTCTTTCATCAAAAAGAAGAGTTGAGAAAGGGCGTCATCCTGCCAGACTTCAAATAAGCGACCAGCTAGAGCTGGAAGTAAAAGGCTGTTGGGAAAGAGGGGGGACTGTTGCATCCGCACTGCTGGCACAGGACTTGTAGTACAGGAGGAGCGGGCACATCCCTCTGCTACCGCGTCTGGATTAGTCAAGCCTCACTGCGAAGTTGGTATTTTCCCTTAAAACTGCCGATAAAAAGATCACGCCCCTGCACTTTCAGGAATAATCCCATCTCCAGTTTGGAGAAAGTGGATAAAGGCTGCCCAAGCTAATCGGACAGCACATGGCCAAAAAGCGGTGTTGTCCCAACATACGCACCACAATTTTATTATATTGGCTATTTGCTGTAACAAATAAGCAACAGAAAGCCAATTCAGAATAGACATTTGCCATTTAGACAACATAATTACAACATACCATTATGGGCAGGAAAGTTACCCAGCAAATGATAGAGCAGGAGCCCACTATTTATTCTCCAAATCAAATCCTCTGGTTCAGATGCCAAAAAAAATACGGTTGGAGGAACTGCCATCCGTGGAAACTCCACCCACATCTTAATTACCAGCTAGCCTCTGCCTGCTTCTTGCATCTGAAAAGGGATTGCAGTATGAGGGCAGAGCCCAGAAATCTCCCCAGCGTGACTCCTACACAGTTAACAGGGGAATTAAAAGTTCAGACTGTAAAAGCACTTCCAATTATGGTAAGTCATTTGAAAAAAGCAGATACATATATCTATATGTTTGAAGAAAAAAATAGAAATCACATAGTTAACTTCAGCTTGCATTTAAACAGGCTGTATTATTTCCACGCAACACAGTAGCACCAGTGGCCTGAGGACCATATTCAGCAGCCGGATGATCCTTTCTGGTCCTCCAGCTTTTCCCTGGATAAGGAGAGAAGCAACCGCTGCCTTTTATCCCTCTTCTACCAGATCCCTGATTCAGATCCAAACCGTCTTGCCTACACCAGAGGCAAGCGAGACAGCCTGATCTGCCACTTCTATAGATAAATGTATACATGAAGCCTGACATTCAGACAGAAGTCTGAAATACGCAGGTGCCGAATGAAGCAGACCCCATGCAGAAGTCGTGAAGCCACTTCAAACAAGGGGAAGACCAGCAGCTTCATCAGGCTTCACCACCATGCCCAAAGCAGGGGTGTGTTACCCAAGTGGAGTCACAACTCCCAACAAAGCAATTATCTCCAAGTTCTCCTTCCCTCCAAAAAGAGCCTAAGAAGTTAAAGGAAGAAAAAAAAAAAAAAAAAAGGAACTCTAATATTAATGGCACATTAATATTAAGTACTAAGTGGTCAAGAAGTCCAACATCTAAAGCCTGTTTTATCAACATCAATTTGGCTCCGCTGAGCAACAGAACATTTTCTATTCCTCTTTGCTTTGGTCAAGCACTTGAGCTCCTCCTACACGTGCATTCTGCCCCAGCACAACCCCTGCATTAAAATACCTGGATGAGCAGACCACTAACTGCATTAGAAATGCTTCACTGCTCTACCGTCCCATCAGACATACTGCAGTTTGGGACATACCCCTATTTCTGAGCAGTTATTAAATGTTCCACTTAATCAAATGAGTATTTTGGAGTTAATTGATAACAGCTGCAGGTATAATGCTTGTCATGAGAGCAGCCCAAATAATCCGAAGAGAACTGCTACCAGTCTGCCACTTTTCATTTCCTCTCTAACACAATTACTGAACCTTAAATGAAAACACAGCAATTCCCACAGAGGCAAGCACCTCTGAATACAGACCATCGGGAAACACTAGTTTGAAACCAAGTCTTGGCAGTGGCTGGGAGAGCTGCCCCACTGCATGAGATCAGACAGGTCCATTTGGATCCAAAAAGGGCGTTACACGCTTGGGAAAGGCAGGACCAATACCCTCGGTATGTACTGCAGAGCTCATGCCACATATCCCAAAAGCCTGCTTAACAGGACAAACGAGAAAACAGCAAAGCTGTGTCACAAGGCCGCCTGCACCAGCTGGAAGGAAGGGGCTGACCCAGCTTTTTGCACCCACGTTGCAGTGCATGAAGTAGGGCACGCTCCTCCCCAGCTGTCCTTCCGTCCTCAGCCTTGACACACACACACACTGTGTCTGACCTGGGATCTTACAGCTCCATGGGAATGCAGGCATGCTGGATGCTCGCTCATCACACAGGCATGAGCACCCATCAGATCCAGGCTCCGGCGTGACCACATCCATCCATTGGGATCACATCCATCCAGTGGGATCATGAGCCTGGCATGAATTATCCAGCTTTTTAATCAGTTTGTCAGCTGGGCTGCGCATGTCCAGACTCAAGATGACAAACTAATCAGAGGTAAGATGCTCAGCTGGCCCAGGACTGTCACCAGTCTGCTCCCAGCAAGAGAGGCAACGGGTGTTGCTTCGGCATCAAGCCAGGGACTTTAACATCAGTGTCACTGCTCCATTCGTGCCCCACTCTGCTCCCAGAGGCTCCCAGTAACATCACTGTACCCCATCTACTCCTGTCGCACTTGTCTTGCAGGAAATGGCAAGACTTAAAACTCTACCACCTGATTAATACCCCCACTTTGCACAAGCAAAGAGAAATAAAAACAACTCTCCCAAAACTTCTCAGATAACCTGAGAGCCAGGAATTGAACCCACAAGCCTTCACTTATTCCCAGCTCACTATAGGACCACTGTGAAACCAGAAGACACCTACCACTACATACATAATTATATGTTTAGAGGCACCAAACGTGACTGAAGTCTGAGTTGCTCCAAGCCCTATCAGTGGCTAGGCTCTCTCATCAGACTTCGGGATGCTGCCCCGAAAACATCCCTGCCCAGCATCTAACAGTCTCTTTGTACTAGACCATACATGTCTCCCTGGGCAAAGAGTCCTAGCACATGTAGGAACACTCCAGCAATAATTCAACAGCTATACAAACGCAGAGCATAAGAACAGTTCAACACATTAAGCTGCAAATACACTGCCTAGGATTGAACCTTCTCAAAGAAAAGCCTTAAGGAATAAAGGATTCAAACCTATAAACTCGATTCTAATCAAACGAACCAAATACACAGGCTAATTATGAAGGTAAGCATGAAGGGTCAAGGTCTGCTGGACGTAGTCGCTCAGCCTCCATGCTACAGGCAAGGCTGCTGCTGTCAAGAGGAAGGTAAGAGCAGGAATGTGCGGGGCCGGCACCTTGCTGCTCCTCAGCCATAACCGGATGCCCAGCAAGCAGCACCAACCCTGCCAAAATTCATTTGGCAATTTCAAAGCAGTCAAGACTCTTGCTGAATGTCTCTGCTAACTGGAGAAGCAAAGCAGCCATGCATCACTCAGCAGCTGCCTCACAGAGCTGCCAATGGCACGGGAAGGAGCAAATCAAGTCCTCTGGGATCCCCTGAGACGATGGTACAACAGAGGTTAGATTACCAGCAACCACCTACCCGTATGACATCAGCATTTAGCACTTGATGTTCCCGCAGCGAGGGGAAAGCCTCTAAGTGCAGTAGAGAAAAGGTGACAAGAACTGTCAAACTTACATCGTTGCGTCGCATCTTAGAGAACCTCTCCAGGAAGAAGACATGCAGCCAAGTTCTCACAGTCACCGTGTCAACAGAAAACATACCCAGCAAGAGATCTCAACTGCACAAAGTCCTCCTAGCAGAAAGATGTATTTAATTCAGCTCTGCAGAGAGGCTGGACAAAGCAGCAGCAAACACAGCAAAAACAACCTTGTACCCTCCTCCCTGGGGAAGAGAAAGGCAGCCTGAGGAGTCCTTCCAGAGCGTCAAGTGAACAGATCCCAGTGCCACTTGCCAGTCCATTTTCCAGTCCAAATAATGGCTCATCTACCGGAGTATAATTCCTCTCCACTGCAGAAAGCAAGAAAGAAGTTTAGAAGCCATTTCATAATTATGGTGGGGAAGCATTTTTAATTCAGCGTCTAAGGCATCAGTGTCTGTGCTCCCACTAGCACAGAGAGGCATGGGGTAAAAAAGGATTTGTGGCATTTATGAAGTGAGGAAAAGTAGTCTCACATGTGTGCATGCACAAACACACACAGGAAAAGGCAGGCAGGACATTTCCTTTTGCTTTTAGTCATTTTAAGAAACAAATCAAGACACATTTTTACAGTAGGTACTGCAGTTTGCAAAGAAAAAGAACCACAAGGCATGGCCACCAAGTTTTATTAAAGCAGATACTAGTTTCCACATCTCTGAGCTAAGACTGAAAAGTGCACAGATTCAAGCTGAAAATAACATTAAGTCACTTCGATGCAGACAACTCACAACTCTTATAAACCAGTTTTGTCTGTGCTAGGCTTGGCTAGCATCTATCAGGAACGGTTTGATAATTTGATCCACTTTTGGACAGGGGATGAACTACATGCTCTCCCAAAGTCACTTCCAGATCTATATTCCATTTTTTTCCTACTTTCTCTAAACTTCTTTATTTGCCAACTTTATTTTGAACAAACCCAGGAGCACAACCATATTTCTGCTCTATCTACATATTTTCAGCCCTATGCAGTTTAAGATCAAAAATCTTTTCAGTATGGGAACATTACCTTCAATCAAGGAACCAGGATTCAGAATACATTCCCAAAAGACACAGGCTTTCAGCAGCTGCCAGTCAGGCTCCCGGGGGGGCAACCCCAAATCACCCTGTATCTCCAGAGCCTACAGCAGAGCTGCTCATATCAGGCTCTCAGCAAGCTCCTTTTTAAAGAACTCACTGTGCTTTGCAGCAAAAAGATTTTATTCAATGTCTCATACTGGACATGCCACACTGGAGAAAGGTCCCCACCAAGCAGTTTGTGAGGTCCGAGTCCTAAATTCACCCCAGAATAGACAGTTCTTGGGAGGCTGAAGGGCTGCATTCCCCATCCCACACATCACCATCACCCAAGGAAGAAAAGCCTTGTTGCCCCCACATTACCATCACAGCTGGATCTGGCCACGTGCTCTATTCACCACCTCTGGTTTCACAGATCACAGAAGAGCAACCACAGTGCAAGTATGACCGAGACCTCCAACTGCACATGCTGCCTTCACGCACTGCATGAAAACTTCCACCACAGTGTCTGGAGGTGCAGCCTTCATGCCTCTCCAGACACCAAAGGGTTTGCTGACATCCTTAAGTGGAGCAAGACAGCCCCAAAGCCAGGCAACTGCTTGAATGCTGGACTATCAATGCAACTGCACAAATGCACATCTTATTCTCCCTGCCCCTGCCTCTCCCATGAGTCACTGCCCACTGCCTAAAGCGCCAGATCCAAAATTCTCCTCCCAGTGTCCCCCTTATCCCTCCAAACCCCTCTTCAAACACACACGAAGAGGAAAATCTTTTTCTTCTCCTGCCACAAAAAGGTTTTCCCTTTCCTGAACCGCAAGCCCCCATTCTTGTCTTTTCATCCATCAAAACACAGCAACATCACAACGCAGCTATTTGTCTGAAGGCAAAAAAAACTATAATCACACATGCAAACTCACTAGTTGAAGTGCAGAGCAGGAAACCACAGAATTGTCTTCCTGAAAACAGAGGCTCAACAGCTTTACTTTTGGAGGCAGATCACAGCTACGTCATGGCCCAAACAGCCTTCCTCACTCAAGCGATGCCTACCCGCAGTGTCACTGGCCACCCTGCCGTACACGAACGAGCACAGTGCAGGCACGCAAGCAAAATGTACTTCATATACGTTTGAGAAAACTGAATCTCAAGGGAGCGAAGCCACTTGTCTGTGATCACATCACCACTGAACAGCAGGGCCAGACTTTGAGCCAGAAACACCACCATTTCACGCACACATAGGTGCGGCTCTCAAGGGTCCCAAGCAGCTGATTTCTGCTCTGACCATTGCCAACCCAAGGCAGCAGGACATGGACGCAAAATACCTGTTCACAAGCACGATGGACCCGGTATTCCTTTAATTATTGTTATTTTAAGCAAATTACATACAAAACCTAGAAGCCTGCAGACGTGGCACTGGGATACAGGTGCATTAGGTAGGTCTGTAGTTGCTAGAGGAGTATCTCATGACATGCACAAGCTTTTGCCCAGTGCAAAAAGGGAGATTAGTCTTACAGATGTGTTACTGCCTCTGCCACCCTCTTCCCTCCTTGAGCACCTTCCTATTCGATGCCTGCAAGTCCAGCAAAACCACATTAAAAGCAAGAAGCAGCTTTAAAATGGCCTTGTCTGGAGATGTCAATGCACAAGAGAGCTCTGAGGTAAAGCAGATGTCTTCCTCCAGCCAAACTTCTTCTCCTCAACATTTGCTCCATGACCAACAACAGCAGATTCATCTCCTGGAGGACCTGGTAACCCATTTCCAAATCCAAGACCCTCCCTTGGAACCGCTTCACTGGCACGCAGTCAGAGAGCACCATCACCCCTTGGAACGGCTGTTCCTACCTTCCTTGGTGGAGACCTGCATCCTGGTGGCTGGCAGCCTGCAGAGCCTGTGCTTGGTGATCTGCACCAGGCCCTTGGATGAGGAGCGTTTCAGCGTCGCAGAAGGTTTCCCCCGCGAGGAGTTTTTCTTCCTGAGATGGAAGTGGCTTTTCAGAGGCATGGTGGGCGAGGAGCTGTTCTTCTTATCTGTCGGGGAACTGTGAAGGGGAACACCACACAATCAGAAGAGAGTAGAGAGGTGACCGAAATGCACTTGGTCCCCTTGCCCAGAGCTGAGAAGAGAAGCTAGGTCACCGAGCTCCACACTGCTCCCCTAACCCAAGGGTGACAAGAAGCACTGAACAGAAAATTACAAGTAAATAAGCAAGTGTGATGAATTTCTGGCAAAGCACAGATGGAGAATGAGGTATTTGACAGCCTAACTCAACTCATTCCCTTCTGCTTTCTCCTCAACAGATGCGTGGGAGAGGATAGAATCATAAAATCATAGAATAGTTTAGGTTGGAAAAGACCTTTAAGATCATTGAGACCAACTGTTAACCTAGCACTGCCAAGTCCACCACTAAACCATGTCCCTAAGCACCACGTCCACATGGCTTTTAAATACCTCCCGGGATGGTGACTCCACCACTTCCCTGGGCAGCCGGTTCCAGTGCTTGATAACCCTTTTGGTGAAGAAATTGTTCCTAATATCCAATCTAAACCTCCCCTGGTGCAACTTGAGGCCGTTTACTCTTGTCCCATCACTTGTTACTTGGGAGAAGAGACCGACCCCCACATCTTTAGCAACTTCCTTTCAGGTAGTTGTAGAGAGTGATAAAGTCTCCTCTCAGCCTCCTTTTCTCCAGGCTAAACAAACCCAGTTCCCTCAGCTGCTCCTCCAAGGACTTGTTCTCTAGACCCTTCACCAGCACGGTTGCTCTTCTCTGGACACGCACCAGCACCTCAATATCTTTCTTGTAGTGAGGGGCCCAAAACTGAACACAGTATTCAAGGTGCAGCCTCACCAGTGCCAAGTACAGGGGGACAATCACTTCCCTAGTCCTGCTGGCCTTTAGTGAGATGAGGGCGGTCTCATCTCCCTGACTGCCAAAAAATCCAAAACAATCCCAGCTTCTCCAGACACCTTGCTCCAGAGTGATCCTCCCAGCACAATCCACCCACGGACACATTCCCCAGCAAAACAGGAGGGCAAAGCAAGGATGGAAACCTGTGGTGAAGCAGTGAGCAGAGGATCTGGGAAACAGAAGCAGTAATCAAGGCACCAGATTCTCAGTCAGTGCCATGTTACCAGCTCATTGTGTCACTTAGACTAGTTATTTAGGCCACAGTCCTCAATTTTCAAGAGCTCAAGGCTTGGCGTTACTGCAGCAAGAAAGGAGCCAAACCACGTGTCCGCTACGCTGAGGGTACCTCCAAGTTCAGTGGTAGAGTAGAGGTCAGGCAGCTGTGCCACCAACCCTCACCCCATCCCACTTATCCCTTCCCTGCAGCACAGGCTGGGCTTGCATCCAGCCCTACCGAGAAGAGCAGCACAAAACACAGCTTTCCCACGGAGAGCACAACGTAACAAAGCCCTCGCAGCACTTCCACAACACACCGGATTTCAGAGAGTTTGGTCCCAATCTCTTATCTGTTTCCCCTCAACTCCCAGCCCAGTGCAAACCCCTTTTGCAGATAACTCAGCCCACACGCCTTTTCCTTCCGCCAAGCTTCATTTATAACCTTCCCATTGCACTCTGTCCCTGTCAGACACGGCCAGGGGGAGAACTTGCTCCACAAGACCCCAGGATTATCTGCTGGTCTGGCACGGCACGTTCTCCCAAGGTAGCTACAACAGCCACAGATCTGTCACCGACTTGACAAGGAGAAGGAAGAGCGAGAGCCTTCAGGGAGGACGCTTTGGGCTACAATGGTGGATGGCACAAAAGGATGGCACCCAAGGGAGGGAAGTACCAGCAGAGCATCACGGACAGCACTTCTTACCGGCATGCAGAGCTCGCCTCCCGTCCCTGCTCCATCCCAGGGTCTGCACAATGCTTTACAGGGACAGACCACACACAGTACAGCAATTCGAGCCACTTTTCCTCCTCTCCCCAGCCCCCAATGCAACAAGGTTATGGGAGTCTGAAAATAAATCAGGACAGCTATTTCCTTCCCTTTGAATATTAGTCTGTTATTCGGGTCAGGGAGGAGTCTCCTACATGCTGCAGCAAAGCCTTCAGAGAACAGGGATGGGAGATAAGAAGAAAACCCAGCTCTGTTTCAAAGGTTAAAGTCAGAGTTACACAGACAATTAAAACCCAAGGCCTTCCAACCCTGGAAAGCAGGATGCCTCCAGACAGAACAAAGTCACCGCACTTGGAAAGAGAAAAGCAAATATACCCTCCAGTATACAACAACCCTTGTTGGAATTTCACTTATAGGCACAACTTATGTGAAGCCAATGGACACAAAATACAACCAGTGCAATGACACCACTCCAAAGACGACCAGCAACTTACCCCGAGCTTCCTTTTCTCTTGATGATTTTTGTCCGACTCTTCACTTTATAACTGGACAGCGCAGCATCAACGAAGGAGGACTTCGCCCCGCTGAGATCAACAGACACAGCACTCAGAGTCGGTGGGGCGGTGTTGGCTCGAGGGAGGTTGGGGGCTGGAGGTTTTTTCTGATCCTCAGATTGCCACCTGAATGCTGACTTGGAGGTGGACGGCAAGGTCTGCAGGCTGGAGGCTTTCCACTTATACTTGCTGGGAGAAACACCCAGTTTGGGCTGCAATCCTGATTTCTTCAGCTTTGCTCCCAAGTCTGCTTTTGGGGATAGTTTAGCACTTCTGTCCACTCCACCAGCAACCTTCTTGGCACTTTCAGAAGCTCTAGGGCTTACCCATCTCTTCACAGGACGAGAGCATTTACCAGGGTTTGCAACCCACGTGTAGTTAGTTTTCCTGAACTTCGGAGCTTTGCTGGAGGTGGATGTTGAGGCAGCTCTTTGGAGACCGGCAGCTTTAGGGACTACAGAAAACCTGCTCTTCGCTGGACTGGTCATCCCGACCACCAAAGTCGCAGCCTGCGCAGGTCTAGAGCGTGTCTCGCCATTTCCAAGGAGCTTTGGCTCTCCAAAAGCATCCCTGACTTGCTCACAACTAGACTGCCCTGGAGCTGGCGGTTCTGCCTTCCTCCGTACCAAGTGCCGAGCCGGCTCGTGATCCGGCAGCACCGAAGGCTGCTGGGGCTCCGATTTCAGTGTCACGGCACTTTCACTGGTGCTTCCGCAGGAGGAAGGGGAGCTCCTGGCCACATCGCCAGCCAGATGCACCATTCTAGGCTTATCTGACACGCTCACGTATGCTGAACTCACGAACCGGTGAGATGAACTAAATGAAACAGAGAGAGAGGGTCTTCTCTCTTCATTTCGGCTTGTGTACAGAGATTTCTGCACATTTTCACTGTCACCTGGAGCAGTGACCATCGTTTTGAGCCCAGAAAACTCACAGTAAGAACCCATGTCAGCAAAACCTTTCATATCTACAAACGGGCCAGCCCTCTCTGGCAGCTGGATCCCCACAACTATATTACCATCTGTGGTTAAGTCCACATGTCTCTCTGGGGACAATTCTGGTGGCTCAGGGGCCTGGCTCTCCCCATGGCTTCCAAAAGCCTGAGACGTGCTGGCACTTCCACTGCTTCCAACATCACACACCGATCCCGGCGGCCGGTTGACGAGGGAATATTTTTTCCTCCAGGAGTGACCCTGGCGCGGCTGGAAATCCCTGGGAGCCTGCTGGGGATATCTGGTTGAAAACGTCCCCCTCCTGCTGAAGGCAGGCTGGCGGGGGTTGTTCCACCTCGGTGGTGCGGATGGCAGCGGCCGCGGCATGTCCCCATGCGTGTTTTTATGGTCATTTATGAGACCTAAAGAGAAGAAGACAGCATCTGTTAATCAGTGGTCCCACAGGAGTTTGACAGCATCACAGTACTGGTTTTCCTCACGCTGCAGTGAGGACTATCGCTCCATGCAGGCTTGCACAGGCCACATTTCAGATAATGAGTGCTGGAAGGAAAAACTTAAAACAAATATCTCCCTCAATCCTCATGAAAGTCAGTAACAAAAGCAATTTTGCAGGACAGCTCAACGCAGGTCTGAACCACAGACTCACCAACAGACCCTTAACACACTGCACTATTGCTGTCAGCCACCTTTTGCCCCTTTACAATCTTTTTCATGTGCCAAAACAGATGCTCAAATTATTGGTTTTGGAGCCTAATTTTAAAAAAAATGCTAATTTTATCTCCAGATACCTTTTCAGAGCAGTCTCTGAGGGTCTGCTCGTGCACGTAGCCCAGCACAGCCACCACCAGCCCCAAACAAAAAGCACAAAATTCTTTAAGATCATTGAGACCAACCATTAACCTACCACTACCAAGTCCACCATGTGTCCCTAAGTGCCACGTCTACACGGCTTTTAAATACCTCCCGGGATGGTGACTCCACCACTTCCCTGGGCAGCCTGTTCCAGTGCTTGATAACCCTTTCGGTGAAGAAATTGTTCCTAATATCCAATCTAAACCTTCCCTGGTGTAACTTGAGGCCGTTTACTCTTGTCCTATCATTTGTTACTTGGGAGAAAAGACTGACCCACACCTCCATACAACCTCCCTTCAGGTAGTTGTAGAGAGCGATAAGTCTCCCCTCAGCCTCCTTTTCTCCAGGCTAAACAAACCCAGTTCCCTCAGCCCTCCTCACAGAACTTGTTCTCTACACCCTTCACCAGCGTCATGGCTCTTCTTCAAAGCAGCAACAAGGAGGCTCCGAGGCAGCCCCAGCTTCCCTGTTGAGTCACTGCACATGTGTCATGGTTTAACCCCAGCCAGCAACTAAGCACCACACAGCCGCTCACTCACTCCCCCCCCAACCAGTGAGATGGGGGAGAAAATCAGGAAAAGAAGTAAAACTCGTGGGTTGAGATAAGAACAGTTTAATAGAACAGAAAAGAAGAAACTAATAATGATAATCATAACACTAATAAAATGACAACAGTAATAACAGAAGGATTGGAATATACAAATGATGCACAGTGCAATTGCTCACCACCCACCAACTGACGCCCAGTTAGTCCCCAAGCAGCCATCCCCCCACCCCTCCCAGTTTATATACTGGGCATGACGTCACATGGTATGGAATACTCCTTTGGCCAGTTTGGGTCAGCTGCCCTGGCTGTGTCCCCTCCCAACTTCTTGTGCCCCTCCAGCCTTCTTGCTGGCTGGGCACGAGAAGCTGAAAAATCCTTGACTTAGTCTAAACATTACTTAGCAACAACTGAAAACATCAGTGTGTTATCAACATTATTCTCATACCTAGCTCAAAAACATAGCACTATACCAGCTACTAGGAAGACAATTATCTCTAACCCAGCTGAAACCAGGACAACGTCCCTCTGCCAAACCACCACATCTCCCCAGTGCTTGGGTCTACTAACGAGTCGTTTGGATAATAGATACATGTCAATTAGGGAGGGCCTGTGCCTGTTAAGCCTCAGTGTTTAGAAAACTCTTCCAACAAAAGGGATTCTCAAAGGATTTTTGAGGCTTATATTTTAGGCACGTGTCAACATAGAAGAGTTTTTCCTACATGAGGAGTTACAGAGCTGCGGGAAGAGCAGCCTCAGCAGATCCTTCCTGGAGGAGGCGAGGACCACGTTTTCCTCCCTCTCATCACACACCCCCCATGTAGGAGATCCCCCGCAAGGCCCGAGCAGAGCTTGTGGCTTTACTAATGAGGAAAAATTACCTTGGGGTCTATAAATAGAGCGAGTTCGTGCTAAGAATAAGCGCTGATGCTCACCAGAGCAAGGAAAGGGCACGCAAATATATCCCCCCCACGCTCCTCCGCCATGCTGAGGAGTCAAGGGACAGAGGGCGAGGGGCACATCCCACCTCTGAGCCATCAGCCCCAGGGGCTGGGCGGCAGGGGACACCCCCTTCCCCCAGCCAGGAAGGTCACAGGCCCTGCAGGGCCCAACAGCGTGGGGATCCCCCCCCCGGCCCCCACGGGGACCCCCAAACCCCCCTCAGCGCTCTCTGGTCTCTATTCCTTCCCTACCTCGGCCCACCCAAGACTCCTGGGTCCTCTCCCTTCCCCGCTTCTCCCGAGCGCTCCTGGGTCCCCTCCATCTCCCCCACCCCTTGGGCCCTTCCCAGGCCTCAGCCCTCGCCCTCCCCCTCCGGGGCCCTCCTTATCTCCCCCCCCCCCCCCAGACTCCCAGATTCCCCCTCAAAACCCTCCCCCGACTCCAAGGTCCCCTTCACAGCTTGCCCATCCCCCTCCCAGACTCTGAGGTCCCCTTCACCGCCCTCCCCTCCCCCCCCCAAGACTCTGGGGTCCCCTCACAGTCCGTCCCTCCCCCCCCATCAACTCTGGGGTCCCCCTCACCGCCCTCCCCCCAAGACTCTGGGGTCCCCTCACAGCCTGCCCATCCCCCTCCCGGATTCTGGGGTCCCCCTCACCGCCCTCCCCTCCCCCCCCCAAGACTCTGGGGTCCCCTCACAGCTCGCCCCTCCCCCCTCGGCCTCGAGGGTCCCCTCACAGCCCGCCCGCCTCCCCCCACCCCCCTTCCCGGACTCCCCTCATAGCAGGCGCCCGCCCGCCAGCCCCCCCTCCGTTCCATTCCGTTCCATTCCATTCCATGCCCGCCCACCGAGCCCCGTCCCGGCCGTACCCTGCAGCAGGCGGATCTGCCGCCACAGCCGCTCCCTCTCCTCCATCCCCGCAGCGCTCCCGCACCGCCCCGCACCCGCGGCGTCATCGCCTCAGCGACGGCCGTTGGGCCGCGGCACGTGACCGCCGGCGCGCCGCGTCACGTGACGCCCGCCGCCGCGCAGCCCGTCGCTTAGCAACGGAGGCGGCCGCGGCCTTAAGCGCGGCCCGGCCGGGGCCTGAGGCGGGCCCGGTCCCTCGGTGTCCCCGTTTCCCGTCCTCAACCCGACCCCGTGTGGCTGCCCCCATCCCCTGTCTCCAGCCTGGGCTATCCCAGCTGTCCCCAGTTCCCCTCCCAGCCTGGTCCAGCCCTCCCCATATCCCGTCCCCATCCCAGACTGGTCCAGCTGTCCCCATCTCCTGTCCCCATCCCAGCCTGGTCCAGCTGTCCCCTGTCCCCATCCCAGCTTGGCCCAGCTGTCCCCATCTCCTGTCCCCATCCCAGCCTGGTCCAGCTGTCCCCAGTTCCCCTCCCAGCCTGGTCCAGCCCTCCCCATATCCCGTCCCCATCCCAGCTCGGCCCAGCTGTCCCCATCTCCTGTCCCCATCCCAGCCTGGTCCAGCTGTCCCCTGTCCCCATCCCAGCTCAGCCCAGCTGTCCCCATCTCCTGTCCCCATCCCAGCCTGGTCCAGCTGTCCCCAGTTCCCCTCCCAGCCTGGTCCAGCCCTCCCCATATCCCGTCCCCATCCCAGCTCGGCCCAGCTGTCCCCATCTCCTGTCCCCATCCCAGCCTGGTCCAGCTGTCCCCTGTCCCCATCCCAGCTCGGCCCAGCTGTCCCCATCTCCTGTCCCCATCCCAGCCTGGTCCAGCTCTCCCCATCTCCCGTCCCCATCCCAGTGATACAGAGAATGAACTGCTTATTGCTTAATGATTGTCTCTCTGTAACTTTACCTACCAAGGACTGGTGTTTGTCAAGGATTAAGCCTGTCAGAGACTGGCACTTGGGAGTGATGAACAAGAAGGAACCATGAGCGATCACAAAACTTAATTAAATGTTTGGTGAACTTACGATCTTGTTAAGAAGGCACAAATAGAGGCCTTGCTTGAATAGATAGGGCCGGAAAAGATAACAACTCCTGCCTTTGTTCTCGTCCTTGTAGATAATATAGCTTAAACTAGCCATATGGTTCTAAACTACTAATGAAAACTTAGATAATAGGAGCACTAACAAACACTGAGGTATCAAAACATGTAAAGGACCATACTGCGCAGAATCACCTGAGGAGGGTCAAATAGCGGACAAGTGAGGAAGACTATGGAAGACCACCAGAGGACTCCTGAAGACCACCAGAGACCTTCAATGTGCCTGCGCAAAGGACATTTGCATATGCTAATAGTTTCCCAGAAAACTAATGAATATGTATAACGTTTCTCGGAAATCTAGTGAATATGTATGTAGAACATGTACTTAACCTGCACAATTAGGCCCAACGGTGTGCACGATAGGTGGAACGATCCCCTGTGCATCCAGCGCTGCCAATAAAGAATACCTACTTAATAGTTAATCAAACTATTGAGTTAGTTTCTTTGAATCACCAGCCTGGTCCAGCTCTCCCCGTCCCCATCCCAGCTTGGCCCAGCTGTCCCCATCTTCTGTCCCATGCCCAGACTCATCCAGCCGTCCTCTGTCCCCATCCCAGCCTGGTCCAGCTCTCCCCATCCCCTGTCCCCTGCCCAGCCAGCAACCCCCTGCCCATCTCTGCCTTCTCCCATCACTGGTGTCTGCCCACAGCCTGCCACCACCCCACCCTGCGCCTGCAGGCACGAGGGGGAGGATTTCCTGGTGACCCCATAGGACCACCTCCAGAAAGAACACTTTAATTTCACACACCAACCTTGCAAGTCCTTATTTCTCATACTGCGGCTGTGATTGTGTAAAATGTTTTGCAGGAGAACTAGTCCCGAAGCTGCAAAGGTTACTTGTGGTAATGAAGGAAATCATAGATGTTTTCAGCTTCCTGCAAGAACGGGCAAGTTTGGTCCCTCATTTAAAGGCTTTGTTGTGCATTAGATGTGCCGGTAAGGCTTCAGCAGCAGCAGAGCAAAATAGCTGCTGCAGTTGGGGTAATGTTGAGACATCGTCTGGGCACAGGAGTTTGCACCTTCTAATTAAGCAAGAAAAGGGGGTGAGTGGCTCTGCAAGTCACATTTTGTAACACGTTTCGTTGGCAGCTCTCAGAGCAGTTCACATTCCTCCCCATTTCTCAATTCCTCCCAGAAACCAGAGGCAAATCAAGAGCAGAAGGCAGTTTTCTTAGGTCTGGTCCCAGTCCCTGTCCCCTAAAAAGATTTTCTTTGACCTGAACTGTACCCTCAGAGCACGTGTCCCAACCTGAAAGTCAGGTGGCCCCGTGTTACCAGTATAAATCAGGAGTATCCACAAAGTGTATCCATGCAATTAAGAGCACAAACAGAGAAGAACGTAATTTATATGGACGTTATCCTTAAGGAGTTTGTTTTCTGAATAATTTCCTTCTTCCCTAAGAGAATAAAACCCATAACTTTAAATAAAGCCGTAACAGAACCTCAAGTTTGCAAGGGAGATAAAAAAACAGATTGAAATTATTTTTTAAACAATTTGGGGAAAAAAAGCTGAGCCAAGTAGCTGTACCAGCACAACGCTATTTCCTTCTATACACTCCCATGATGGGAACTTTATAAAAGCAACCGATCATCAACCTCAAATTGTTTAAAACAGAAGCTGTCCCTTGGGATATCTCGCTTCCCGTCGCAGTTAGGGAGTTCTGCCTGTCCCAGCTCTGATCAAATAACGTCCCTGGGGCAAGCCCAAGATTTGCCTGCTCGGAAAGGTAGATTTAGTAAATTATTTACAGCGTGTTTAGTGGCCTTTCAAAGCAGTTCTGCGGTGGAATATGGGGAAGAGCCAGCCTGCAGGAATAAACCACTTAGTGCGGATGGTAGCAAAGGCTTCAAAATACAAAGCAGTCAGGGAGCCTGGCCCTTATTAGCCTTCCCTGAAGCCCTAAGACTGCAGAAAAATCCTGCAGCCTCTCTTGTTGCAAAGTCCTGCATGTGTGGGAACAGGCTGGGGACCAGGCGGGCAGAGGTGGCAGATCTCCTCCCTTTGGGTTGCCTCAGACCAGCTTCAATCGATCACGAAGCCCCACCCAGAATTTCATAACCTCTTTAAACTGGCAGAAATTGGCACTTCTGCCAAAAGAAGCCTCCTCCGCTCCCAGCTGCTTGTTCCCTCCCTTGTGCTGGCACAAGGATTTGAGTGGCTTGCATAAATGAGCTAGAACGGGCTGCTCTGAATTAAAATTAATTCAACACATGCAGAGGAAAAGCTAATTTTTAACATAGGGAAGCCATGTATCCACCACTCCCACAAAACCCAACCTCAGGAAAGAGTGAGCTAAAAGCAGTGGGCCCTGTTTTGCCAATCTACACCAAAATATGTAACTAGAAAAAGCAAAGCATGGGGCAAGGCAGCGCTGGAGGGTCTTGGGCCACTTGGGATCCTCCTCTGATGCTCCTTGGGGTTTCCTCGGGTGCTCCCCACAAGAAGAGCTTTGGTGGGGTGGGGGCATCCAGAGGAGAAGGGACACCACTTTAGCCATGAACTGGATCTTCTCCAGGGAACAGAAAGGAGCATCCTGCATCGGGGCATGCAGTACTTGCACGTATCGCCCCTGAGATGCATGCAGAGGGCAAAGGAGAGACAAGGGTGCTGCATCACTCAAATAAACTCTTTTTTTCTTTTCAGCACACTGTGAGAAAGCACTACCCATTCAGCCACCTCGCCACTCGATGCCCGTTACAAGCAACACATCTGAAAGCTACAGGAATTCACGGCACTTGTTCTTTGTTCATAGCACTACGCTTGTACGACACTTGTTTGTAAGTCTAATTTAATTAAAAAAACAGTAAAAAGCAAGTGTAGGTTTTTGACGCTGCACTGGCAGGGTGTCTGCGTGTGAGAAAACGCCCCAGGGAGGGTAGCACATTTAAGAGAAATTAAATTGTCTCATTCAGCCCAGAATAAACATGGTGCTAATTCTCTAATGGCCTTAAACACCACCCGAACTGCGGATCCAGCGACAAGCATGCAATAGGACCGAATTAAGCTGCTCGCACATTTGAAATCATGGCCTCATCAGCTTTGGTTTAGTCTAGAGTCTCTCGATGGCTTTCCATAAACTTGCTGAGACAAGCTAAAACACCAAACTTCGTTAAGCGCTGCACCAGCAGATTGCAGAGACCTGATGACAGGGTGAGTGGGAGGCACTGGTGTTTCTGCCACCTGCTCCCACAAGCGGGTTTACAAAGGCACAGGGATCTCCTAGGATTCCTGGATCCTCCTGCTTTGCCTAAAACACCCAGCACTGCCTAGAATCCATTTGCAGGAGCGTCGTGTATAGGACAGCAGAGTGATTATTCTCTCTGGGGGCACCTCTGAGTCTCAGCTGGAGCATTGCATCAAGCTTTCAGGATGACATGTCAATAAAAACGTAGAAGAATTGGTGAGAATCCAGACAGAAGGGAAAAATCAAGAGTAAAAGTTTAAAAAAACATCACCTATAAAGAAAAGCTGAAAGATTTTCAGGTTTTGATTAAAAAAGAGAAGGTAAATAATATTAGAAATAGATATCTAATCGAGTGTGCTTGATGTTCGCTGCTGGTAGTAAAGGAGGCATTAGCTTAATTTGCAGCAAAGAAGATTTCCTGCAGCTCAGGAAGAATTTTCCAGCTATCCAGAGAAGAGGTTACCCGAGGAAGATGGGAAGCTTTACTGTAAGCGTGTTCCTGGGGTGGTTGATACGTGCAGAACCCTGCTGGGGGCTCCGATTTAGGTGTCCTCCTCAGCTTGTTTTTGACCTCTGTTTTTACAGTCTTGTCAGCTCCCTGGCATCTTGCATGTGTAGTCCCAACATCAGTGGTTGTGTCCTGCATCCTTTTGCTGAAGCATCGTGAAGAAAAGCATCCTCAGCTGAGCTCCCACTTCCCTCCTGCACCAGCACCAGCACTTGTACAGCCATGGCATGGACTTATGGGATGTGATCTGGCTGCAGAACAACTTCTCCTTCTCCTTCTCCCTCTCCTTCTCCTTGTTTATTTTTCAGCTTAACCTCGTTGCTGATAAGATTCACCATGCAGTCTCAGGAATGCAAACGATGGGACAGAGGTCCATGGGAGGAGAACAGCACGGGGAGCTCCTTTCTAGGCCATAGCATGGACCTGTACTGCTCTCACCCAGGCACAAACCCACGCTGTTTCAGAACGCCCACAGCTCTGAGTCCAGCTGATCGCAAGACGAAAGCCGCTGATTTAGAAAGAAGACCCAAATCCAAGCTCCAGCTGCTGACATATCTCTGCCTCCCACTTGGACCAGTCTCATGGCTGTCCAGATGCCTGTTTCTGCGAAATGCATTGCTCAGGTGGCAGGGGCTCACCCAGCCAGGGGAGCTGGTGGAAGCTGTGCAGGCACTTAGGAGGAAGATGCAGCATCTGAATTTGCTGTGGAAGGAGACCAGGAGCCGATGCAAAGCTTCAGGAGGAGGCGTGACACGGGCCAAGCAGCAGGCAGAGGAGATAATTTTAGTAGCAGCAGCAGCTTGCTGGCTAGACTCAAGCAATACAAAGAATTAAAAAAAAAAGGGGGAGAAAATTGACCGCAGAGAGGATTGTAGGACAGGTTCCATTAGAGACGAGGAATAAGTAACACCATTGTACAAGATAGTGGTGAAAACTGACTTGCAATGGTGCACACGATGCCATAGCTGTGTTAGATAAATAAATTCAGACTGGAAGAGGTGTAGGGAACAGTTGCTGAGATACTCCAGGGAATGGAGAGCCTCTCACTAGAGGTGCCCAAAACAGCTGAGTTTTCTTAGCCTTGCACACCAAGAGATGATACGGCTGCTCTCTGCAAACGTGTCAGAGGAAGAAGGCAATATTGCAGGAAAAGGAAGATCTATTCAAGCAAGAATCAATAAATCACAGAATGGTTTGGGTTGGAAGGGATTTTTGAAGGTCATCTAGTCCAACCCCCTGCCAATGAGATTGCACCCTGCATCCTGCAGCCCTGCCGTGCAGTGGAGACCTGACGTAGATGCAAATGCATGCAAATAAACCACCTTGCCCATGGTCAAGCAGTTGGGCAGTATTTCCTCTCAGGCTCACCATCCAGGAGCTTATTTTGTGCCTTTTTGTGTCCCACTTCTGTTTTTAACCCGTTTGGAGCATCAGCTTATCAGTCTCAGCCCTTCCTGATGTCGTCTCGGGCTCTGCGTGCTGCTGCAATTTGGAGCGAGAGCACTGCTCGTACAGCAACCCCCAGACATGCTCAGCCTCCAGCTGCAAGAGGAGCTCAGTAGCTATTTACCACTGAAGAAAGTTACTTCTCCAAAAAGTTTTTCCTATTTTAACTTGAGGGGAAAAAAGTGCTTCCCAAGGGCAAACAAACTGTAGAATTGCATTTTTGCTGATAATAGCAGGACTCAGGAGCGCGGGCTCAAGGGAAGGAGATGTCCCTTGGGTTAGATGGAAAACAGAGAGGAAAATGTCAGTAACAGGAAAAGAAACTGCTGCACGATCCTAAAGGAAAAGCCACTGTCATTTATCAAGTGGGCACTAGTTTTCTGCTGCGATGATTATTTTTTTGCCCTCTTTCTCGCCTGCAGTCTTGCTACTGGTGCACGAGCTGCATGCAGACCTAAATACATGTATTTGGGGAAGGGGAGAAATCAGAGCGATGATCTGCGCGCTTCCACATCGCTGTCATTCCCATTCAAGGCAATTATTTTCCAAGATATTTAAAGTGGGGAGAGAGAGCAAAGCCTCTTTCTTCTCCTCAGTGTTCACCCGCTGAAATCGGGATAGTTTGAGCTTGCCTGGAGGCAGCGAGGACCAACCACGAACCATAAACCTTTCTAAGCAGCAAGAGCAGCTACACCTCAATTAATCCAACGACATCCCAAGCCCTCTGCTCTGTGGGGCAGGGGACAAGGGCTGATGACACCCCACAGCAAAATGCATTTTCCTTTACCGAACAAGACGGTGTCTGTGACCACGCTGACTCACGGGACTCCACCAGCTCCTGGTTTCCGTGGCTGTTTCCCTTGCAGTGAGTGCCTCATTTCCAAGGGGTACAACCAAGCTGGCATGCGACCGTGGCAGCATCTCCATAAATATTTGTTCACATGAAAAAATTCGTATCGGTCCAGCTTCAGTTGTGAAGGGGGGAGGACTTTGCTCCCCAAGCACTTGGGCATTGGATTTTTCCCTGCTTGGAAAGGTTATGAAAGAAATCCATACATTGACAACTGTAAATGTTTGCGCTGGAAATATGGTTTGCCTGTTCAGCTGGCAATGCTGACCAGCATTGCTTGGTGGAGCTTGGATGGAGAGCACACCCAGCCAGGGATCTGTGCTTGTCCTTGGCCAGCACCGTTGCGACACCGGCTGCCGTTGCAACATTCCGACGTTCCACAACCTGCCGCTCAGGGGTTCATTGGTAAAAAACATTTGCAAATCCTTTCGGCGCAATGAGGTTTCGAGAATTTCACAATACCGCCAAAGAGAGGGGAAGCAAACTGTTCTCAATGAATACCGAGTTGCGAGTTAGTGACTGAGCAGGGGCATTTGCTGGATCTTACAGCAGCTATTGAAGGAAAAGCAGCAATGGCTGTTTCTTTGCAAGCCCTTGCAGAGAGGAAAGGATGCTTAGG
The DNA here is from genome assembly GCF_026419915.1 of Harpia harpyja. Taxonomy (NCBI): domain Eukaryota; kingdom Metazoa; phylum Chordata; class Aves; order Accipitriformes; family Accipitridae; genus Harpia; species Harpia harpyja. The sequence goes on from NC_068944.1 coordinate 78,421,580, forward strand.
AAGAAGGTGGTGAAATTTTGAAACCTTTTTGGGTTCGTTTTGACCTGGCTGCTCTCCCAAAAGGGGCTTTGGAGCTCTGCGGGCAGCACCAACCCGCCGGGACATCAGTGAGCTGCGAGCAAAGCAGAGGCTGATGCTCACGTCCAGCAGTAACTATCAACCATGGAAAGCCACAGAGGAAATTAAACTTGCTTGATTTCTCCTGGGATCAATTTTTCCTGCCATACACATAAATTGCACCCACTGAAGCTCCTCTGTGTTTTGGTGGGGGTTTATTGGCACCACTTGATGGAGCTTTGCTCTTGCAAAATGAAGGTCCTTTTGGTGCATTCATGGCTCCTCCTTGAGCTCAGCTCTGCCCTCCCAGCGTCAGCACCGGCAGCCACACGATGTCCCAACACCTCCTCTGACCTGCACAGATGAGTCACATCAATGGTTTTAAGAGGGACACATGGATTTTCGGTGCTCAGCATCACCAGTGGGGGGGGAGAGGGACCCCAGTACCCCTGTGTGCCATGTGTGGACGAGCAGGGAGGCTCCAGTTCCTCTGCCCCTTCCAGCCTCCATAGGGTGCTTTGCTTTGGTAAAGGCTTGCTTACAGCTTTGCTCTGGAGAAGCTAAAATTAACACAGTGACTCCACTGCAGACTGAAAACAGAGCATTCCTTCTCCACCCGCGTGCTTTGGATGGACATCAGAAGCCAAACCCAGGCTGTTAAATCCCCTGTGTAAAAACAATCTTCTATTCTGATCCTCAGTCCACCGCGGCTCGCTGCGGTTGGGATGTTCAGTTCCCAGACTCGCGTTCAGGGGGCTCCGAAATGGGATTTGCCTGGAAATGGAAAACATAAACACAAGAAGCCAGTATCTCTGCAGCTTATTGCCTTAAACAAAAGCTTATTCTGCTCCAGAGAAGGGGGAAAACAGAAGTTAATTCATGGATAAAGAAAGAAAAAACCAAACCCTTCAGGATCTCATTTTCACCCCATATGTCCCCTAATTCTTTGGGAAAGGGGAGTTTTGCAGTCAGCCAGTGCAAAGATGGAGACCTCGCCCTGCTCTCCAATCAGCCAAAACACTTAGTGTGGGACCAACTCTCATGGGGATAAAAGCCTAAATGCCCCAATCCTCAGTGAGCCACTGCCAGGTGGTGCAAAGCTGCTCCCCGGACGTCCAGCCCCGCTGAAGGCATAGAATCCCAGAATCCCAGAATGGTTTGGGTTGGAAAGGACCATTGACGGTCACTTAGTCCAAATCCCCTGCCGTAGACAGGGACATCTCCCACTAGATCAGGTTGCTCAAAGCCCCATCCAACCTGACTCTGAACACTTCCAGTGATGGAACATCCACAGCTTCTCTGGTCAACCTCTCACCACCCTCATCGTAAAGAATTTCTTCCTTACGTCCTATCTAAACCTACCCTCGTGTCGTGGTTTAACCCCAGCCAGCAACTAAACACCACGCAGCCACTCACTCACTCCCCCTTCAGTTTAAAACAATTGCCCCTTGTCTTACCTTTTGAGGCACTGGTAAAAAGCCTCTCTTCATCTCCCTTATGAACCCCCTTTATATATTTAAAGACCACAATAAGGTCTTCCTGCAGCCTTCTCCAGGCTGAACAACCCCAAATCTCTCAGCCCTTCTTCATGGGAGAGGTGTTCCAGCCCTGTGATCACTTTTCGTGGCCCTACTCTGGACCTGCTCCAACAGGTCCATGTGTCTTGTGCTGGAGACCCCAGAGCTGGACACAATGCTCCAGAAGGGTCTCACCAGAGCAGCGTAGAGGGGGAGAATTCCCTCCCTTGACCTGCTGGTCACACTGCTTTTGATGCAGCCCAGGATAGGGTTGACCTTCTGGGCTGTGAGTGCACATTGCTGGCTCTTGTCTAGTTTTTCACCCACCAGTACCCCCAAGTGCTTCTCCACAGGGCTGCTCTCAATCCATCCATCCCCCAGTCCGTATTGACAAGGGGGGTTGCCCCATCCCGGGTGCAGGACCTTGCACTTGGCCTCGTTGAACTTCATGAGGTTCGTATGGGTCAAGTCCTGCTAGGGCTGCCAAAATTTCTGTCCCTGCAGAGGCAACTGGAGAGAGCACCAGCAAAACCCGGTGAGACGGTGCTTTGCTCCAAAGTACCAGTCCCACCATTGTATTTTTGGAGGGGTGAAGGTATAAACTGCTTTAATTTGCAGGCCCTCATATGTGTGAGCATCAAGATGTTTTGACACACCCCATGCCATGACGCTGGGGACCCCAGTAGTTTCCAGTGGGTCCATAGGTGCCACCACCATAGGGTGCTGCTCCTCAGCTCTTGTTGCTGGAATCCAGATGGGTGTGCACACAGACGGAACATTTCTCCTGACCCTAAATCCTCCCTGATACTGGGACATGTCCTTTGCTTGCTGGCCAATGCTGCGCTGCTCCTGCTTTGCTGCAGGGCTCTGGGCTCCTCTGGGATGAGAAGATCAGATATGACTGGCAGAGAGGGAGGGGAAAGGTGGTGTTTCCAGTAAGATGAGTGTTAAAATAAAGGTAAGACTTCTTCTCTGTGGAGGAGAGAAATTAATGGTTCCTATAAGCAGGGAGTGAACCTGCAAGCCAGGAGGACCTTGGCAGCCTCTGGGGAAGGACTAAGGATTTTGGAGGGCTCAAACCAACTCTAAACATGTCCCATATTTAATGAGTAAAATGATTTTTCAGGTATTTTAGGCCTGAAACAGTCTGCACAGCTCCCCACTCACAGCAGATGCTGTGTCCTCTCTCCCACAAGGGCTGGTGGCAAGCCCTGGTTCTGCTGAGCCTCCATCACCAGGACCACTATATGCTCCAGGAGTCTCAGAGCCCCAGCACCACAAGATGCCCTCCTGGTCCAAATCCCCAAAGTGTGGGGCTGGGGAGGAAGCCCCTGCCCACCCCCTGCACCCTTGGTCCCACCTCGCACCCCTGCCTCCCCCAAAACCCCCGCACAAAGCATCTGCCCTGTAGCACTGTCTTTGCCCATCCAGCACCCATCAAAGGGACAAAACAGGGGCTGTGACACCAAGCCCTGTCCCCTGCTGCCTTCCCCCCTCTCTCCGGCTGTGTTTCTTTCCCCCCGCTGCAGTCCCCAGCCTCTTTCTTCCCATATATTTGAGGCAGGACAAAACTCGTAACAGCAGTGACTCCGGTCCTGGTCATTCGTGCGACTTCAGTCCCCGACCAGCGTCGCAGCGGGGACAGCCAGGAGCTAAAGCCACAGCAGCCGCTTTCTTTATCTTTAACCCTTTTTTGCCAAACAACCACTTTTCCACCCAGGCAACCCCATCCCTGTCCCAGGGTGCCCCCCAGCCAGTGTCAGGGCCTGGGGCACCCCACAAAGCTGGTCCCCATCTTGAGTTCCTCTAGATGTCACCCTCAGCCGTCTTTTTCCCTCCCTTGGATTTTCCTTTCTCCAAGATCCTGCTTCTTTTTTTTTTTTTTTTTTTTTTTTTTTTTTTTTTAAATTCCTTTCTGATCTCTTTCCGGCCATGTGTGATTGCAGTTTCCTCTGGGCGTCCATTTCATCAGCCCGAAATTAAGGAGCGGAGGAGAGGGGCGGCGGGCAGCCAGCGGGAGCAACCACCACCCCCCCCCCCATCACCTCCCCCTCCCCACCCACCGCCACCCCCAACCCCGCATCCCCCATCCCACCCCACCCGGGACCTCGCTACTCCCCAGGCTGGCCGAGCACCCCTCGGCACCCCTTTGCCTCACCCCTCTCCCAACCTTGGCCCGGAGGCCGGGGTGGGGGGGACACGGAATCCGTCGCCTCAACGCAGGCACCATCAGTTTTGGGGGTGACTTTGCTTTTTTCTTTTTTTTTTTTTTTTTTTTTTTGGCTGGGTTTTCCCCCCTCCCACGCCACCTTCTTCACCCTCAAAGGTGCCCCCCCCACCCCGCCATCCTGCGGTGACCGGATGGTTTTCGTCCCCTCTGGTTCTGAACCGCAAGGCCATCGCCGCCGGCGTTGCCTATCTTCTCCCACCACCGTTGGATGCCAACGCCGGGGCCGGATTCAGCCTCGGCGAGAAGGTCACGGTACCTCCAGCCCACCCTTTTCCTCCCCGCTGCCGCCAAGCCCGGCTCTGTACCGTGGCCGTGGTGTGGCGGAGGGGACGTCGGCCGTAGAGGAAACCCACGCCCGGGGCGAACAGAGAAAATCCCCGGGGAGGTTTCAGCTCTTTGGTTCGTCCTCTCCTGCATGAGACAACCCCGGCTCTGCGGCTCCGCCGGACGATGGCCGAGCAGTGAAGATGTCCGTGGCCAGGCTCAACAGCGTCAATGGCTTTCTGGAGGACAGCAGGATGGAGGCAGGGGACATGGGCAGGATCCTCCGCTGCCTGGAGATGGGCACCGTCCTCACCTTGTTCTATCAGAAGAAGTCACAGAGGCCGGAGCGAAGGACCTTCCAGGTGAAGTTGGAGACCCGGCAGATCATCTGGAGCCGGACGCCCGAGAAGGTGGAAGGGGACAGTGAGTATCGGTGGCAGCGGCACTGTGGGCTGGGGATGTCCTGGTGGGGAGTCTGGCCATGGTGGGGTGCCTGGCTGTGGTTGGATGTCCTGCCGTGGTGGGGTGACTGGTTGTGGGGTGCCTGGCTATGGTGGGATGTCCTGCCGTGGTGGGGTGACTGGTTGTGGGGTGCCTGGCTATGGTGGGATGTCCTGCCGTGGTGGGGTGACTGGTTGTGGGGTGCCTGGCTGTGGTGGGATGTCCTACTGTGGTGGGGTGACTGGTTGTGGGATGCCTGGCTATGGTGGGATGTCCTACTGTGGTGGGGTGACTGGTTGTGGGGTGCCTGGCCGTGGTGGGATGTCCTGCCATGGTTGGGTGACTGGTTGTGGGGTGCCTGGCTGTGGTTGGATGTCCTACCATGGTGGGGTGACTGGTTGTGGGGTGCCTGGCCGTGGTGGGATGTCCTGCCATGGTTGGGTGACTGGTTGTGGGGTGCCTGGCTGTGGTTGGATGTCCTACCATGGTGGGGTGACTGGTTGTGGGGTGCCTGGCCATGGTGGGATGTCCTGCCGGGGTGGGGTGACTGGTTATGGGGTGCCTGGCTATGGTGGGATGTCCTGTCGTGGTGGGGTGACTGGCTGTAGGGTGACTGGCCATGGTGGGATGTCCTACCATGGTGGGGTGCCTGGCAGTGGGGTGCCTGGCCATGGTGGGGTGCTCTACTATGGTGAGATGCCTGGCTGCAGTGGTATGCCCAGCCACAGTGGGGTGGCTGGCTGTGGTAGGATGCCTGCTGTAATGGGGTGCCTAGACATAGTGGGGTGCCTGGCCACGGTGGAGTGCCCAGCTGTGGTGGAGTGCCTGCCACAGTTGGACGCCTGGCCTTGGTGGGATGCCTGGCCATGATGAGGTGTCTGGTTGTGGTAGGGTGCCCAGCTGTGGTGGGGTGCCTGGAAATAATGGGGTGACTGGCCATGGTGGGGTGCCTGCCTGCAGTGGGGTGCCAGGCCACAGTGGGATGTCTGGCCATGGTGGGTAGCCTGGTCATAGTGGGGTTCTGGCCATATTTGGGTGCCCTACCTCGGTGGGGTCTCTGACCATGGTGGGGTGCCTGGATGCAATGGGGTGCCCTGCCACGGTGGGATGCCCTGCCACGGTGGGATGCCCAGCCGTGGTGGGATGCCCTACCGTGGTGGGGTGCCTGGCCATGGTGGGATGCCCACAGGCACAAATGCAGGAGCTGCTGGGATGAGCAACCCTCACCTCCCCTCCAACCCAGCTCATGTGGTCCATAAGTTGCCGTGGGGCTCAAGCTGCTGCCATGTCATCCCTGGGGTTTTATACCCTCCCTGGCAAGGAGGTAAAGGAGCCCGCCACCACCTTGCCTACTCACAGTGCTTTTAACCCTAAAAACGGAGTGCTCAGGCTTCCAGTGCAGGCAGCAGCATGGGGTGGAACACGGTGGTGGCCCCACGCAGCCCAGGGAGGACTTGGCAGGGTGGGCTCTGCCCCACATGCATTAGTGATGTCAATGCAAAGTTTGGACTGGTGGCATTGGCGTCCGGCACAGGAGATGCTCCCACTGGAGCATCCATAAAAATCACCCTTACTGGTGGATTCACTGGTGGCCAGTAGGCTGTTGGGGCATACTCCCACCGCCAGGCATCAGTGGGGCTCCATGCCTTGGTGCTCGTTACCTGGTTGCTCCTTACCTCAAGGCTTGTACCTCCTCTTTAACTGAGCTAAAAAGAGCCAGTGGATGAAAACACGGGGTTGGGGTGGCATGGAATTATACCATCACCTCATGCCACATCCCCATGTGGGGAGGAACCCAGTTTTGGGGGGGTCATCTCACCCAGACAATGGCAAAGCCTACCCTGGGAGGTTTGGGAGGTGACAGCTGCCTTTTCCCTAGGAGGGCTCAGGGGGTATCCTTAAAATTACCCAATTACCCATCTCAAAAATCACCACCCATCGCTAATTTTGCACGAGGTGGAGCAAAATCCCCAGGAGGATTCAGCTTTTGCTTGGAGGGGCCGACTCAGAGCCAGGCTGCCAGCCATAGAGAGGTTTGAGCCAGGAAGAAGGGTGGCACCTGGAGATAAACATCGGCACGAGCAGGATCCATGCTTGTCCGGACCTGCTGGGTGAGGGAGATGAACTCACCACCAGCCCTTGGGGGGGAGCAGATTTGTGGGAGGAGGAGGAGGAGGGATGAGCGAGGGGAGGAAAGGCCCCCATTTTTGGAGAAGTGGTTTTGGTCCTCACAGGGAAGAGCTCATTCTCCGCTCGCTGAAATAATGCGTTTCTGGATCCTTGGTTTTCTCTGGGAGCACCATGTGCCACCGTGTCGGGCTCCCAATGCCCTGCCTCAGTTTCCCCACCAGTGCCTTGGAATCTGGCTTCTCCCATGTGACTGCCCAAAACCCCCCAATGGGAATGAGTGGGCATCCTCCGAGGCCATCCAGAAGGGGGAAAAAAAAGGAAAATCCCTCTGGAAATAGTACAATCCTGCCACCCAGTCCCACCGCTTGCTTTCCTCAGTCCAGAGTGGGAGCAATCCCTGTCTTGGTGCTGAGCTGGAGCATCTTCACTCCCTGGTCCAGCCCTGCTCCATGCTCACACATCCTCCCGCTCGCCGTGATGTTACGGAAGCGCCGGGATCTCCTATTCATCCCTGGGATCTCACTCCCACCCTGCGCCCGACCTCACGCCTGCCCGGGCCATTTTAAATCCCCCCCTTCAACCAGGCAACCCGCTTGCACAGGGATTAGGAGGGACGACCAACAGCGCTGATGTCTCTGTTACGGACTGGCAGGGCGAGGACGCAGATCCTGGCTCTCCCCTAGACACCCCACACCATGCAGGCTAATTACACGCTTCGTTAAGCAGCCGATGGACACGTGTCCATGCTGATGGGGTCGCCTGTAGCATCACTTCCAAAATTAACCTCATCCTGGAGGGTTTTCCAGCTCATTGCCCTCGGCAGACCCCGGTCCCAAGTGCAAGGATGAAATCTAGCAGAAAACAGCCCAAAAGGGATCTTTGCAAGAAATTAAAAGAAATAGGGGTGCAGGGAGCTTGGCAAACCCAAGAGCATTTCAGAGGAGTGGTTTGCCACGACGACAGCTAATTGGGATCACACCTCCAGCCCTCGCTAACCCCAAATAATTAGAAATAGGACCGTTTGAGGAGGAGAAAATCCAGATGGGGTTTAACACGGCCAGACCAGGAGGAAATCTTTTGTTTCAGGTTTTAAATCAGCTTCACAACACCGCAGGGAGCCCTGAGGGATGCGGTCACCCAATCCCCCCCTGTACAGGAGGGTCTGAGCTGCCACATGTCCTGCAAGAAGGGATGACCGAGGCAAACAGGAGGTGACATGGCTCGTGCCACTGCAGCGCTGCCCAGGGCAGTGGGATTTCCCAGCACAACCATTCCCTCCAGCTGCTTTGCTTTGCTTTTCTCCTAACGCATTAAGAAAACTCCCAGGCTCTCAGCATCCCTAAAAGCCACCAGGCAGAACCTGGTCCTACACCATCTTCCCACCATTTAAAAATCTTCTTTGCACCACGCTGCTTGCTTTGCATTAGAAGAGAAAAGGGATTTTCGCAGCTGGAACCGACTTCCAGAGTGTTTTAATCGCCCAGGACCCCTGAGACAATGTGGGGAGGAGTTTGGAGACATAGTTCTGACATGATCGCTGCAAATCCGCTGCAGATGTGGTTTCCAGGAAGCCGCCGGCTGCATTGCATTGTGCAGCCCCGCGCCGCTCCCTCTTCCCTTGGCTCTTCATGGGGCCGTGACGTTTGCCCTGCGGAGGACTTGGGAGTACCGGTGGATGAAAAGCTGGACATGAGCCGGCAACGTGCAGTCGCAGCCCAGAAAGCCAACCATATCCTGGGCTGCATCCAGAGCAGCGTGGCCAGCAGGTCCAGGGAGGGGATTGTCCCCCTCTACTCTGCTCTGGTGAGACCCCCCTGGAGCACTGCGTCCAGCTCTGGGGTCCCCAGCACGAGACAGACATGGACCTGTTGGAGCGGGTCCAGAGGAGGGACACGGGAATGGTCCGAGGGCTGGAACACGTCTGCTGTGGAGAAAGACAGATTTGGGGTTGTTCAGCCTGGAGAAGAGAAGGCTCCGGGGAGACCTTCTTGCGGCCTTTCAATACTTAAAGGGGACTTTATAAGAAAGATGGCAACAGACTTTTTAATACGGACCATAGCGTTAGGACAAGGGGTAATGGTTTTAAACTCAAAGAGGGGAGATTCAGACTAAATATAAGGAAGAAATTTGTTGCGGTGAGGGTGGTGAAACCAGGTTGCCCAGAGACCAGGTTGCCCAGAGAGGTGGTCGATGCCCCATCCCTGGAAACATTCCAGGTCAGGTTGGACGGGGCTCTGAGCAACCTGATTTAGTTGAAGATGTCCCTGCTTATTGCAGGGGGATTGGACTGGATGACCTTTAAACGTCCCTTCCAACCCAAACTATTCTATGATTCTCTGATTATTGGCAGTGCCCGGAGATCGGGTCCGAGGCCGGATCCTGGAGGCGTTGAACTGGGGGGATGGCTACATTGCGACTTGTTGGTGGAGCCTAGTCAGCCACTGGCTTCTTGCCCCTCTCTGGTGCCCTGTGGATGGGCAGGTTCAGGGATGAGCAGCTGGTTTTTAACCTATAAACCCATTTTTACCCCCAAATATCTGCCTGTTTTTACCAAACAGGGTTTGCTCTGAGCCATGGGGGCTGCATGGAGACAGCAACAGGGTTTCATTTCTTGAGATCTAGTCCCAAAACAAAGCACGTGCAGGGTGCAGACCTCCTGTGTGTCACTTGTGCTAAAATCCCACCCCGATCCATGAAATTTGGCTTGCAGTCATCCAGCGAGAGAAGGCTGGATAAAGCCTCCAGTGTTTTCTGAAGCTTTTCCGCCAAGAAAAACTATTCTGCACCTCTTTTCTTGCTTAATCAGCCCAATTTCTCCCCCATCCCTTATTCCTCCCCGCATTCGGCTTTTCTTTCCCCGCTTTGGATTAGGCTGACGATTTCCATCAAGGCACCAGCACGCCTGCACCCTTCCCCACTGCCGCATCGGAAACGCAGCTGGGCTGGAAATTCTCCGGGAAATGACCGATTTCCTCGGCAGGACAATACCCCGACGTGGAGGTCCGGCTGCCCTCAGCCCTACAAAGCCCTTTCCAGTGCCAGCGACTCAGCCGCAGAGTGCAAAGCTGCCTGGGGGGGTGATACTTGGGGGTGATCCTTGTGGTATCGAGAACAATTTTGGGTGTTATTACTAATATCATCATATTATTATTCTGCTCCTGGTGGGACGAGTCCACTCAGCAAAACCAGGGGTTGGAAATCTATCCCGGCGGCACAGCCGTGAGGAAGACCGCAGTCCGGAAACCCAGCCCTCCCGCCGCCAGCCGGGCTTTATATAGCGAGATAATAAGAGAGCAGCACAGCAGGAAAGAAACGCCCTGTGGTCCAGACTGCTGGGGCTCCAAATTGCCACCTTTGGGCAGATGTCTTCAATTAAAAGATGAGCTCAGCCTACCCCTGAGCAGGGTCTGTCTTGGGGAGGAGAAGGCAGGGGAGAGGTGGCTGGAGATGCGCTGGTTGGGATGGGGCAAGCTAAGCCTGGAGGACACGTGGCACCCACAAAGCCGGGAAGCCAGTGGGCAGCACCGTCGGGATGCCACATTCTGGGGACGCGAGTCCCTGGAGGACACACAGGAGTGGGGTGCCATCACACACCTGGAGGCAGTGCTGCAGGGACACCCTGTCCTGGGGACATGGTTCCCTCGAGGACACATGGCCACAGCACCCACAATACCATCACACACCCGTGGGCAGTGTCGTGGGGATGCCCCATCCTGGAGACATGGCTCCCCAGAGCCACATGGTCTCCTGGCAGTCCCACCTCCTGCATCTTCCCCGAGCCCCACACATGGGTCTGTCGTGGCAGGGTGTCAGAGGACAGTCCCATGTTCCTCTCTTCCCGCAGTCGATATTCGAGAGATCAAGGAGATCCGCCTGGGGAAGAACTCACGGGACTTTGAGCGCTACCCCGAGGATGCTCGCAAGCTCGACTTCACCATGTGCTTCATCATCCTCTACGGGATGGACTTCAGGCTGCGGACGCTCAGCGTGGCTGGTGCGTGGGCTCCCTCTCCGCTCTCTCCCAGCCACCCTTGGGCTCTCACCCCCTCCCCAGCATCCCATCTCCCCTATCCCAACCTCACCACCCTCCTCTCCCTCCTCCAGCTTTCTGCGAGGAGGACATCAACCTGTGGATAACGGGCCTCAACTGGCTGGTGGCGGACACCCAAAAAGCCCAGACCCCGCTGCAGATTGAGAGGTGAGGAAGGACCAGCAGGTCACATTTCTGGTCCCCATCTGGGGGGACCAAACCCTCACCATCTGTCCATCCTTTCCTTCCCAGGTGGCTGCGGAAACAGTTTGATGGGATGGACCGGTCGCGGGAAGGCAGGTGAGCACCAGCACAGCCCCATGCCAGGAAGCAGCCGGTGGGTTCAGCTGGACAGGGCTGTCTCCCCCCATTTGCACCCCAAATCTGGAGGCTGAACCAGGCTGGGGGTGAGGTTTTTGGGGCAAGGTAGTACCAGGTTATATCTGGGGTGCTCTAAGGCATCAAAAATCAGACTCGAGTGCAGGTGCTGTAAGGACCGTGGGGAACCCGATGCCCCCATGCCTGCTGCTGCATTTCCACCAGTGCCAGGAGGGGCTGGGCCATTAATGCAGCCCCTAAATATCTCCCCAAGGCAGGCAAAACCCCAAATCAAGTGAATTTGGACTTAAATGATTATGGGGATGGGCATCATCTCCAGATGGGATGATGGCTTAGAGCCCCTGGCTGGTTCTTGTATGTGCTCCCACTCCCTGACCCTCTGCTCATCGTCATGCCAGACCCCAGGTAATTAGGGGTCCTGTGCCACTGCGGGGGTCCACAGTCCGGTAGGGTTAGAGCCCCATGCCAGAGACCACGCTGGCACCAGGATTTGGGCTGGGACCCTTGGTGGTGTCGGGAGCTGAGACCCATCCAGGGGTTATCCATCCTCTGTGGGGTCTGGCCAGCGCCCTGACACCGGCTCGCCCTCCCGCAGCATCACGGTGAAGGACCTGAAGGCCATGCTGCCCCAGGTGAACTACCGCGTCCCCAACATGAGGTTCCTGCGGGACAAGCTCGTGGTAAGGACCCACCGGCCAGCCCAGCTATGCAAGGAGATGGTCTTCGAGCCCCCACAGCCAGACTGGAGCTGGCCCCAGTGTCACTGGCCCCGGTCAGGTGGCCCCACTCTCATGTAGCACCATCTCCCACAGGAGGTGGAAGCCAGGAATGAGATGACTTTCTCCCACTTCATCCAGTTCTACAAAAACCTGATGTTTGATGCACAGAAGTCGGTAAGAGCCACGGCTTGTCCTCCCAAGCATCTCCCGCCCGGTGTGGCATGTCCCCCACCAGCTAAGCCTGGTCCCCTCCTTTGCCTTGCAGGTCATTGAGCAGCTGGAGCTCTCCTTCCCATTGCGGTGAGTACCCCGGAGCCCCGCGGCTCCCATCCCGGCCAAGCCGCCAAGGGTCGGATCCATCGGGTGGGCAATGCAGCCGGGCTGCGGGGCAGAGCAGGGGATGGGAGCGGGGATGGGAGCAGGGATGGGAGTAGGGATGGGAGAGGGGATGGGAAAGGGGGTGGGAGAGGGATGGGAAAAGGGATGGGAGCAGGGATGGAACCAGGGATTGGAGAGGGGATGGGAGCAGGAATGGGAGTAGGGATGGGAGAGGGGGTGGGAGCAGGGATGAGCAGCGATGGGAGTGGAGATGGGAGTGGGGATGGGAGCGGGGATGAGCAGGGATGGGAGAGTGGATATGAGAGGGGATGGGAGAGGGGATGGGAGTGGGGATGGGAGCAGGGATGGGAGCGGGGGCTGAGAGCAGGGACAGGAACAGGGATGGGAGCAGGGATGAGCAGAGATGGGAGTGGGGATGAGAGCGGAGATGAGCAGGGATGGGAGCAGGGATGGAAGAGGGGATGGGAGAGGGGATGGGAGCAGGAATGGGAGCAGGGATGGGAGAGGAGATGGGAGAGGAGATGGGAGCAGGGATGAGCAGAGGTGGGAGTGGAGATGGGAGCAGGGATGGGTGCCAGTGATGTAGGGGCACGTCACCCTGCCCTCCTTCCCATATCCACGGGCAATGTTGCACACTCCGGCTGTGTGCCCGCCTCTCCCAGGTCACAGGGTGACACTGGGAGTGTTTGCTCTAGCAGCACCCAACAGCTTGAGGTTCTCCTTGCACCCCCGTGGCCTGCACTTTCCGCAAGCCCCTTGCCACCTGGCAAGGAGTGGGGCAGGAATGGGGGCATAGGGAGGTTGAGCTGCAGGTGGACGCTGGCGGCCTCGACTCTCCCATGGGGTCTACCCCTACTCCTGCTCCTGGTCCTCACTGATGGCCGCTCCGTGTCCCAGGAATGTGGACCGCCCCGAGCTGTGCCAAGTCTCCCTCTATGACTTCCAGAAGTTCCTGCTGCACGACCAGAAGGTGGGTGCTCTTAGAGGCCCCTGCGGCATCCTTCTCAGCCCCAACCTAGGGGACCTCCATGGGATGCCCCAGCCCGGTTATCCCCGTAACAACAGCCACGTTTACACCCCAGGAATCCTGGGCCAGCGACGTGGGCATGGTGCGGGACTACATGTGCACCTACCTCAAGGAGGGCTCCAGTGAGGCGGTGGACCCCTCCTTCCAGCTGGATGAGGTGGGTGGCCCCACACAGCACCCACCCAGGGGTGTCTCCCCAGCCCCATCAGGCTCTGACCTCTCTGCTTTCCTCCCAGTTCCTCACGTACCTCTTCTCCAAGGAGAATATGGTGATGGATGCCAAGTATGAGCGCGTGGTGCCTGAGGAGATGAACCACCCCCTGTCCCAGTACTGGATCTCCTCTTCCCACAACACGTAAGGACAGGGTGGGCTCTACCTGGGGACCTCCGTGAGCATCCCATCACCCCAGCTGGGGCAGCACTGGCTGCTGATGGTCCCTCTCTCTCTGCAGGTACCTGACAGGGGACCAGTTCTCCAGCGAGTCCTCCCTGGAGGCGTACGCCCGCTGCCTGCGCATGGGCTGCCGCTGTATCGAGCGTGAGTCCCCACAGCACTTCGCAGAGATGCTGAGCCCCCCCCAGCACCTTGGGTCACATCAGACAGACCGTCCCCTGCACCCATCCCACAGCACTGGGGTGGGGGGTCTTCCATACCCTTTGGGGGCTCAAAAACATGGTCCCCAGTGCACAGTTGGTGACCAGCATGTGTTAACCAAGGTGTCTCCCCCCTCAGTGGACTGCTGGGATGGCCCAGATGATCTCCCCATCATCTACCATGGCCACACGCTCACCTCCAAGATCAAGTTCCTGGATGTGCTGCACACCATCAAAGAGCATGCGTTCGTCACCTCTGAGTAAGCCCCAGCCCCCCAGTGACACCCCAGTTCTGGGCCGGGCAAGCAACATCTCCTTCACCTTCGTCCGAAGCCACCATTCCCACCTGCTTCCTCCAGGTTCCCCATCATCCTTTCTATCGAAGACCACTGCAGCATTGTCCAGCAGAGGAACATGGCCTCCCACTTCAAGAAGGTCTTTGGGGACATGCTGCTCACCAAGCCAGTGGACATCAATGCCGATGAGTTGCCCTCACCCACCCAGCTCAAGAAGAAGATCCTAATTAAGGTGTGGACAAGGACTGTTTTGGGCTGGGAGGGATGGTGATTCTCTCAAATCTTGGGACTCAAGAGTGATATCCCTCTGTGCACAAGTAGGACATCTCTCCAATATTCTTCTGCAAGAGACGGTCAAGGGGAACAGGGGGTGGTGGAAAGGGACCTGCAGAAGCCCGAGCATGGCCTGAGGGCTGGGAGCTCAGTGTGATGGGGACATCATGCCCACCACTGAGCTCCCCTCCCTGGGCTGTCCCCAGCACAAGAAGCTGGTCGAAGGGAACCTGTACGAGGAGGTCTCCACCGCCAGTTACTCGGAGAACGACATCAGCAACTCCATCAAGAACGGCATCCTCTACCTTGAAGACCCCATTGACCACGTAAGGGTCTCCCTGCCGATGGCAGCCAGGTGCCAAGCAGGGTCTGTCAGATGGGGATGAGCATTGGGTTTGGGCTGAGCATGGGGCATGGGCTCACTAGACCATTGCAATGCTGTGGGGGACGGGAGGGGGCAGAAACAGGCATCCCAAAGCCCTGTCCATCCATGCCATCATCCTCCCCACACCAGTGATGCTCTTCCTCCCTCCCAGACCTGGAGCCCCCATTATTTTGTCCTGACGAGCAACAAGATCTACTACTCAGAGGAGACATCCCGCTACCAGTTCAATGAGGATGAAGAGGAGGTGGAGCAGAAGGAGGTGTGTGAGGGTCAGGATGCATCCAGGGAGCAGGGGGATTTAGGGAGGACTTTGTGGGGAAGGCGAGAGAGTGGCAATGCCCGTTTTGGGGTGAACTTGCAGGAGTTCAACAACAACGAGCTGCACTTCACGGAGAAGTGGTTCCACGGGAAGCTGGGAGGTGGCCGCGACGGGCGACAGATCGCCGAGAAGCTGCTGCACGAGTACTGCACCGAGACGGGCGGCAAAGACGGCACCTTCCTGGTGCGCGAGAGCGAGACCTTCGTGGGCGACTACACCCTCTCCTTCTGGTAGGAGCCCCAGCGGGGAGACAGGATCCCACCCTCCCCGAGCCGGTCTGGGCATCCCACCGGGGATTGACCCTCCAGCTGATCCCTGGGCTGGTGGTGGGAATGGCTTTTTTGGGGGGGAAACGCCACATTTTTGTGCAGCACGCAGACCCCCCGAGCGTGGGATGGTGGGGTCGTGGACCTGAATTGACTCACCCCTGCCTTTCCCCCACCACCATGGCAGGAGGTCCAGCCGGGTGCAGCACTGCCGGATCCACTCGAGGCAGGAGGCCGGCGCCACCAAGTTCTACCTGACGGACAACCTGGTCTTCGACAGCCTCTACAGCCTCATCTGCCACTACCGCGAGGTGCCGCTCCGCTGCAACGAGTTCGAGATGCGCCTCACCGACCCTGTCCCCCAACCCAATGCCCACGAGAGCAAAGAGTGAGGATGGTCCCCATCCCCTCGGTCCCTTGGGTCCACCAGCCTCCTCCATCCCCGGCGTCAGGTCTTGGGTGCCCCCCGGGGTGTGGAGATGCTGGTACCAGCCCACCACCTCCATGCTCTGCCCGGCCAGGTGGTACCACGCCAGTTTGACGCGCCTGCAGGCCGAGCACATGCTGATGCGGGTCCCGCGGGACGGAGCCTTCCTAGTGCGCAAGCGCAGTGAACCCAGCTCCTACGCCATCTCCTTCCGGTAAGCGCGGACATCCCGGTTCCCGGAAGCCGGTTGGGCTCGGCCACGGTGCCCACGTTGCCAGCCAAGCTGAGAACTGCCTGGCTGGTGTCTGTTGTGACTCCATCCTGGGTGGCAGGGGTTTGTGCTGAGTCAGCGGGGTGACGTGGTGGGACGCACGATACTGTCCGGTGATGGGAGAGCCACGTCCTCAGGGCGGTCACCCCGGTGGCATCCCTGCTGGGGCAGGGCATCACCTCCTGCCCGTCCCCTTCATGGAGCCAAGGTCCGGCCAGCCCTCACATATCCCCCCTGGCTCTCTTGGCCCCAGGGCAGAGGGGAAGATCAAGCACTGCCGCATCCAGCAGGAAGGTCGGCTTTTCATGCTGGGCAGCTCGGCCGAGTTTGAGAGCCTCGTGGACCTCATCAGCTACTACGAGAAGCACCCGCTCTACCGCAAGATGAAGCTGCGTTACCCCATCAACGAGGAGACCCTGGAGAAGATGGGCACCACCGTGAGTGCTCCCAGGGTTGGGGATGGTGGGGATGGGGACCCAGTGCCATGGGCAACCAAATTCCATCCCCAGCTCCACCATGGTGGGAAGGTCTCCTCCAGCCTCGTGGTGGAAGCCCAACCAGAACTGGCCAAGCTCGTTCCGCAGCCATTGCCCATGGTTATAGCTGCACTGTAATTCCCTTCCAACAAGTTGCAAAGGGATACTAGGTCTCTCTCAACCTCCTCTCGATCCCATGTGGTAGTCCAGCTCCCACCACATCCCCTTGTAGCCCCTGCCCACATCTGGGTGACCCACTCAGGCATTTCTCCTTGCAGGAGCTGGACTATGGAGCTCTGTACGAGGTGCGGACCCCCCACTTCTATGTAGAGGCCAACAAGATGCCAATGGCCAGGGTAAGGGGCTGAGCTGGTGTCCCTGGGAGGTGGAGGGTGGTGGGACATGACAATTCAAGTGCTGGGGCTCCTGGGTGGTTCCACCCCCAGACCCACCACATCCCCCACCACTGACCTGAGAAGTGGTGATGTTTTGCTGCGGTTTTCTGACCCTCAAGTGATGCTGGAGCTGGACCCTTCCCACATCACCATCATTTGGGGACAGTCTGAGCTCCAGTGACAGCATTGTCACAGCATGGGGGGACGGACGGGTCTGGAGAGAGTCCAGTCTGGAGCAAGGACTTGACACAAGTTTGCCCCAAAAGCAGGGAAACCCCCATGGATCCCTTTGCACTGGGGAACCCCCAAAAAGCAGGTTTAGGGTCAGTTCCCAGGTTGTGCAGCCTCCATCCTCAGAGGTTTTTGGGACAGGCTGGTCTCAGAGCTGACCCAATCTCCATCCTTTGAGGTTTTTGGGACTGGGCTGGTCTTGGAACTGACCCTGGAGGAGGTTGGACTGGAGCTCCAAGGTTCCTTCCCTGTGATCCTACAATCCCATGGTCCAGCACTGCTCTGCCTTAAAGGTCCCTTTGCAGCAGAGGAACTCTCAGGCTAAGACCAAACATGGGAAAGCTTAACCCAAAGGGTTTTTTTCCAGAAAGTGTGGTAATATCAGGGGATTAACCCCTTCAGTGCACCAGGAGAAACCATTGGGGGACCCAGAAGAGGAACCCGCTTTGTGCTGAACGGGGTGGTCCTACAGGACCACAGGCACCTCCAGCCCTCTTGTCCCCTCTGACACGTCTCACTGCTGGTGTGAGCAATTTGGGGGCATCATTTGGGGTGTTGGACCTTCAGGAGCCCCCATGCTCCACCATGGGGGCTTGAGGAGCTGGGCTGAGTGGGGCACGCTGTCCACCAGCGTCCCCGGGCACCGGCTGGTGACACGTGTCCCTCTCCCCTGTGGTCCAGTGCACGGTGAAGGCTCTCTACGACTACAAAGCACAGCGGGAGGATGAGCTGTCGTTCTGCAAACAGGCCATCATCCACAACGTCGACAAGCAGGACGGCGGCTGGTGAGGGCGGTTGGGTGGCCCTGGGTGGACATTGCCGTGGGTGGGAGGTGGAGGGGACACCCTGGGTTTTCCCGTGGGTCGTCCCGCGGTGGGTTTTAATTGCCTCCTTTTCTGTCCCCCCACCCTTTCTCCGACTGCTTCCCTACATTGCATGCAGCATGAACACCCCTTTCCCCCCCCAAATCAGTCCGCTTGCCTTGATCCTCTCACCCCTTGCAGGTGGCGGGGGGACTACGGGGGCAAGAAGCAATTGTGGTTCCCGGCCAACTACGTGGAGGAGATCGTCAGCACACAAGCACAGGAGCAGGATGAGGCTGTGAGTGCCATGTCCCCACGCACCCGGGACCGAGGCCACCTGAGATGCCTCCAGCCCCGTTCCAGCCCAGACCCGTATCCAGAGGCTGGAGGATGCTCCTGGTCCCACTCCAGCTTGGACCCTTTTCTGGAAGCTGGAGGATGCTCCCAGCACCATGCCAGCCCAGACCCTTATCCAGAGGCTGGGGGATTCTCAACAGAGAACACATGCCAAGAGGGTGGTTTTTTTCTCTGCTTTTGCTCAGACTTGGCCGATTCAGAGGGCTGGAGGGAGGCTGCCAAATGGAGTGGGCACCAGGCTCGGCCCCGCATGCCTCCCCCACCACCCCCTCTCCCTTCCTCTCTTGCAGTCATCGGAAAACAGCCCCCTGGGGAACTTCTTGAAGGGCTTCATCGATGTGCCATCCTGCCATGTCGGTGAGTGTCCCCACCACGTCCCCGTGGTGGCTGCGGGAGCCCGCCGGGATGGCGTGCACCCAGTGCTGAAGCTCAGTGCCGTGAGCTGAGGCTCCCCAAACTCATCACGCAACTGCCAGCAGGGCTTGTGCTTGGCACAATGTGCCGGGAGCAACATGGGGCTGGGTTCGGAGGGATTTGGCTGATTTGGGGGGAATATGGAGGAATTCAGAGGTCCAAATGATTCAGGGGATGTTTACCCCTGGCTCAAAGGACAATGCATTTCAGTGTGGAAAGCTGAAACCATACATTAGAAAAATGGGATCCTCGCAGGAGGAGGACCCCGATGGCTGGTGGGGTGCCAGGAGGGGCTGGTGGGGGCCCGGGAGCGGGACCGCTGAGGTTTCGTTTGCTCCACAGAGCCATCCTTTGGGAATGTCTTCGAGTAAAGCCCCCCTCTGATGTCCTTATAGTTATCTCCAAAGACGGGAGGAGCTCCAAACCATTTGTCTTCACCATCCATTCCCAGCAGATGTCCCACGCAGCCCAGTCGCTGGATGTGGCCGCGGACACGCAGGAGGAACTCAGCGAGTGGGTGGCCAAGATCCGAGAGGCCACGCAGAACGCCGACGCCAGGGTGAGGGGCACCGGGGTACAGAGGATGGGGGTGGACGGTCCCGTCCCCCAGCGGATGGTCCCCAAAGTCTCCGAAGGAGGAGGCTGGAGGGAGACTTTCAGCTCCTGTTTTCCCTTGTGCAGATGCAAGAGGGGAAGATCATGGAGCGGAGGAAGAAGATTGCGCTGGAGCTCTCCGAGCTGGTTGTGTATTGCCGCCCGGTGCCGTTTGATGAGGACAGTAAGAGCTGGAGAAGGGGGTTGATGGGATGAGCATGGGAAGAGATGGGTTGGGGGGGGAACCAAGCAGTCACAGTGGGCCACTCCCAGGCCACCAGAGAGCCCCATGTCCTCCACTGATGGTCACCTTGGTGCTTTCAGAGATTGGCACGGACAAGGCATGCTACCGGGACATGTCCTCCTTCCCGGAGACCAAGGCGGAGAAGTATGCCAACCGCAGCAAGGGCAAGAAGTTCCTGCAGTACAACCGGCGCCAGCTCAGCCGCATCTACCCCAAAGGGCAACGCCTGGACTCCTCCAACTACGACCCGTTGCCCATGTGGATCTGTGGTAGCCAGCTCGTGGCCCTCAACTTCCAGACGCCTGGTAAATCCTGCTCCTGGGGTGGTTGCTGGGCTCATCCCCACAGGTCACCCCAAAATCCCCATCCCCAGTGGCTCTGCCCTGGCCCCTGTTGCTGGAGGTGGTTTGGATGATCTCTCCAACCTTTGTCCTCATCCTGATGGGGACATCTCCAGGCAATTCTTGGGTGCTCCATGCAAAACCCAGCTGCATCCCTTCTGCAACCAGGGTTGGGGGCTCTTAGCAGGGGATTTGCCAGGGCACGACCTTCTGCCCGAGGACCTCAGGGAGGTCCCTGAGCCCCATGGCTCAGAGCTCCTCCGTCCCCATGGCCACAGACAAGCCGATGCAGCTGAACCAGGCACTCTTCATGCTCGGTGGCCGCAGCGGCTACGTTCTGCAGCCTGACATCATGAGGGATGAGACTTTCGACCCCTTCGACAAGAACAGCCTGAAGGTCGTGGAGCCCATTACGGTCCAGTTGCAGGCAAGTGGGCAAGGACAGCAAGTCCACCTTGAGGTGGTCACCATCAAGATGGCGACTTGCTTCTGCCTCGTTTTTGGGTCAACTGGGGGTGGTTTTTACATGTTTCAGCCACCAATTTGCTCCATGGAGTTTGTTACCCCATGATCTCTTGGATTTGTTGGTCTTTCTCTGCATGTGGCATCATTTTTCTGGGGGGACAACCCCACAATTGCACAGAGCTGAGCCTAACTTGAGTGAGAGCAAGGTGGAGGGTAAAGTAGATAAAACAAGCCCAGAAGCACCTTACTCAACCCTTGGGTAATTTCGGTGTTAGAGCAGGGACAGGTTGGTTCGTAGGCACCTGACTCTTGAGCACGGCATGAATCCAGCAAAAGTTTTTAAAATAATTTCATGGATACAGCTAAAATCAAGCTAAAACCAGTCAAAAATCATAAAGAAGTTGTGGTGTGGCTAATTATAGCCATGAAGCTTTTGGCAAGCCCAAACCAACTGAGCCATGGGGCTGGCTTGAGGAACACTTCCTTGCTGAGCATGGCCAGACCTTACCCTCCTCTTCCTCCTCTTCCTCCCACAGATCCTCGGCGCCCGGCACCTGCCCAAGAACGGGAGGAGCATCGTGTGTCCCTTCGTGGAGGTGGAGGTGTGCGGCTCCGAGTATGACAACAGCAAGAACAAGACGGATGTCGTAGGTGAGGGTCCACATGGGTGACATTCCCACCCAGCCCCAGGGATAGGCAGGGATGCTGGGACAACCGTAACCGTGCCCTTTGGGGTTCTCTTGGACTTGTGGGTGATGGGGCTGGGTTTCGTGAAGAGGACAGGCATCTCCCACCAACGTGCTGGTGCCATGCCCGTGATGTTCATGCGTCTAACCCCGCTCTGACCCTCCCTGCTCTCTCCTTGCCCCATAGCTGACAACGGCTTCAACCCTGTCTGGCTCTTCAAGCAGTTCGTCTTCGACATCAACAACCCTGAGTTTGCCTTCCTCCGCTTTGTGGTGTATGAGGAGGACATGTTCAGCGACCCCAACTTCTTGGCACAAGCCACCTTCCCCGTTAAGGGCCTCAAAACAGGTACGGTCCTTCTACCCGCACCACCATCATCATCATCATCATCAAATCATAGAATCATAGAATGGTTTAGGTTGGAAGAGACGTTTAAAAGTCATCTAGTTCCCTGCAACCCCCCTGCAATCATCATCATCATCATCATCATCATCTCCTCGAGGATCTGGCCATGGGTCTGAGCTTTTGTCATGGTGTTGTGTCCAGGCTACCGGTCGGTGCCATTGAAGAACAGCTACACCGAGGACCTGGAGCTCGCCTCCCTCCTCATCCACATCGAGATCATCAACGCCAAGGCAGGTGGCCCAGGCGGCTTGGGGAACCCCGTGCCTCAGTTTCCCCAGCCAGAGCAAGGGCGAACAGCACCCTGGGGTGTCCTGTCCACCCCACCAGCATCATACCCTTTTGTCGGAGCAGGAGGAAGACGAGGAGAACCTCTACTCATCCATCCAGCAACTACGGGACCGCGCCAGCGAGCTCTCCAGCCAGGTCTCCAGCTACGAGCGCACCAACGGCTGTGACTCCCGCTACCAGCAACGCCTCGACGAGCTACGGGCAGCCCAGGAGCGGCTCATGGAGCTCACCGAAGTCCGCAACCGCAAGTGAGTGTGTCCCCTCCCCGTGACTTTGGGAGGTCCCTCTTGGGAGGGTCCTTAAGGCCACCACCCTGCTCCCCACCAGGTTGATGGAGAAGAAGAAGAGGGACCGGCAGATGGTCACCAAACGCAGCTGAGCTGGATGGACACGAGCCTGCCAACCCGCTGCGGACCTCCCCTGCCACCTCCTCTCCCGCTGCAAAGGGAGGTGGGGTGGCTGGATCTGGACCCCCACACACGCCCGGGGCTGGGTGACAGCAACGTGACAAATTTGGGGACGAAAGGGGACTTCGGGTAGTTCTGCCTGCGATGTTTCTCTGTCGGGGCGAGGCGGGAGGCGGGATGCTCTGGTGTAAATCCCGGGTGCCTCTGGCTTCGTCCCATGTCCCCTGGAGCTCGTGGCCATGTCCCTGTCCCCGCAGGGTGGCCACCCCAGCTCTTCTTCACCCTGCATCCTCCGTGTCCCACCACCCCATGGCAGGGAGGGGGGCGATGAGCCCTGTGACCGATGGGGAAACTGAGGCATGGGTGCCCAGCCGGCACAGGATGGGGCAGGACCGGCCACCTCCATCCTGGGGACAGGACCGGCTGGCAGCAAGGCACCAGGATGGGGACACAGGGGACACTTTGGGGGGGGGGGTAGGGGGGACATTTTGCCCCCCCGCTATAAATATCTGTATTTTCTTCTTTTATCCAGCGTGTACATACGGCACGGGAGCGGGGGGTGGGGGGTGTCTGTACCAGCCACAGTATTAGGGCACAGGGGGGACCCCAAAATGTCCGGAGATGCCCTCGGCATGGGCGTGAGGGAGCGGGGGACCAGGTCTGGGGGTGCCCCATGGGGCCAGGGTGGCCGGTGACAGGGTGCCCTGAGCAGGCACCGGGCAGATGCAGGCACCAAGGTGGCCCCAAAGGGGACAGGGATGTCCCCAAAGTGACGCCAGCGTTAGCACCAAACCCTGGGAATGGGGACGGATCCTGCTGGTAAAGCCCATGGAGGTGGTGCCCAACGGGACGGTGGCTGGGGACATCTCGGGGTGTCCCCCAGGGTCGGGGCGTCCCGGTGGGGGGATCTGTGTATTCTTTGTATGAAAATAAATCTATTTAGCCAATATTTATACCCCGTTGCCGTGGTCTGGTGTCCCCCGCCCCATCCCAGCGCCGATGTCCCTGGGGTGGGTGATGTCCCCAGGGTGGTGGCTTAGTGGTCCCGGATCCGGTGTGTCACCCTTGTCCCTGTGAGGTGTCCCGGCAGCGGTGGGGACACTCTGGCAGCGCGTGGGTCTGTGCTGCGGTGGGCAGGGCCACCCGGGGAGGGGATGTGGGACAAGGGGACATGGGGAGCAGGACGTGGGATACAGGGCACAGGGCATGGGGGACACAGGGTACAGAGGTGCGGTGACACAGGGACAATGGATACAGAGCCGTGGGGATGCAGGACACAGGGTCATGGGGACACAGGGCTCTGGGGACACACAACTGTGGGGACGCAGGGACTATGGGGGGAGACAGCTATGGGGACACAGGGACTATGGGGACATGGGACACTGGGACATAGGGACATGGGACACAGGGCTCCGGGGACACACAGCTGTGGGGACACAGGGACTATGGGGACATGGGACACTGGGCCATGGGGACACAGAGCTATGGGGACATGGGGACACGGGGACACTGGGCCATGGGGACACACAGCTATGGGGACACAGGGACTATGGGGACATGGGACACTGGGCCATGGGGACACACAGCTATGGGGACACAGGGACTATGGGGACATGGGACACTGGGCCATGGGGACACACAGCTATGGGGACACAGGGACTATGGGGACATGGGACACTGGGCTATGGGGACACAGGGCTCTGGGGACACAGGGACCATGGGGATATGGGGACACAGAGCCATGGGGACACACAGCTATGGGGACACAGGGACACCGGGCCATGGGGACACCGGGCCATGGGGACACAGGGACTATGGGGACATGGGACACTGGGCCATGGGGACACCGGGCCATGGGGACACAGAGCTATGGGGATGCAGGGACTATGGGGACATGGGACACTGGGCCATGGGGACACAGGGACTATGGGGACATGGGACACTGGGCTATGGGGACACAGGGCTCTGGGGACACAGGGACCATGGGGATATGGGGACACAGAGCCATGGGGACACACAGCTATGGGGACACAGGGACACAGGGCCATGGGGACACCGGGCCATGGGGACACAGGGACTATGGGGACATGGGACACTGGGCCATGGGGACACTGGGCCATGGGGACACAGAGCTATGAGGATGCAGGGTCTATGGGGACATGGGACACTGGGCCATGGGGACACAGGGACTATGGGGACATGGGGACCCTGGGCCATGGGGACACACAGCTATGGGGACACAGGGACTATGGGGACATGGGACACTGGGCTATGGGGACACACAGCTATGGGGACACAGGGACTATGGGGACATGGGACACTGGGCCATGGGGACACAGGGACTATGGGGACATGGGGACACTGGGCTCTGGGGACACACAGCTATGGGGACACAGGGACTATGGGGACATGGGACACTGGGCTATGGGGACACACAGCTATGGGGACACAGGGACTATGGGGACATGGGACACTGGGCCGTGGGGACACAGGGACTATGGGGACATGGGGACACTGGGCTCTGGGGACACAGGGACTATGGGGATATGGGGACACAGAGCCATGGGGACACACAGCTATGGGGACACAGGGACACTGGGCCATGGGGACACAGGGACTATGGGGACACGGGGACATGGGGACACCGCGGACCGCCCTCCGCCCGCCGGGCCCCGCCGGCCCCGCCTCAGGTCCAGCAGAGGGCGGGGCGTGGCAGCCGCGAGACCCGCCCTCCGGCAGCCCTGCCACCGCCCCCCTCTCCTTCATTGGCTACCTGGCCTATCCCTCCCCCCCCACGCCACTTCCCATTGGCTAGCAAACCGGTGGCTGAGGGGCGGGCCGGAAGTCCGCGCTCCCCGCGGCTCTGTGGTAACGTCCCCTGAGGCGGAAGAGCGGGGCTGTGGCGGCGGCGGCGGCGGGAGACGGTGAGAGCCGGGGGGTCGGGGGGGGGCTCCCCTCCTCGGCCATCGCCCCTCAGCGGGGTCTTCCCCCGCTGACCCCCGGCCCTGGAGCCCCCCCGGTCCCCCTGTGGGCCCCTCTCAGCTCCCCCCCCCCCCCCAGGTACCTCAGGGTCAGGTCCGTGGAGAGCCTTCCTCCAGCCCAGCCTCAATTTACTGCTTTAATTTGGCTTTATTTTTAATTATCCGGCGCTTCCCAGGTTCCCCTCAGCGCAATCCGTCAGGTTTCAGCGCCGTTTGAAACACCACAAGCCCAAATATCGCACACCGGTCTGGGTGTGCTTTTATTTCTGTTAACCTGGGAGGGAATTGTGCATATTCGGTTGTTAAAGAGGTGCTTTATTCTTGGGTTTTGGTGAGGGAAACGGTTTATTCTTGGGTTTTGGTGAGGGAAACGGTTTATTCTTGGGTTTTGGTGAGGGAAATGGTTTATTCTTGGGTTTTGGTGAGGGAAACGGTTTGTTCTGGTTTTCCTCTTTTTGGCAGCATTTAAAGCATGCTGGGGTTTATTGTATTCCTTATGGAGAGAGAACTTTTTTTAAAAAAAAGTAAAATAAATCCAAAGTCCTGAAAACGGAAGATTGAATATGGGGGAGGGGGAGTTGGGACACAGCATCTTATTCTTTAATTCCTTCCTTTTAAAAAATCACAGAATTTCAAGCCTTTGCTCTGCCGGCAGAGTGATAAAATGTCAGCAGAGAGTTGCGTGGATGGGAAATAAGGGAACTGCTGCACGCCACGGGATTTCTTCCACTTCCACCGCCTGCCGTCGCCTCCCAACGCAGTTATTGCAAAGGAGGGGGTCTTGCCCTGGCACGGCTGTGTACCCCCGTAGTGCCCCGTGACTTCAAGGTGGTCATCCCAGAGTGAATCCTGCTGGGTTCCCTCGGCAGAAAGAGGGAAGAGCGCGAGTGTGGTTTGCACCGCTGTGGCAGGGCAGGTTCGGTTGTCGAATCTCTGGCTACGTGGATAACGTGTATCTGCTATACATGTGAAATTAGCTCCAGTGGCAGACCCAAGCAGATGCTACTTTAGGAGACCCATAGCTTTCTGCGGGGGTTATTCCGTTCTGAGACCAGATCTTCAGCCGCAGCAAACGAGCGTTGCCCAAAAGCAGTACAGCAGCATTTGGATCAGGTCTCCGAGCCATCCTTCTGCCCGCAAAGGTTAAAAAATAAGAGTGAAAGGGAGACAGCTCCTGTAGGAAGCTGCCACGATGAGCCCAAACACAAGGAAAGCTCCAGGATCTGATCAGGCACTGGGTGACTTTTTTTTTTTTTCCAACACGAGCAGTGATTTATCTTTTCCTAATACTTTAAAAAATGAGCTCTCTCGATATTAGTCTCCCGTGAAGTCCCCAGTAACGCTGCCTTCCTCCTTGCTGAGCTCTGTGCAGCTTTTCTGTTCAAGCTCTGCCTACGTTTTCCTCCCAACCCACCCGTTTATTGTTCTTGTGAGCAGCTGCATTCGTGCTTCCTGCCACAATGCCCCGAGTGAGTTTCTACTTCCCTTAATTGCATCTGCTCAATTCCTCCTCTCTCCATTTTGAACTTTTAAGAAACTTCTACCAGGTAGCCCATCGTGGAGACATCTTTTTTCCTTCCTTAATTTCCTCCATGGCCTAGAAATGGGCACGTCTCTTATTTTCTCTATATTGGCCAAGTTGGGCCAACCAGTTCTATCCACCTGCAGGAAGAAGTTTCTATATTCATCCCTTTTTTATGTTGTAACAAAAAGTCTGGGTCCTGGCTGTGTGTGGTATCATCAGAAGTGAGATGTGGAGGGGTAAACTGCATGAGAATTTAACTAGAATTTAACTAAAATTTAAGCGCAAAAATGTACTTCTGATTGCAGATATTTGAATTTCTTTTAATGTATTTGTTTTGAAAGGTGGTGATCTTTAGTGCTTCAGCATAGTAATGCAGTAGGTGCTGTGCTTTGCGTATGTTTTGAATATTAACGTGCTTTAACACAACATCGAAGAGCTGTAGTCACAGACTAGAACTCCCTTTTTAGAGGATTTTTAAAAGGCAGAATTTAGCCTTTGCTCCACTCCTGCAATTAAGTATGAAAAGAAAGCAGGAGGTGGAATTTAATGAGGCTGTTCTGGCAGTGCAGCATTGTAGAGAACAGGCCAGACGAGGAGATGCTGCTCTGTGCGACTTCTTATTGGAAGGGTTTAGTAGAGAAGACGGAGCCAGACTCGTCCCATGGATGCATGGTGAGGGGACAAGAGGCAACGGGGACAAGCAGGAACGTGGGAAACCTTGGTTAGATGGAATTTTCTCTTTTTCACCATGAGGGTGATCAAACACTGGAACAAGGGACCAGGGAGGCTGTGGGATCATTCTCGTTGGAGATGCTCAAAACTCAGCTGGGTGGGGTTTTAAGCAACCTGCTTTGAGCATGGGGTTGGGCTCGAGACCTCTTCCAACCTGAATTCTTCTGAGATCTTCTGCGAT
This sequence comes from Harpia harpyja, assembly GCF_026419915.1. Classification (NCBI taxonomy): domain Eukaryota; kingdom Metazoa; phylum Chordata; class Aves; order Accipitriformes; family Accipitridae; genus Harpia; species Harpia harpyja. The sequence continues at coordinate 78,449,030 of NC_068944.1, forward strand.
AACATGCATGTATCTTCGCTGGTGTGACTCTCTCGTTTCTCACAATCCAGGGGAATGACGATGACCAGCCTTCTGCCTTCAGCAGGGGACGGAAACTGCTATTACATCCTGACAGAAGACTGTGCCTATGGCAGCAAGTACTTCCAAGCTGGGAACATGTGCTTCTGCAGCGAGAGAAGTTACCTGCGCAACTTCTCTGATGACAGGCCCCCGGCTTGCTTCTTGAAAGTCATCATGCTGGATGACAGCTCCACCGTCACGATAAATGTAGAAATCCTTCAGCCTGTGCGCGAGGAGGCGGCTGTCTTCCTTCTGGCCATCAGCAGTCACAACGAACGCTTGAACTACTTCTTGGAGAGGCTGGGCCTTGAAGCAGCTCTGCGGGCCGTGCCGGGCCAAAAAGTGATGGTGGAGGTTGACCGGCAACATCTCCCTGGTATCATCCGCTACATCGGGAGCATTTACAAAAACACTTCGGCTGCGCTGTCTCCGTTCTTCTTCGGGGTGGAGTTACAGGTAAAGCGGCCAAGAAATTAAGTTGCTTATTTTCCCTTTGTGTTTGTGTATGTAACGTGCCTTTCTGGTGTGTTTTCAGGGTGAGGGAGAAAACAGAGGGCGTAGCGATGGATCTTATCATGGCACCGAGTATTTTAAGTGTAAGCGGAACTGCGGGATCTTCCTGCCGTTTAGCAGAGTCCAGTTTACTCCCATGCCAGACGACGACTACGTGAAACAGAAGCCAAAACCGGACATGGAGGAGGAGGTTCCTGTGAAAGTGGGAGATGCTGTTAGCTTCTATGTGGATGAGGTCCTCACAAAAGGAATAGCGATGGCAGTTTACAGGGAAGGAACCCAATGGTTCGTTAAAGTTTGTCCGGTAAGAGCAGCCTTTCCGCCTTTTCTTGGTTTTGGGGGATTTTTTGAAAAACTATGTTATGGCGAGACATTAAAGAGAAGTGGAAGGAATGTCCAAAAGGGACATAAGGTTACATGCAAACTTTCCAGGCCTGTTTGAAAAACTGGTTCATATTCCAGGAATGCCCTATGTCTGATAAAGCATTTAGCTGATAGATTTTTTGCTCCTTTCAGGAAGAAGAAGGAACAACTGACATTTTCAGAGAAATCCCTATGGACTCTGTTGTGAAGGAAAGCTTGCAAAGTAGGTTATCATCAGATGTGTCTGCCCTGTGTACGTTCCTGGGGATTTAGCATTTATTTCTTCTCTGCAGGCTACTGATGAGCTGAAAGTCCAACAAAAGCTTCAGCTAGTCCCAACTTAGTTGATCAGGAGGCAGAGAAGGTCCATGGAAAAGTCTCAAGTTCTGGACAAAATTCTTTGCATTAGGCAACTAAAGCTGAGTCTTCCTATTTGTCAGGAAGAAGAGAGAGTGTGATTGCAGTGCAGAAGTAATTCCTAGGGGAATTACTGGTTAAAGAGTCTTTAATTTAGCTGTAGAAGATGGAGCAGGAGCCTCATCCTGATGCCAGACAAACTCAGAGATGCACAGGTGCCAGCAGCGATGGTGTGCCTCATTGGACAGGACAAGAAATTAGTGGAATCTCTCTGTTGCCATCAAAAGACACCGTGCAGCTGTCAGGGCTGGCCCTAGGGGAGCCATCATTAGACTCTTCACCGAATTGATTCATCTCACTAAAGGCAGAAAAATAATTTGGAAGTAACCCCCCTGCTGCCGTTTCAGTAGTCCAGAATGGCTCTGTGAAGGGCTGCGTTAGCTCCAGGGCCAGCGAGAGGCTGGAGCGTGCAGCCTTGAGCGGGGAAGCAAGGAGCAGGATCATCCCCTCTCAGCCTGTTAGACCAGCTTGGCCATATCACTGGGAATTACACCTTGTGTCTCTGTTGCTCAGCTTCATGCTTGGGTGTGTGGTCTGTAATTTCAAAATAGACCTGGTATTAGATGAGATCCAGAGGTGTCTGTCATTAGGTGTTGACTTCCTACCTCACCTGACATTTTGTATTGCCCACTAGGTTTATTTTCACCGTTCGAGTCCGACATGGGCTTGGGACACCCAAACCAAATGAAACGAGAGATAAGCGAGAGTGGTGAGGAGTGCGAAAGTGGGAATTCATCCCTGGAGGTGAACTCCATGGTCCAGATCACCTTGGACAAGGGAAACCAGGTTTCGGGAATCATCCGCTGGTTGGGCTACCTGCCCCAAATTAAGCACAAAATGGCAGGAGTTGAACTGGTAAGGAGCAAAATATTTCCTGCTGTGAGATTGTATATCAGAACAGGCAGGTCTTGGTTGCTCTTCTCTTTTAAGACCTTCAGCTTGTGGCTGTGTATCTCACAGCCTGACCTGGGCCTCTGTCATGGTTTAACCCCAGCCAGCAACTAAGCACCACACAGTTGCTCACCCACTTCCCCCCTCACCCAGTGGGGTGGGGGAGAGAATCGGGAAAAAAAAACCCTAAAGCTCATGGGTTGAGATAAGAACAGTTTAATAGAACAGAAAAGAAGAAACTAATAATAATAACAATAGTAAAATGACAATAATAATAATAAAAGGATTGGAATATACAAGTGATGCACAATGCAATTGCTTGCCACCCACTGACCGATGCCCAGTTAGTCCCTGAGCTGCAATCCCCCCAACCCGCTTCCCCCAGTTTATATACTGGGCATGATGTCACATGGTATAGAATACCCCTTTGGCCAGTTTGGGTCAGCTGCCCTGGCTGTGTTCCCTCCCAACTTCTTGTGTCCCTCCAGCCTTCTTGCTGGCTGGGCATGAGAAGCTGAAAAATCCTTGACTTAGTATAAACACCACTCAGCAACAACTGAAAACATCAGTGTGTTATCAACATTCTTCTCATACTGAACCCAAAACATAGCACTATACCAGCTACTAGAGAGAAAATTAACTCTATCCCAGCCGAAACCAGGACAGCCTCTGATGTGTCAGAGTGTGAACTGTGAGGGCAACGACACAATTATGCCCCTCCTTAGGCTGGGGAGGAGAGCCAGCGGCATGATTATGAGGGTTGGTTTGCTCTCTTCAAGAGCAGTGTTACTGGTATGTGGGATGGAATAATCATGAATCCTACAAGCAGCATCAATAGGTTCAAAACATAACCAGAATAAATGAAAACAGTCAACAAAACGGGACGAAACGTGTATACAGCTCTTAAGATATTAAATGGCCATATGGGGGATCACGGAAATTTTTGTGGAAAGCCTGCTCTCATGCTATTCCTCAATGCTTTTTCCCCAGGATGAAGATAAGGGGGTCACTGCTGGCGAATGGCTGGGCAAATACTACTTCCACTGCGCTCCAAAGCGTGGCCTCTTCGTGAGGCTGCAGTCCTGCCAGCCCGACGTTCGCTTCCAGTGTTCGCGCAACAGTGAGCTGAGCTTCATGGATTTTACTAAGTTCTCTGGGGAGAGGGGAGACGGGGCTGTGCTGGGACAAGGCACGCTACAGAGAAGCTTCATGCACAGTGTCTTAATCAGCAGTTTAATATTCTTCACTTTCTTTGAGCGTTCCCAAAGATGTCAGTTTTAAGGATGCTGAAGTTGCCATGATGGTATTTATAGGGAATGCCCCACAAGTGAGAGAGATGGTAAGCAATTTATTACAGGGATAATGTAGACTAGGACATTGAATATAGGGCAACATATTGTGAGTGGCTCTAAAAATGAGGCCTTGGTGGCACGGATGCGTTGGAGAAGGGGAAGCTGGCAGGAAGTGTTGGGGGGTAACAAGAGGATAGAAGTCCAGAGCAACAGTCTTTGCAAGGCATCATGAATGCTGCAAGCAAGACAGGGCTCTTCTGCCTGTGGTTTTCAGGGCAGAAGAAAAGGTCTTGTGTAACTGAGACTGGAATATGGACAAGTGTTTTAGCTATAGGGTCTGGCATAGCTACTGTACGTTAAATGTAGACCGCACATGTGGCTCTGGAGAATTGGAGCAGGAGCTCAGGCCCATGGCCAAGATGTCAGGTGATAATGGTGTTGCACCTGGGGACTGAGAAATAAGAGGGAGCTTGGAAAGGGAGAGAGGATGAAATAAATTTTAACGTAGAGCTTGTTGCAATGATAAGACATTCACAAGAAGATGTGGGGAAGAACAGGCCAGTATTTTCATTTGAACAGGAAGAAATTCCTCCAGCGCAGAGAAGACAGTGTGAACTAGCCGTTTAGAAACTGTAAATGAGATCACTGTAAACGAGAAGACAGGATTCCTGTAGGGACTGTCCAAAAACTGGGAGAAGGGACAAGACAGAATGTCTTAAGGACATGCTGAAGAGAGGGGATTGAATTACAAGTGGAGAATGCTGAAGAAACCAGGAAGGACCAGATTGAGAAAGCCACCTTTGAGGCTTAAGGACATGACAGGCCAGCGGGATGAGGCTATCAAAGCACAGTTGCCTGTTTGTCCCCTTGCTACTGGGGTCACAGGTCTCTCAACAGAGAGATCCCAAGCTTGCATATAACACAACACCAGCTTGTTTGTAGCTCTTTTGGTCTTCATTATACTTGGCATAACGATGGCAGAGGCGGTATGGATTGCTAGGGCAGGTCTGTGCTGAAGAAGAGATGGTTTGGTTTTGTCTCCTTTTCCAGTAGATGAATTGCTGGAGACAAATCTTCATCTCAGCATGGCTGAGTCCCAGCAGAAGCAGTGCAGAAGAGTGTGGTGTTGACTTCTGAGCAGAGCAGACCTCTGGGGCATTGGGGAAAGGCAGAGCTGACTCAGACGAGGTGGGAAGCTAAAGAGAGTTGCTTTTGTTGCTTCTCTTGCAGGAGGGCAAGAAGTTCTTCCGCAGACTCCAGACAGTTTTCCTCCCCTCAGGAACGAGGCAGCAGTGCGTGTTCTGCGAGGGCGGATGAAGGGGATCCAAGGCCATTGTAATTCCTGCTATATGGACGCAGCTCTCTTCAGGTAAGGACCTGGCTGAGTGGTGCCGTTCCATTAAATGAATGCTTTTTCAGTTGGGCAAAGCCCTAAACCACAGCATTTCCTTGGATTTCTGAGGTGGCTGGAAATTAACCCAGTATAGAGCAGAATGTGTGGAGACGCAGCCTCGATGCTTGCTGCTTTTTGATCTCCTTCCTAATCTGGTAGGTTCTCAGGCCCTGAAGTACCCCTCAGGAGTACCTGAGGTACCTGTGTGTCTGTCATGCAGGGCAGTGAGAGATTGTAGCTCTCTGGACTTGGACCGTGTTGACTCTGTTACTGGAGGTAATGTCTGGAAGTATTTCAAAGAAACCGCCTGGGAGGTCCCAGCTTCACTGTGCAGCACTGTCTGGAGAGGAAAAGACTCGGTGGTGCCCCCCCCATGAGCAGTTTTGGCTGCAAAGTACAAGATTTCATTCTCTCTGAGCTGCTTCCTTGCTTACTACCAGTGTTCATTAAATAAGATGTGGTTTATCTCACTCTGGAAACGCACCGTCACTCACCTTTCTGTAATTGCATGCATGGACTGTTGAAAGCAAAAGCCACCGACTGTCACCAGGCACAACGGTTTGGTTCTAACTATCGCTGCAAACCCATCAGACTTACACCCATCACACTCTTTTCACAGCCTCTTCTCCTGTACGTCCGTGCTGGACTCCATGCTCTTCAAGCCCTTCCCGCTGTGTGACAGGAACGTCCAGAGCATTCTGCGGGATGAGATTGTTAATCCCCTCCGAAAGTGAGTATGCTGTGTGGGAATCCTGGAAGTGGTCCATCTGCCTTCACACCTTCTCTGCTGCCCTACCAGATGGTACCTATCACTGAGGGAAAGGGTTACCTGGAGGGTTTCTCCTGCCAGCCACATCCAAAGGTCTTCATACTGGGTTGCTCTTCCATTTGTTCCTTTCCCTGGATTGTAAGGCTGTCACAACTCCTGCTGCATGTGCATGAGTATATCCTGCTCGGAAGGAAGCCTTGTGAGCTGACTTCTCAGTGAAAGGAAGAAAGGGGGATTCCTGGGGTTCAGACCACCTCTTGGGAGAACCCTGGTGTTGATGAAGCAGTGGCATTGCCTTCATCAGCAGTTAGTCCCAAAGGCAGGGTGCAATGCCAGGCTGGATGAAGGTAGACCGTGGCATGAGAGCTAAATTCTCTGGAATTTATATCAAAGAGACCAGGTTCTTTCCTCATCCTCCCTAGAGGGGTGTGGAGGAGAGGCATGGAGAGCTGATCGAACATGAGATATTAGCATCTTCCTTGAGGGCCAGTGTCCTGGCACTGGCTGCAGAAATACAACCCTGGGGCATTCTGTGATTCTCTCAATCAAAGCAGAGAAGGACTTGGGGATGAAAAGTTGGACATGAGCCAGCAGCGTGCGCTCGCAGCTCAGAAAACCAACTGTATCCTGGGCTGCATCCAAAGCAGCGTAGCCAGCAGGTCCAGGGAGGGGATTCTCCCCCTCTGCTCCGCTCTGGTGAGACCCTCCCCCTGGAGCACTGCGTCCAGCTCTGGGGTCCCCAGTACAAGACAGACATGGACCTGTTGGAGCGGGTCCAGAGGAGGGCCAGGAAAACGATCAGCGTGCTGGAACACCTCTGCTATGGAGAAAGGCTGAGAGAGTTGGGGTTGTTCAGCCTGGAGAAGAGAAGGCTCCGGGGAGACCTTCTTGTGGCCTTTCAATATAGAAAGGGGGCTTCTAAGAAAGACAGAGAATTTTTAGCAGGGCTTGTAGTGACCAGATAAGGGGTAATGGTTTTAAACTGAAAGGTTAGATTTAGATTGGCTGTAAAGAAGAAATTTGTTAAGATGGGGGTGGTGAGACTCTGGACCAGGTTGCCCAGAGAAGTTGTGGATGCCCCATCCCTGGCAGTGTTCAAGGCCAGGTTGGATGGGGCTTTGAGCAACCTGATCTAGTGAAAGATGTCCCTGCCCATGGCAGGGGGGTTGGACTAGATGATCTTTAAAAGTCCCTTCCAACCCAAACCAATCAATGATTCTATGATTTAAATATACTGGAGAGTTCATCTGCGGCTGCTGTTTGTTTCTAGGACTGGCTTCGTCAGGGCTAGGAGTGTGATGCACCTTAGGGAGCAGCTAACTGAAAAGGGCCAGTGTTCAAGTTTTACCAACGCTGAGAAAGGTAACGTGCTCTCTGGGGCCTTCCCCGGGCTGCTTTGCTGTGCGCTGCCTCATCCAGGCAGCAGGCTGACAACTTAATTGTGTGCTTCTTCCAAGCACGTACATTAATATGCCTGCTGTGCTGTTTGTTGATGTAAAAATGCAAATGTAAAACACTTTCAGCTTTTAAAACTCTACAGGCTTTTCAACTGAAATTTGTCCTGAAGTCTGATGGAAGGATGGGAATTGCTGGGTCTCTATCTGATGGCAGCTGTTGCCAGGAGGGGAGAAGAAGATCTGTGTGAACAGAATTTAAACGAGGGAAATTTCCTTGACCTTTATACTTTGAGTTATACCCTGATAAGTCCATCCCTGATGTCCCTGCTAGAATCCAGCTTGATTTGTCATTTTGCCAAGATCAACATGTCTTTGAGTTCTGGCAAGTTATTTGAGGTTCCTCGAAGACCGTAGTCTGATTTAAAATAAGACAGAAAACACCTACAGCTGAAACCCACCAATCTCTGGTTGCAGTCACCACGTTCCCATCCACGCACAACAAGGCCCTATGTAGTTTACAACAAAGAAACGGATTACACCAATGCCAAACATCACTGCAACAACCTCTAAGTACCTGGATACTAAACAAGTGGCATTGATTCTTCCAGAAACAGCAGGTATCTTGTCAGTGAACAGCACTTGTGTTTTGTACTATTGTATATTTATTTTAGCCAGGGATAGTTTAGCTGTTCACTTTCTTGAATTTCCACAGCTGTCCCTGATTTTACTTTGAGTTTATACTTTCGGTGTTAGCAGTAACTGCCAGTTAAGGTCTCTGAGATAATGTTGCTGTGATGGCCTGGCTTGTAAGAGTGCGGTGTCTGAAGGCTGGTTTGCTTTTTTCATGCCCACCTTAGGATTTGTGCATTAACCAAGTGCTCTCAGCTTTTAGCCCAACCGTCCCCTTACCTAGAGTAAAAGAGGAGATTCCGGGTTCACAAAATTGCTGGCTCATGTTTATCTGGCAGCTTTTGCCATCTGGATGCAGTGGGGCAAGGCAGCGTTCCTGGTGTGTTGTGACCCATGCTTTTCTCTCACCTTCCAGATCCTGAGGAATTCCTCAATCTCATAATGCATCAGATCCTGGGAATAGAGCCACTCTTGAAACTGCAGTAAGTTTCCATATCTAAGCAATACAATTTACCCAGGCCAGGCTTGTTAGTTATCCATCTCACTGTCACCGGGTGTTACTTGCACCTTTTCATCGAGGGTTTGGAGGCACAGCTCACTGAGTTGTGTGCAGCTCCTCTCTGCTGTCCATGTGATCCTATTTGTTGTGATCTTGTCCCAGGTGACGCATCCAGGAAAAAAACACTTCTAAACTCTCCCTGGAGGTGCTGCCTTCAGAAAATGATAAAAACCTTGTCTCATCCTTAGGGAGAGCCAGCAGTGGTTTGAGAAGCATAGTGTCCAACTTCAGTGCAGAGCCAGCACTAGCTGACAGCCTTTGGATGCGTTTGGGATGTGTCCGGACTGTCAGGCTGGCTCTGGTCCTGCAGCCTCTCAAACAGGGAGTCCATGGATGCAGTCCCAGTTTTTCAGGACTCTACAAAGAGGATGAGAGGCTGAAGGAAGCCAAAAATAACTGTGCTGTTCAGGAGCATAGAAGGGGATTGTTCGGTTTCTGTGCTCCTTTGTTGAGACGTCAGTCAAGCCATAGATTGTGGAGTAGTCGGAAAGGCTGAGCACAAAGACGACTCTGTACTGCAGCTCCCCTGCAGAGGGTCATCTGAAGGAAATCCTTTCTCTGCTGGCTCAGGGATGTAGGGGTTGTGGGAGATCTTCTGCACACAACTCACCTTTTGAATGCACCAAGTTTTGCTCTGTGGCTTTTGTATATGCAGTTATAAATAGATCTTTCATCTGAGAAGGGAGTTTGCCGATTGTGCCATGGTGCAGTTGATTTAAAAAATATTGAAGTCTCTTAATATTTACATCAATGAGGGGAAATTGAGTTTTGCTTATAGGAGCAGGATGTGGTGCTATGGAGGCCTAATGAGACTGAACGTGGTACTTGTATCCTCTTCTCACGGCACATATTTAGTATTTCTGGGTGGAAAAACTGCTTCGTGTCAGTGTTGCACCAAGCAGCCCTTGGTGCCTTGGGCCCAGAACTCTTGCGGGACAAAACCGGTATGTCCTCTGGGAGCTCAGATGTTTGTGGCACCGTGTAAACAAGCCCCGTGACCACTCCTTGCAGGTCAGGAGGCCAGAAGGAGCAGGACTGTTACTGTTACCAGATATTTATGGACAAACAGGAGGATCTGGTGGTTCCCGACGTGCAGCAGTTAGTGGAACACTCCTTCCTGTCCTCTGATCTGAAGCTAGTGGAGGTGAGCCCAGCTACCTTCCGCCTACGCTGCTATCTGCTGCCTCTTTCTTGCTTCCTCCAATGTACCTGTGCCTGCCAGTGAGTGTGCAGTGGGTCTAGTATGTCCTATATCCAACAATGCAAAGAAGCAGGATACAGCCACAAGAGAGAGGTCTTGGAGAATCTGAGCATGACCTGGGAAGAGGGCTATGCTTTCCCTGTTGCCGTTTTGCCTTGTAAATAACTGGAGCAGAAAGCCTTTACTCCCAGCAGCAATATGGAGAGAAGAGTCTCTGGGGCTTGTCTCTTCTGGCAGGGTGACTCCTTTGCCTTTCTTTTCCCAGATCCCATCTTGCTTCATTATCCAAATGCCGCGGTTTGGGAAGGAATATAAAATGTTCAGCAAAATCATTCCTTCCTTGGAGCTGGATATAACAGATCTGCTGCTTGACAGTAAGTTGTTGGGCAGTGGTAAAGCTGCCAGCTGGGACTGCGAGCAACCAAGTGACAGGTCTTGCCTCTTTGGGTTGTGAGCAGATTTATGGTGGGATCATGGTGTGATTCTTCTTTCCTGAACACCAGTTTTAGCGGGACAAGTTGGATTTCAGGTGAGATCAGGAGAAGACACATCCTCTCACCCCTGTTGCCCCCACAGGTCCCAGGGAGTGCTGCATGTGTGGTGACGTTGCCACCCTGGAGTGTTCGGATTGTTTCAAGGACAAGGTATTCGCAGCTACAGGCTTGAAGCAGTTCTGCAGTTCCTGCTCCAGACAGGTATTCAGTTTCTTTGGCTGCTCACAAAATCTGCCTTGATGGCTGACAGCAGATCGAACCCCCCAAAATACCTGTGTTTCCCCTGCAGCCATTCAGGTTGGGCACAGAGGGTCCCCTTCCTGAGCATCAGTCCCACTGCCCACATCAGCTGCATGAGCGGGGTTAGGTGCTGCACATTATTGAATCCTCTGCTTACATAGAGCCTAAATAAGGACTGATCCTGCACAGACGGAGTGCTGGGCCCTCCACGCTGTCTGGCCTTTCTTGGAGGGTGGCAGACTCCCGTCTCAGCTTCTTGCTGCCAGGCTGTTGACACAATGCCATTCCCTGGCATGCAGAGACCATGGGAGTCAGATCAGTGGGGAACAAACTGGGGGTCTGACCCCTGCACGCTCCTCTTTCTGGCAGGCCAAGTTCAGTTCTGCCCGCTCAGCAGTGCCACCCCATCATCTCTCCTCAGGTTCACTCCCACTACCGACGCAAAACGCACAAGCCAACTAGGCTGCATGTCCCAGAAGAGTTTCACAGCCGGAGCACCCGGGGCAGCCAGCAGGTCCCTCGTGAGAAGATGGAGCTTTTTGCAGTGCTCTGCATCGAGACCAGTCATTACGTCTCCTTTGTGAAATACGGCCCCGAGAACGAACACTGGATGTTCTTCGACAGCATGGCTGACAGGCACGGTGAGGACATGGTGGTGGGCTCGGAGCTTTGATCGCAGCCGGGCGCTGCACGGTGGGCAGCTGTGAGGGTCTGCAACGCTCGTTGCGTAGATGCTGGTCAGTCTATCTTTTCCTCTGAAGCCCCTTACACGATTTAGGCTCTCTCTAGACCCTGTTTCCAACAGTGACCATTTAAGTAGACCCCAGAGAAGAGTATGGCCAGGCCAAGCACGTGTGAGTTCCTCCTAGTGCTTTCATCCTCTGGCTGTGTTCAGACAAGGGACTTGTCGAGCCAGCTGGAACTGGCTGCCATGTGGGCGAGGACCATTCTCCTGTCCTTCCCCACTTTGTTGTTGGCCTCCAGATCTCTCAGCTGAGGCACTATATTGCTGTTGAGCGTGATGGTATCTGCATGAGCTGTAGGTACTCATGCCTTGGGACCTGGTTTGGACTTTTCTCCTTCTTTCTGGGTTAGGTGATGAAAACGGCTTCAACATTCCCACGGTAACGCTGTGCCCTGAAATTGCCAAATACCTAGACTTGCCACTGGCTGTGCTGGCCCTGGAGCAACCTCGAGACATGGATGGAGTGGCCAAGCGGCTCTTCTGCGATGCCTACATGTACATGTACCAGAGCAAGAAGATGGCACTTTACAAATGACACTGCCTTGGGCTGGTGCCGCAGAGGAGCGAGGCGTTGGAAACGTGAGCTTGGATCAACTCTGCAGCTCGTAATCGGTGAAAGCAGCCGAGACTGGGCGCACCGAGCTTACGCTTCTGCCTCTTCTTACCTCTTCCAGTGTCTGGTATCAAGCTGTCCACGTCAGCCTGTCTGGGTTTGTTAAATCCTGTACCTGGCCTTATGGAGCGATAGTTTGTACTTCCACCAGACCTGGACTCTGAATTATTTACACTGAAATTCATTCTCATTTCCTACCTTCCCTTTCCACCCTCCTTCCTCTCCAGGCACTCCGCAGCTCTGCCCTACCTCAAAGTCCTCCCCAACATCCTTTTCTCCTTTCCAGCCCTTCCCTCCAAAGCCGAAGACCAGCATCTAATCCAAACATGGCCAGTTATCCTCAGGTTTGCAAAGAGCACAAGAAAACCACAGCCTCACCCTCTATAAGACATCCTCACGTGGACTTGCGGAATGAGAAAACCAGGAGGTGTGAGCTGCACCAGTGTGGTTAAGAGAGGGGTCAGGACGAGGGTTTTTCTTGAGGTCTGGGATGTGACCCCACACCTAAAGCTGGGTCCCTGAATTGTCTGCACTTCCCTTATCCAGCACTAATACTCTGGTACTTTCACCCACTATCCCTTATTTTCAACCACGAGATTAACTGGGTGTCTTGAGCTGTAAATATGCTTTAAAAATATGTATTTTTGTAAGAACAAAACTGGAAGAAAGATGGAGCAGAGGAACAGCATGTGAGCTCGTTATGCTCCCTCTTTTTTGCAAAGTCTGCACTATTGCTACATGGTTGGGTGGTTTAACCTCACTTTTAGCACTTTCTGTCTCATCTTTGCATCCAATTCCGAGATCTGTGCCAAAGCCCAATAACTATTCCAAGGGCAAAAATGGAAAAAAAAAGAGCACTCTTGGATTTTCTGCTGTGACTGCAGTAAGGTTTAGGGTCTCTGAGTGGGAACTGGTATTCCTTAAATTAAATAACTTAAATTTGCATATTCCTTAAGTTAAATAACTTAAATTTGCAAAGTGGGGGTTCTCTGCCATTAAACACATGCTGTTGTGGGAGCAGGAAGCTGTTAGAGGAGTCAGTGCTATGAACTGTGTTGCCCACATTCCGGATTGCACTGTCAGGACACCAAAACCTTGAGGAATGCATCCAGGAGCCCCAGATGTGCATCTGTAACCTTCCTCCTCTTCTTTTTTCCTCTTTAATGCAGGGTGCAGTAAGTAATATGTAGCCTGTATCTTTATATCAGTCCTGTCGGCTTGGGCCATGCACTACATGTGGTTTAGGATCTTTTTTTGCTGACAGCAGGGTTGTGATGCTAATGGGGACCTCAACAGCTTGATGGCTGTATTTGGCTTTCTGGTGTGTCCCTTATTTCTCTCTGTGGTGGCTACAAAGGATGGCTGGTGTGTAATGACCCCAGATTGTTAATGCACAGTTAATGTTTTGAGAGCATTGCTGTCCAATTCAGCTTCCAAATGTCCTCGCTGAGCCTTTGGGGCTCAACACCAAGTTGACCACAAGGCAGCAATGTGTCTTCATGGTAGAGAAGGCGAACAATGGTTCTGGGCTGCACTCATAAAGTGTTGCCAGTAGGTCAAAGGAGGGGATCCTTCCCATCTGCCTGGAGTACTGGATCCAGATTGAGCTCCCCAGTACAAGAGAGATGAAGACAGTCCAATGAAGGGCCACAAAGATGGTGAAGGGACTGGAGTATCTCTCCCGTGAGAATTGCGACTCTCAGCCTCTGTTCAGCCTGGAGAAGAGAAGGCTTGGGGGAACCTTAGCAATGTCTATAAACACCTGAAGGGAAGGTGCAAAGAGGACGGTGCCGGGATCTTCTCTGTGGTGCCCAGTGACAGGACAAGAGGCCCTGGGCACAAACTGAAACACGGGAGGTTCCCCTGAACATCAGGAAACACTTCTTCACCTTGAGGGTGATGAGGGCTAGCACAGGTTGCCCAGAGAAGTTGTGGAGTCACCATCCATGGAGATAGTCAAAATGGTCCCAGGCAAAGCCAAAGCACCGGCGGTTGAAGAGTCTGTCTAGGGGCAGGAGAGGTGGTGGCAGATCTAGCAACGGATCATCCTGAGGATGGGTTTACCCTGCTCCCGCTCATGAGCTGACTGACTTAGTGATCTCTGGCTGATCCTCTGTGGCCGTGGAGAGGGCTGAGGGGCTGCAGGGTGCTGCTGTCTTGCTGTCTGTTTACTTAAAGTTGTTCTTCATTCCTTCTCTCCTAAGAACTCAGGACAAGTTCTACTCAGGTACGCTGGGGGTTGGGGTCTTGTATCTCTGGTGCTTCTGCTCTAAAAATGTAAGTTTTAATAGCAAACTGCTCTTGGTTTTCCTGGAGTTTTTTCCTCTGTTAAAATGCTAAGAAGTGTGATACAGTGCCCACAGCTGGAGCATTGCAACAGGGACCTCCAGCCTCTTGGATTTTTTTAGAAACAAAAGGCCATCAGTCCATGCTTTGTTAAGCTCTTTTCATTTTTTTATTCCCCATCAATATGTGTTGCAAAGATCTAAACCACTGCTGTTCCTGGGAGGCTGTGCAACACAGCCGCGGGGTTGGTGCCTGGGGATGTGCAGGTGCACCTCACCTGGGATTTCCCTCTTCCTCTCCCTCACCACACCTTTCTGATGGGTGGCTCAGTTCCAGTTCTGTGCATTCTACAGGCTCAGGGGAAAATGATTTACTATCTCCCTGTTACAGATTTGGGCAGGATTAAGAGAAAATACACCTGTCTCAGAGAAGATTCAGTCTGTGCAGGTTTTTTTCCCATTCCATGCAACAACTTTTCTTGACCCTGTTTTGATAAAGTCTTCAAACCACCATTGCTTGGGCATGAGACCTACCCCCAATGGAGCTAACAAAGGGGTTTTCACTGGAATTAGGGTCATTAGGGCCACCCCCAGATCCTCTCATGGGTCAACGCTTTCTTTTTCATTCCAACTTTATTCAGTCATAAACCATGAAGTGAAGTGAAGGGCGTTGAATTAAACATGGTATGGCTGTAGCCATAGTGGCTAAAGGCCTTTATTTTTGTGGGGTTTTTGCTTAGGATGAAGCTAGTTGCGGGGATTAGTGCCACGCTGCTTCTATGAACATAAGGTTAGAGAGCGTAGGCATCAGCCTGGAGCCGGCCTCTGTGCCCCAGGGAATGCCTACAAAATGGAAAGAGATGAAATGTGGCCAGAGAGCCAAAGCCTAAACTAGGAAGGGCAAAGTCCATCTGCCACAGGTGTCCCATAGGACATGGGTTGGGGGATAGGCTCCATGGTAGGCACCTTCTTGTGCATTCAAGACTTGGTCTCTATTGCCACCAAGGAGCTTCAGCATGGGCTGCCACCAGTGAAGGTGCAGGGCTGGCAGGGCCACCGAGGCAGGCAGTGCTGCCACAGCAGAAGGCACAGGGTTGGCAGGGCCACCGAGGCAGACAGGGAAGGACCGTTGCTTCCAGAGGACGCGGGGACAGCTGCCTCCCAGCTCTGCCTGCCCCATCCCTCTGTGCCCAGCTTTGCTACTGGGACCGCAGGGTGCTCTTCCAGTTCCTGCAGGGTCCTCGGATTAGCACCACGCAGCAGCAACGTCATTAGAACCATTAATTCCCAATCAGTCACTTGGTCTTCAAAAGAGCGCGGAAGAAGAGGTGGCCCCAAGCAGGGCTGTGCCCAGTGTGGGCTAGCGCAGTGCGGGGGGCAACGGGGACCACCTCACTGGGTGGCCTGCCGCAGCTCGGTGAGGAGGTTGTGCAGCCTCTCTGTCACGGCCACCTGGCACCGGAGAGAGAAGGGACGGTGAGCGTGCGCTCCCCGGGGGGACTGCAGCCCCATATCCGCGCACCGCTGCAGCTCCGTGGTGGAGCCACGCTGGCTTTGCTCAGGCCACCGGAGCCGGGCAAGGTTCCCAGGTGTGTACCGATGGTGCCTGGCAAGCGGCGGACATACCGGGTAGGGCTGTGGCTCATGGAGTCGGCGGTGAGCGGGGCTGAGCAGGCTGAGGGACACCTGCGCGTGGCTCCTCACTTCTGGCAAGCTGGGCAGCGGCTCACACACCTGCAGGGATGGAGATGCGTGACTATGTCCCATGTGGGGAGCCGGCCACCCAGCCCCAATCCCCAACGAGCCAGCTCCAGGCTGGACTCCAATGCCACCGCGTCCGGGGTGGCACTTGAGTTGTTCGGGCAGGGAACAGCTCAGATGCAAGGAAACACTGGGGTTTAACCCTTTGATCCTGACATTACTGCCAAGACACCACCACCCTGGCTTGGTCCTTCACCCATGGCTTGGTCCTTCACGCAACATGGGAGGAGGACACACCAGCACCAGACGGCAGAGCCACCCCTGACCTGGCCATCTCTGAAGTACGTGCGATGGAGGGGCTCCACAGTGGTGGGAACAACCTTGCCGGTCTCACCAAGCCGCCCCAGGACACGGATCGCCAGCTCCTGTCCTGCGCTGGGCGAGGGCTCCTCCTCCAGGGCCATGAGGTCCATGAAGGGGTGACCTGCAGGGGTGCCAGGTTAAGGGCCAGCGGGGGACAGGGGGATGCAGGTCAACAGGGCAGGACCATGGCAAGGGTCTCCCAACTCACCAGCAGCATCATAGAGCCGATAGATTGTCTTAGTCCCTGGGATTGTCATCTTCTCCTCATCTTCTGTGAGCTTCATGCATGGGGAGCCATTGACCTCCACCAGCTGTAGGAGAAAGAAGTGAAGAGGATGGGCACCTTATTTTTGTCACATGCA
Source organism: Harpia harpyja (assembly GCF_026419915.1). NCBI lineage: Eukaryota > Metazoa > Chordata > Aves > Accipitriformes > Accipitridae > Harpia > Harpia harpyja. The sequence continues at coordinate 78,465,318 of NC_068944.1, forward strand.
CAAGCTCATGCTAGTGCTGAAGACCATGCTGAGCTCTGTGTCCTCTATGTGTGGCCCCATGTGCTGGGAAGACCACTGATGCAAACCAACTGAATAAATCATTAAAAAAAAAAAAACAAAAAACCTCAACACCCCCCCCCATAGTTGGACATCCTGCCTCCTCCTGCCTGCAAGCTTCTTGTTACAGTGGTCTCACGAACATTATTTGCAAGGAGCCCATAGCTGGTGGGATTGAGTGCCCCCTCAGCAAATTTGCAGATGACACCAGCCGAGTGGTGCAGTTGATTCCCTTGAGGGAAGGAATGCCATCCAGAAGGACCTTGACAAGCTGGAGAACAGGGCCCTCGTGAAGTTCAAGAAGGCCAAGTGCAAGGTCCTGCACCTGGGTTGGCACAATCCCCAGTATCAACGCAGGCTGGGGATTGAGGGATTGAGAGCAGCCCTGCAAAGGAGGACCTGGGGGTACTGAGGGGTGAAAAATAGGACATGAGCCAGCAATGTGCGCTCACAGCCAAGAAAGCCAACCGTATCCTGGGCTGCATCCAAAGCAGCGTGGCCAGCAGGTCCAGGGAGGGGATTCTCCCCCTCTGCTCCGCTCTGGTGAGACCCCCCTGGAGCACTGCGTCCAGCTCTGGGGTCCCCAGCAAGAGACAGACACGGACCTGTTGGAGCGGGTCCAGAGGAGGGCCAGGAAAATCAGCGTGCTGGAACACCTCTGCTATGAGGAAAGGCTGAGAGAGTTGGGGTTGTTCAGCCTGGAGAAGAGAAGGCTCCGGGGAGACCTTCTTGTGGCCTTTCAATATAGAAAGGGGGCTTCTAAGAAAGACAGAGAATTTTTAGCAAGGCTTGTAGTGACTGGATAAGGGGTAATGGTTTTAAACTGAAAGGTTAGATTTAGATTGGCTGTAAAGAAGAAATTTGTTAAGATGAGGGTGGTGAGGCACTGGACCAGGTTGCCCAGAGAAGTTGTGGATGCCCCATCCCTGGCAGTGTTCAAGGCCAGGTTGGATGGGGCTTTGAGCAACCTGGTCTAGTGAAAGATGTCCTTGTCCATGCATGGCAGGGAGGTTGGACGGGATGATCTTCAAAGGTCCCTTCAGACCCTAACCATTCAATGATTTGATGATATTGGCCTCGCAGTGTTGTCCCTTAGGGCTGGATCCCCCTTTGCTGCGCAGCCCCAGCCATGCAAAGCCTGGGAGAAGCCAAGGAGCCCCGTGCCCCACAAGCCAAGCAGGGCAGAGAGCTGCTGCCACCACTACCTTGTAAACACAGCCCAGCGATGGCTGCAGGGGACATGTCACCAGGTTCGTCCCGACGCCGATCATATCAATCTCGCTCCCCTGGTGCAGCAGAGAAGACAGCGGCCATCAACAGCCCAGCCCTAACGCTCGTTTTTAAGCCCAGGCCAAAACCAGAGCCACAGGGCAGGTCAGAGGATGCTCTGCCCAAAGGTGCCCGGTGTCTGTCTGTCCATCTGTCCCACCCAAAAGCCTTTTTTTTTTTTTTTTAAATTTTTTTTTTTTTTCCCCAGCCTGGAAACTCTTCTCTGTTCTCAGCCAGGGAGAAAGTCCCAGGTGACTCTCACATCCACCCCACACCCCCCAAACCTCAGCAGCGCCAGCAAAAGCCAAGGTAACGTCTCAGACACAACAGCTACCTCACCTCCCGGCTGAACTCCTCCAGGCTCTGCTCGCTGATGTCGTTGCTGACGGCGATGGGGATGGTCTCAAACCAGGGCACCTGGAAGCTGGCGAGGGGCAGGAGAGTGAGCAAGGGAGAGGGCGCAGGGTTTTGGGGGGGGACACCCATGACTCCACAGCATCCCCCCCCCGAGCCACGAGGGCTCCCACCCCAGCAGGAGGAGGTGCTGGGTGCCCAAGGTAGGGAAGCCAGGGACCGGTGGCAGCCAAGCCAGGCTTGGTGGGGGAACTCACTGAGCACCGCAGGCTCGGAGCACTCGGCGGATCTCCTTGGACTGCTGGGCCAGGTCCCCGCTGTCCAGGCGTACCCCGATGGCCCGGTACCCCAGTTGGTGCAGGGCCAGCGCCACGGCACAGAAGTTCGGCAAGCCGCTCCTGGCACGGGCGAGGAGAGGGTTAGCGTCCCTTGTCTGGTGGGACGGGGACCCAGGGCGGATCCGGCAGCGGGTCCAAGCCCTGCGTCAGGCAACAGCAAAGCACGGGAATGCTGCCGGGGGAAACGTCCCTGCTTCAAAGCCACCACGCGAGGAGGGATGCATCCCTCCCCCTCCGCCACGGTGGCAAAGCCGCCCCGGGGGGCGGACGACCTGGTGTTCTCACCTCCTGACGCAGTACGTGTCCAGCAGCCCCTGGAAGTCATGCGGGAAGGAGATGGCGTAGGACACGAAGGCGGCCAGCTCACCCCGGTTCGTTTTCTCAGGGGGGGGTCTGCAGCAGCTCGCACACCCACTGCAGCAACGACTTGGCCAGGGCTGGGAGATCCACCGGCTCTCCTCCTGCCAGCGGCAGCAGCTCCTGCCCAAAGGACATGGGCTTTGCACACCCCGTGGCATCCTCCACGGCGCCGGGAGCACGGCCACGGGCAGAGCATCCCATCCCCATCCCCTGCCCGCGGTAACGCTCACCCGGGGCTGCACCTCCTCCAGCGAGGTGAAGGACATAATGAAGGAGTGGGCGATAGTGCCGCGTACCGGGATGCCGTAGAGCTTCCCCGCCAGGACGTTGCTGGTGCAGTCGAAGCCTGCGAGGAGGGACGGGGGACACATACGGCTGATGGCGCGGCCGCGGTGCCGTGGGGCACCACGGGGCAGCACTCACCCCCAATGTAGGAGTACTTGGAGGCCGAAAGGGCACCGTCCGGCCCCTGAGCGCGACGGAGCCCGATCTCCATCAGCTTCATATCCGGACCGGCAAGGAGTCGGAAGCGGGCGGCGTTCGTGGCCACCAGGCTGGGGGAGGAAGGGACAGGTCACATCAAGCTGGGCTGAGCGTGGAGCCAGCACACAGCTAAGGGTAGGGGGGGCTCCGGGACCCTCTCCGCTCGACCGCAGCCGACGTGCGGGATCGTGGCAGGGACCACCGTGGGACTTGGAGAGTTTGGCACAGTGGAGACCGATGGGGGACCAGAGCAGGATGTGTCCCTACCTGGCGTAGTTGACCAGGCACAGCAACATGGTCTCCAGCAGCTGCACCACCAGCAGCGGCCCCTTCACCTGCAGGAACGGCACCTGTGGGGACAGCCAGGCGGTGACATCCCCGTCCTCCCCAGGGACATGGGAGCCGACAGTCCCGCAGCCCCTCCAAAGCAGGGGAGGGTACCGAGCGCGTCCCACCCTGGCGAAGACGACAGAGCCCTCCGGCACGGCAGAGACGGTCACCTCCGAGGCGTCCAGGGTGGCCAGGTAATCGAAGAAGGCGTCCTCCGTGGTGCTGGGCAGGACGGAGCGCAGGTAGGCGACGTCTGCAAGGGCAGAGCTCAGTGGGCACTGGGGCCGGTGGTCCGCCTGTGACACAGGTCGGGCTGGAGGGACCGAACCCCCCATGCTGGGGACAGGTGACGGCTTGCAGGTGGGGGGCTCCTCACATCACCCTCCACCCCAGAGAGAGAGACGGGGTGAGGTAGGGGCTACCCTAGCCCTGGGAAGGTACCGTGGTCCCCTCTGAGGATCTGTCTGTGGGAGCACTGTCCTGGAGGGTGTCCCCCAAGTTACCCTGAGGGTCCGTCCATGGGAGCACTGTCCTGGAGGGCGTCCCCCAAGTTTCCCAGAGGGCTGGCCATGGGAGCACTGTCTTCCCGGAGCGTGTCCCCGAAGTCCCGAGGGTCTGTCTGTTGGAGCACTGTCCTGGAGGGTGTCCCCCAAGTTTCTCTGAGGGCTGGCCATGGGAACACTGTCTTCCTGGAGCATGTCCCCCAAGTCCCCTCTGAGGGTCCGTCCATGGGAGCACTGTCCTGGAGGGCGTCCCCCAAGTTTCCCTGAGGGTCTGTCCGTGGGAGCACTGTCCTCCTGAAGGGTGTCCCCCAAGTCCCCTCTGAGGGTCTGTCCGTGGGAGCACTGTCCTGGAGGGTGTCCCCCAAGTTACCCTGAGGGTCCGTCCGTGAGAGCACTGTCCTCCTGGAGAGTGTCCCCCAAGTTTCCCTGAGGGCTGGCCATGTCCCCCCCTCCCTCCATCCCCTCTCAGAGATCTCCCTGTCCCCCTTCGGGGGGTTCCCTTGTCCCCCAGGTCCCCCCCAAGGGCTGTCTCTCCCCCCCCCCCCCCCCCCCAAGGTCCCCTCGAAGGACTCCCGGGGGTGCCCTCCCCGCGTCCCCCCCCCCCCTCCACGCACACCCACCGGCGGCGGAGAAGCGGAAGGCACGAAGGCAGCGCAGCCCTTCGGCCAGGCCGGCCCCCAAGGCGAAGGCTCCGCGGAAGGGACCGCGGCGAAAGAAGAGCTCGGCGGCGGCGGGGAGGCGATGCCGCCCGGCCCGCCAGTGCCCGTAGGCCATGGTCAGTTGGTAAAAGTCTGTCAGCGGCGCCATGGCCCCGCCGAACCGCCGCGGGGCAGCCTGGGAGAGGCGGCGGGGGGGGGGGGGGGGGACGGGACACGGACACGGACGGACACGGGGCGGGGAGGAGGCGGGACGGGGCGGGGAGTGGGGGGGGGCTGCAAGGCGGGTGTGAGGGACGCGGGGATGGCGGGACACGGGGAACACGGGACACGCGGGGACGGCAGCACACGGGGGACACAGGACACACGGGGACGGCAGCACACGGGGGACAGGGATGGTGGGACACGGGACACGCGGAGATGGCAGCACACGGGGGGCACGGGGCACGGGACACAGGGATGACGGGACACAGGGGACAAAGGACACACGGGGATGGCAGCACACGGGGGACACAGGACACACAGGGATGGCAGCACACGGGGGACAAAGGACACACAGGGATGACGGGACACAGGGGACACAGGGATGGCAGCACACGGGGGACAAAGGACACACGGGGATGACGGGACACAGGGGACACAGGGATGGCAGCACACGGGGGACAAAGGACACACGGGGATGGCAGCACACGGGGGACAAAGGACACGGGAATGGCAGCACACAGGGGACACAGGACACACGGGGATGGCAGCACACGGGACACGGGGCACAGGACACATGGGGATGGCAGCACACAGGGGACACAGGACACACGGGGATGGCAGCACACGGGGGACAAAGGACACACGGGGATGACGGGACACAGGACACACAGGGATGGCAGCACACGGGGGACAAAGGACACACGGGGATGGCGGGACACGGGGGACAAAGGACACACGGGGATGGCGGGACATGGGGGACAAAGGGCACGGGGATGGCAGCACACAGGGGACAAAGGACACGCGGGGATGGCAGCACACGGGACACAGGGCACAGGGATGGCGGGACACGGGACAAAGGACACATGGGGATGGCAGCACACGGGGGACACAGGACACACGGGGATGGCAGCACACGGGGGACAAAGGACACACGGGGATGGCGGGACACAGGGGACACAGGGATGGCAGCACACGGGGGACAAAGGACACACGGGGATGGCAGCACACGGGGGACAAAGGACACACGGGGATGGCGGGACACAGGGGACACAGGGATGGCAGCACACGGGGGACAAAGGACACACGGGGATGGCAGCACACGGGGGACAAAGGACACACGGGGATGGCAGCACACAGGGGACACGGGGCACAGGTATGGTGGGATACAGGACACACGGGGATGGCAGCACATGGGGCACAGGGATGGTGGGACACAGGACAAAGGACACACGGGGATGGCGACACACAGGGATGGCAGCACACAGGGGACAAAGGACACCAGGGCACACATGGCACCAAGGATGGCACCACACAGGGGCCACATGGCACTGTTATCAATTAATATGTGTAATATGATTGAAAGAACCAGGGAGCTGCTAAAGTCATGTGTACAGCCTGCATCAGTTAATATCTAAACTAGGGAAACAATAACTAGACATGATTTGGGGTTTAGGAACTATTAGACAATGGCACTTTATGTTTATGTCAGAAAAGGTAATGGATTGTGGGCTGGTCAATAAACCTTGAAGAAACACTTGCAACTGCCTAGATTAGGAAAGTAGGTAAAAGGTAATTCTTACAGGGCGATATCGGACCACCGACTCATTGACCACCTACTCAAATGATAATACCTACTCGAAAGAAGACAATGAAGGACGAAGAACAGTCTGCGCACTAATCTACATGAGGGGCGAAGAAGAAAGAACCAATCATTGAGGAAAATAACAATGAATATGTATTAGTTAAGTGTATAAATGTGAGAATTTTTGAGACAAGGGTGTGCTGCCTTGAGACAGGCACCTGTTCACACGCATCAATGAAATTAATTTGAAAATACCTCAACTCTGTGTGTTACTGGCTTGCACACTGGGTAAACAAACCCCATTTGTGGGACAAGAGCACCGGGGATGGCAGCACAAAGGGGACACAGGGACAGCAGCGTACAGGGGACACAGAGGGATGGCAGCATACAGCACACAGTAGCACTCATATGGGACACGGCACAGCCAGCACCAGGCACACATGGCCACAGCTGTGACAGCACCCAGGACACCAGGGACTCTGGGGATGACAACGCATGGGACACCAGGCGCATGGGACACTGGATACCCAGGACACTGGACACACAGGACACCTAGCATCCCCAGTACCAGGCAGATGGCACACTGGGCACATGTGGCAGCAGGCACTTGGGACATTGGTGGCTTAAGGGACACATGGCACAGGGGGAACAGCACACAGGATGACACCAAGACACAGGAGACACAGACCAGAGAAAGGCGAGGGGCGCACAGGACACCAGGCACGTGGTGTACTGGGCACGGGCACGGGTGGTACAAGGGACACACCAACACCGGGGCAAGAGACAGCGTGCACAGCAGGAACCATGTGCAGCAACCCCAAAGGGGACACCAGGCACAGGGCAGCCAGGCCCTAGACATACCTGCACCAGGCACTGCACGTGCAGGGCACCACTTAACACCAGGTTCCCTGGGCACCCGCGCGTCACGCACAGGGCACTGCGCGCAGCCACGAAAGCTGGTGCTGGAGTCATCGTCGTTCGGCTGCTGCGTACTGCCCAGGCCGGGCGCTGCTGCGGCTTCGTCCAGTGCTTGTAGCACAACCCCGGGGCGCTTCCCGTTCGCTCAGTGTTGGCCCTGTGGGACTCGAGCCCGGAGCTCAGGCTCTGGCACTGCGACAGACCACGTGTGCCTACAGTTAGAAATGCCACCTCCCCCTTTCCACAGACCACGCTCAGAACAGGCCTGGCTCCTAACGAACCAAATGATCAGCTGAAATGACCTGTGCAGGACATCAAGAGCAGCAAGGGAAAAAGGGGGAAGAAATTCAGCCCCAAACCTGCAATTTCTGGATGCTTCCCAGTGATTCATCCTGGGGTTTTTTTTGTTTTGTTTTGTTTTTTTTTTGTAGAGACTGACTGGGGTCTCTACCTTGGGAAAGGTGATGGCAAACACCCTTAGCACAGGCTACTCAGACAGGATGCCACCCAGACCTTCAATTCCAACCCAGAAATGCAGGTCACCCCTGTCTCAAGGCCTTTCCTTTTATGAAGGGAACAAGGAAGGGAAATATCCCAAAGTCTCACAACAAATCACTCTGGAGAAGTTGCACTTGGCAGAGAAAAACATCATCCAATCTGCACTCTCAGTCTTGATCTTTATTAATTAACAGTTTCAGAGGGGATACAGTTTTGCTTCTAGATCTTGTTGAAAGCAGCAATATCAACGCTCTGCACCTGAAAGAGAACAAAAGCAGCAGCTAAAGGTCACCAAGGTGCTTTCAGACATTCACCATGAAGAAAGCACTCGCATCGGGGATTTCTTCACAGCATGCACTAGCGATACTCAAACAGATCAAGCATGGCCCAGGTCTCTTAGGCCAGCTCCCCGGCTGTGGTAAGATGACCTTTAAGGACGTATTAACGTTCCTCACGACAGGACATTGTGCTGTGCTAGTTACAGCACAAATCTTTAGACAGTCCAGCCTACGAAGAACATGATACTAAGAGTTTCTAGCAACATTAAAGTTCCTGATTTACCCTAAATATAAGCAAAAGAGTAGGCAAAGAAGAACAATAAAAGCAGGTTATCTGGCCTGCTGCTCTCCCAACAGCAAGACTGGGAGCGTTACTGAGCCTGCGTATCACCTGGCACAGGGCTGGAGCTCCTGCTACCATTTCCATGGAAGGAGGAAGGATGGGGATGGAGACATCTCCTCCAGCCCCAGCCACCAAGGTTAAACACTGCGTGTCTGCTCTGGTGCTGCCCAGAGCAGTGTAAAAGCAGGGGTTCCCCAAAGTAACAGTCAGTGGGAGCTGGATGAGCAGCAAGAGCCTGCAAAATGGCTCTAAAAATGTGTGCGAGGTATCTGGATCAGCCAGCCTTTAAAAAAAAAAAAAAAATTAAAATATTCAAGTGTCTCAGCAGGCAAACACCATCAATTCCATGCGGTTTTCTTTTAAAAATCCAAGTTTGCCAAAATCTGCAAAGGAACATTAGTTACAAATGACCCTGTGGGTCAGGCACCACCCAGCATTACACAGCTCGCCGAAAGACTTACATAGTCTTCAAACTTGGTGATCTCCTCCTCCAGGATGTCTGTCCCAACTTTGTCATCTTCCACTACACACTGGATTTGGAGCTTCTTAATGCCATAGCCTACTGGGACCAGCTTGGAGGCTCCCCACACCAACCCATCCATGTGGATGGACCGAACGCACTCCTCCATCTTTGCCATGTCAGTCTCATCATCCCACTGCAAAAGCATGAAGTATGAACTTTAGTGTTTTTCTAGAGATCACCATTAGCCCCAAGAGGTACCCAGTGACTTAAAATTCAACACTACTCCTTCTCAGTACCTTTCAGCTGATCCAGGCCACCCTTTCTTGGCTACTATTTTCACCAGAATTAGCTGATGGGTCAAGCCAAGCTAAATCTGACTTTGCAGCAATGCCGCACAGCATGTTGTTTCGATTCTACCTACAGGCACTGCACATACAAGGGGGATTCTTCCTGCAGCAACACAACCACTTTAGAGTGCTCACTTTAAAGTGATTGTTACCAAGGGCATCTCTGAGCACTACCCGCAGCCCAGAGTTTTTTGTTCTACCATGACAATTTGACAAAGACAGGTTTATTCCCATCTTCAGGACATTATTATCTGTCCTTTCTTCAAAGAAAAGGGCTAGTCCTGGTCAGGGGAACCTCAGATTACAGCCTGCACTTGCCACAGTGCAAGGAGCAGGGCAGCAGCGCAAGGGCTACAGATCCCAGCTGCAATATCCCACCTCACTCCGACCCCTTGTTTGGAAATCTGCAGGTCCTATCTTCACCAGTCCACCCAGATGTGCAAGTGAGATGATTTACAGCCTCCTGCAGCACAAGACATACAGCCTCAGTCGGGAGCTCCCCCACTTCAGTTACTCACTGGCTTCACATCCAGAAGGATAGAAGACTTGGCAATAAGACCGGGTTTCTTGGCCTTCTTCTCCGCGTACTGACGCAGTCTCTCCTCCCGGACTTTGGCAGCCTCTTGGTCTTCCTCTTCATCATCACTACCAAAAAGGTCAATGTCATCATCATCATCTTCTTCTGCAGCAGCTGGCTCGGCTTTCTTTGCCGGTGAAGCAGATGGGAGCTCCACTTTCTTGGAGGGAACACTGAATGGTTCCACTTTCTTCATTGGGGTGACATGCATTCAAGTTTGCATAAAGGAAAAAGGGGAGAAGATTAACCTGAAGTTGAATCAGAGCAGCACTCAAGAGAAGCTCAGGAACAAAAGTCTGCATTGCTCACAACAGTGAACATGGCTCACACCACGTGATTTGTGTGAAGAATCAGCTATTGGCCATCAAAATAGGACATTTGACCAGCTGGACCTTTGAACTGGCCCAGCATGGCCATACTTCATTCCTAGAGCAAAAAACACCATGTACCCAAGAGCTGATCCTTCTCCTAAGGGCTCAGGATATCTATACCATAAGAGTCTGAGTGGGACAGCAGTTGGGAATGCAACCAAGCGTCTTCCCCTAGCATGAAGAGGGGCCTATGCACTCTGTAGGCTTACTGCAGAGACCACCAGCACCACCGGTAACACGTCTTCCAAGCTACGACAAGAATCGATCAAATCGGTGTCATGCATTCAGCTCCCACAGAGCTTTCTCTTAAATTAAATTGAATACATTCTTATATGGGACATTTGTTAAAAAAAGTGTCACCAATTCGGCTTATCTATTGTAACGAAGTGGCATTTTATTTGATATGTGCTAAGAAACTCACAGCACCATGGGCTAAATGCTAATCAAGTACATCTTAACTCCAACTTGCATAGATCTCCACCAGTTCTCCCTAGCTGAAATCTTTAACGTGGCTTCTTTGCTGGTTTTAGGGCAGAACACTCCTCTCTACATGTACTATTCAGGAAAGATGATGAGGCAGCTGCCAAAACTGCTGAAAAAGCTGCAAACTCATCTTAACTATGAGCATCTCTCCATCCTCAGCAGACAGCCAGGAGACCTCCGAAGTAGCTTGGCACTTTGTGACTATGAAGCATTCAAGAACAGCACTTTGTCAAGGCTCACCTGGGTTGGAGGAACTGGCGAGGGCTGGTGGGAGGTAGATGACTTTTCCAGAGCATTCAGGCGGCTTTCCAACTTGAAGATGGCCATCTGAAGGTCTGCAACAACTGCGAGGAGAGGAGGAGAGGGGGAAAGAACCTTATCTTGTAGGCCCTGCATCAGCTCTCAAGTCAGGACAAATTTGCTTCTGCTCAAAGGGAGCTTTAAAATCACCAGTTGCCTCAGTCAGAGGGAAGCCTGCAAAGCTCTGATCAAGACACTGGCATGTGCTCACCTGGCGACAAAGTCTGTAAGGGATACACCCCACAGAAGCAGGACCCCATCCAGTTTTGCTTTCATGCCAGAAGATTCTCCTACTTACCACTGCGAAGGTTTTGATTTTCTACCTCCAGGTGAGAAATTCTGGAAAGGAGTTCATTTTGGTCACCAGCAGGCCCAGAAGAGGTTGTGCTTGCACTCTGCAACAAGGAAAACCGAGATGAATCAATCTGTCGACCTAGTCCCAAACTCAGTGGTTCAGTGAAGCAAAGCAGAGTCATGCCTTCAGGGAAGAAGAAAATTTAGAGCTAATCTAAGAACAAGGACATTTTCTCTAAAGGCTTTATAAAAAGAATATACTAGCCTTATAGAATGAAGCATGGAACATGTCTGAAGAAATTTCAGTGGGCACTGATGAGCAAAGGATAAAGTCATTCTTTGCAGTCTCAGATCACAGACTGCCACTAAACACACAAAAAGTTTTGAAAGTTTCACACTAAACCCCTTAAATGGGGCAGCTGGTCTTGTCTTACAGACAAAATTGAGGCACAGAGCACAGAAGTGACTCGCCTAACGTCACACAGCGAGTCACTGTGAAAGCTGGAAAGAGATCCCGGCACTTCTATACTCCCACCTTCCCCGGTCCAGCCTTTAATTCCTCTCAAAACAACTTAAACCTACTTTAACACATCCTGAGGGAGCAATTATACTGAGCCAGCTTCAAAAGTATTTAACAGCAAAAAAAGAGCTTTCATTATTTTTAAGGAGACCCTTATCTATAAATTCAAATCAGCAAAGGGAAAGAAAGTAACAGGCCTTCGCGCTTTGCTTTGTGTCATTTATAATTGAATACAACAATAGAGGAAGTAATTTATACTCTCTAAAGTGCACCCTGCATATAATTATAACATGGTTCTTGGCTGCAGTTGACATGCGTCTGAGGTCTCAGCAGTCACTTAAGATGAAGAGCGGGGAATACGGGGGTTAAGATGAACAGAGAGGAATATGGGGCACATAGAAAGCAGGTCTCAGGATGCCCAGCCCGGGAGACACATGGAACTGTGTGAGCTGCTCCTAGCAGGAAGGTCAAAGAGACCCTTCTCCACCCACCCAAAAAGGGGCAGGGGCCAGAGGTCAAAAGCACCATGAACTCAGTCTCCGACGCAGCCTTTGCAGTAGATGCAGGCTCAGGAACGTGAGTGCAGATCTGCAGTCCCCCGACACCAAGCTGGGAGACCTAAATGCCCTGGTAGAAGATCCTATGACATAGGGTGAGCTACGAGCACGTGCCAAAGGACAAATGCTTCTCATCATAAGGAAGGAGAACTTAGTCCATCTCTCCGAGGCAGGGCCGTCCTTGCCCTACAACGTCCTCTCAAATCACACAACCAGATCCATCCATGCGCAGGTGACTTACAGTTGAGCGGCCTGACTGCCTCTTGTGACGGGCAGAAGGAGCTTCTTTACTACGAACTGTCTTCTGCTGCAAAGGGCAAAAGGTTTGGGGGACGTTTGGTTCAAAACGGAAGATAGAAAAGGATTTCACTCATGCTGGAAGAGGCAGTTCAAGTGCAGGAAGCAGATCCACATGCAGGACAAATCGTCAAGCAACGAGATACAGCCTCACACCAACTACACACTGAACAAAGCCTGCACAGAAACATTTATCCATGAACTCTGCCATCTTCTTGTTAAACATCTCAGTGCCAGCAGAAAGGTCACGCAGCTGGGTGGCAAAACTAGACTGAGATGTCTAGAGCATGGTCTCAGTCATCTCCCCATCTGTAAAATCAGAGGTGAAGCAGGTGCATGCATTACTGTGGCACACACCACAGTCTCAGCTGGTTCTCCTGTCATTAGATAAAATCTAATACCTGACAGATGCAGAAACACACATGAAGTTACCAAGACTCTTAGTAAGTCCGCAATTACCACTAATGCATCTCTCCTAGAGAGGAGTAAAGCAACACACCACCCATCTGCACTAACAATTTGATGAGACCCCTGCATGGGCTTCCATCCTCACATGCACCACCAAGAACAGAGGCTGCTAGCCACAATGGGCTAATCACACCAGGCTAGCCCTTAGCCTTATGCACCAAGGACAAAAATTAAAGCTCCGATGAACTCGTTGCCTGACCTCTTCCTGTTCTAGTTACATCATCAGGGCCAAGGTCTAAGTTAATTCAGTGAAAAAGTGAATTCTGGCAATAGTCACATCCACCCCTGCTCCTTGAAAAAGCGCTTCTTGCTTTGACTCAAGATCAAACACAGGAGCTGCGTCACCTGCAAAGACATGCACAGCTGGGTTTTTTTCCATAAGCAGCCTGCTGATTCAGCTAAGCAGCAAGCACCACAGGTATTTGGCAGTTTGAAGCCCTAGTCACATTTTCAAGCCAAATGCTGAGGTGTTTCAGCAGGCTCTGCGCTCGCCCTGACAACTGGCTATCCTGTGCACGACCATGGACATTCAAGACGCTGCAAGATGGTTATGCCTATTCGGTGCTGCAGAACAGCCTGCTTTTAAACCCTGGCTCTCAGGTTTAGTGGAAGCATTTGCCACAGAAGCCAGCTGTGCCTCCACATTTCTCCTCCCTGTTAGTAATAACCCCTCAAAGATGAGAAATCTAAATTGAGGCAGTACCATCTACCTTCACGCTCACCAGCTGCCATCCTGGACTCGCACACAGAATAGGTCAGCACTGCTCCTCCCTGTAGTCCTGCACGAAAAACATCTACAGCTTGGCAGGAGGCCTCCAGCTCAAGAAGAACCTGCCAGCCTTGTGTGGTTATGTCATTTAGGGGAAGAGTTTGAGAAAATCACGGTCATTTTCCCCAAAAAGGCTGTAGCTATGGCTTGCAAGAGCGAGGTGAGAGGACTTTGAAATACTTTGCTCTGCATGAAGCTGTTCTCAACATGGAAGAGCATGGAAAAATGACATTTTGTTATTTCAACAGACCTTTTGAGTAGTAGAAAATACCAGGATACAAATCTAGCTGTATATGCTGTCAAGTGCTGTTTGTAAAGCTTTGTGTAGTACCCAGGGAATTGCACAGAGCAAGGCAGAGCTCTACAATGCACAAATTCCTTCCCTTTGCACCCTTCCTTTGCCAGCAATACCCACAAAATTCATGTGCATAGTTCAGCGTTATGCACCTGGCCAAACAGATTCAGCATATTACATGTGCTAAGCTAATCTTAAACCCAGATTCACTTGCTCCTCCATGCTGTATTTTTCACACCTGTTTAAAAGAAAGGTTTACAACAAGGCAGGGGCTCACAGTGCTCACAGACATGGCACACAGCATTTAAATCAACACCCTGTGCAATTCAGACATTACTTGTTAGTCCTGGGCAACCCCAGGGCAGGGTGAGCCTGAGCACAGCCATCTCTTGCTGGCAAGAAGAGAAGGGTTGCCTGCCCCAAGCTCAAGCAAACAAGAGATTAAAGGTCTTCACAAACCAGGCCAGCCATCGTTTGGGAACCTGTAACCTGTGTAAAGCACAGTATAAGAGGCACAACGCTGAACCAAGTTCTCAATTCTGGCAGGTGGTCAAGCCACACTTTCAAAAATTGTGGAAAAGTTGCCTTTATGAGACTGTGGGCTTTCCTCCAAGGTAAGGATTTTTCAAGCTTTTAGAGATGTGGTCACCAACCTAAGCTACACACTACCTACAGTGTGTTTTTTCCTCTGCACAGCCAAGCACCATTTCCTCTTCTGTCTCAACTATGCCAAGAGGAAGCTTGACACAGTGTTTGTGAATTTTATCAAGGACAGTAATTCAAAATTCCAAAGGTGGGGAGTTCCAGAGCATCAGTTTAGTCACTTCCTGCGCATTGTCTCACAGATGGAGCTCTTAAAACCTTTGTTTTTTCTAAGCTTAAGCCACAGTTTTTGTGCTGAACCCACATTAGTGATACACTGACCTGTGCTGCAACCTATTCAAAGTATTTTGCATAGCAGAAGCACTCAGCAAGCCTGGAACCATACCAAGGACTGCATATAAAGTTAATCATCTAAGCAAATTAAACCCCTGGGACTTCTTGCTTACAAAGGGTAGAAAATAGAACCTAGCCTCAGCCCCAAAGTGCTTTCAACATCTGGCCCTCTCTATAGTTTGACTCTCTAAAACATACCTTAAAAAAAAAAAATCAGAGACGAGAACACTGACTAATGAAGAAAAAGTTGGCCAAGGTTACGTTTTTACATATCAGCTGAAAGAAATCTGTCTGGAAAACTACAGCTAAGAACTCTTCCCTTGGTATATCAGGCCTAACTAACGGACACAGCTGGAAAGCTGGCACTTCCCTTACTACAGGAAGCATCTGGAGGTATCAACCGTTTTCCCTTAATTTGAGTTAACCAGATACAAAGAACAGCACGCAGATTTTACAAGCGCTGTTACAGATCTGATGTGTAGGTTTTCCAGTCTAGAGCTCACAAAGCACTCACAGCTTCATCCTAAAAATAAACTTATTTCACACATGCAGAGATACAACACCCTTCCCTTCAGGTCGGTCTACCTGAGCTCTGGGAACATGGAAAGTTTAGCCATGGTCAGATACACAAAACTGAACTGTGGGGAAATGATGCTGAAGAACTAGAAGAGGCTTTCCGCTGCCTAAGACCAGCAGGATGCATCCTGGCTGGTTTCCTACAGAAGGTGTGACCATTCCCTGCACACAGATGTGTTTCTGAATGTGGCCTCCGAACACTTCAGCAAGATCAGAGGTTTTCTGGGAGCTTTTCTTCTTTGAAACCCACACGCAGGAAACGGACTAATACAGACGCTTTGTAAGAGGGAGCTTGGGTAGAGAAGGGAATAACAGAGCTTCAGACTCCCACACCAGCCACCTACCCAATGACATCCCTTTCATTACAGCCCCCAGGGAGAGTGTAGGAAGTGAGAGTTCAATCACCCGCTGTTGGACTTGCTTATGATCTCAGGCAAGTCAATCATTTCCATGTCTCAGGTCCCCAGCTGTAAGATCTCTCACCACCTGTGGTCTCAGTGCCACCAGCTGCAGTACTGCACATGTTAACAACTTTACATCTAGGAAAGCATTAGCGATCAGGCAGATGTCAACTGGAGAGATTGTTTAAAGCAGAGATGACCATGCAAAGCGGGATGAAAGGTATGTGCAAACAAATGTTTCCAGCATCAGAGCTTTGTACCCTCCTTTGGGAGGTACAAACCACTGCCTCTACCCTTCTAATGCTCATTCACACATTTCAGAACACCACTATCCAGCTGAAGCAGATCTGAAATCAGCCTTGGCTGAATTTCACAGCAGAAGAGACACACTGATCTTCCATCTTCCCATCTTATAAGAGCCAACTCTTCACTTGCTCCCTCTTTAGACTCCTGACAATAACTCCTCTGCATGTTCAGGTGGAAGGAAAGACTAAATCCTGACTGTAAAAACATGCTTCACTATTGTTCTGTAGATCAGACAGTACAAATTTGGCTTTCTGAAACATAAAAACAAAGTTTAAGCATGTTCTAAAGTCAAGCCTGCTTTATGCCATGGCTGTCCAAGACTAATGATGATCCTTCAGAAATGAAGCTACAAAAGCTGATGTTTCAGACTTGTTTCTCAGCAGCTCAAGTCTTTCTAACCCACACACGAATGCAGAAGATCTGACCATGGTTCACCACGTCAGGTTCCAGGACAGAGATGTAGCAATGTGTGGAAAAACTGGAAAGGTGAGCTCTCTGGGATATGGTACAAGCCGGGCTAAGGCACGATCAGTTAAACGGGATTACAAAACAGAAAGGAGGAGGAGTTCACTGTTGCCATGTGCTCTGCTTGTCCAAGCCACTGTGTATTTCGGGAGCAAAGTGGCAGCTCTAGGTTAGATAAATTATGGAGTGCCCCTGACCGCAACGCAGATTAGGGTGCGCAATCCTCCCCCTAACAGAGTCACACAGTAACACAATGCTTTTCCTTCAAGCCTTCAATGGAGAGTCCCAGTCCACTTTTTGTGATGCCCCAGATTCCAGTTTTAAGGCCCTATGGCTAAGTCCTGACCTTAAATCCTCAAGCCCGCCAAGATTTCTTCACAGCAAGAAAAAAAAAAAAAAAATCAGCAGATGAATTGTATTCAGCGCTAACCCCAAAAAGTGCCATAGGGGTGCAAAGGACTTCATATTCTCAAATTTCTGTTCTGGCTTTGGTCTGGTGCTTTGCCAGTTCTCCCAATCTTCCCCATGACAGGACCTGGACAATCCAAACTTACATGCTTCTCACACAAAGAAGCTAACAGGAGTCACAGGCCAGGGCAAGAAACTCCTCATCTTTGGCAAACCACAGACAATTCTGCAAAATGAGAATATGCCTTCAGGGCAAACCAGCAGCACTGCCAGGTGATTTTTATTTAGGTTTCCTGTCCCTACTCACCACATCCAGCCTCTGATCCTGAAGGAGGCAGGTCTTGGAGGAAGCAGCTGATGCTAGACCTTGCCCAGTTTGAAAAGGTCTTTCCAAAGGCATTTAACACTGTGCAAAAAGTTCTCCAAGCCTGTCTGGGATGGGGGCTCATTTCCCCGCATATTTGCCTTACTGAAGTCCAAACTAAAAGTCTTTGACAGGGGCTGATAATCTCTACTGAAAGCCCAAACACATTATTTCAGATCAGAACTTAAATGAGCCAGTTCAGGGAAATATTCTCTATGCTGTTGGCTGAAATAACTAGCATTAGAAAACTTCCAAGTATTTTCTTCCCTAACATGTTTTGGTTTGTTTTTAATATTACTAAGATGTTCCAACTTTCCATTGATTCCCATGCTGTATTCAGGGCTACTGGATCTAACCAAAGCAAATTTAATCCTTTCCCACCATTCTTTTGTCAAATTTGCCCCATTCTTCCTGCATCCAATTCCACATTTCTACTGCAGTACTGAGCATCTTGGATCACTCACATGAGCGGCTGGTGGCAGAAGCTGCTTTTGTACTGTTGAGTTCAACAGGCACAGTGAGACCACCATGGGGAAAGCAATTAGCCTAACTTCTTCTTCACATTCACCTTACATGTATGGGTCCTTTCTGCTTATGTTAAGGAGGAATATGAAATATTCCCCTTGAGAAAGGCTCGATTCCCTGTTATTGTACTGATCTAGCTAGAAACTGAGGTTGCCAAATACCCTAAGAGGGAGTTATGAGGCCAAATCAATATAGATAAAGGATGGATACCCTCAGATGGAAGATATGTGCAGGTGTGTAGCAGTCCCACTCCAGAGGTAAGAAATTGAGGCTGTATTTTGTGAATTTTCTTCACCCATGAAACCAGTCCGCTCATTAATTTAAGATCTCAGCTTCCTCTTTAAAAGTTAAAGAGTTTTAACAGTGCTGTCTGTACATATCAGCACAAAAACACCTCCAGAAAGGATGTTACTGAACTTGTACAGGATGGTGCAGACTTAGAGCTAGTAGCCAAGCTGAATTCCCTAGGTGCAGCAGATGGAAGATACCATTTTTTTGCACATACCCTAACTGAAAGCAAAACAGGAAAGAGAAGGTGGCAGCTCAGCATACCCCAAGAGAGACATACATACTCCCGCTGGCAGCTTGGTGCTTTGCTATCCAGCAAGGTTATTTTAACAGTGACTCCTAACTTGTTAGATAAGACTTGTTGGAACATTCCACCAGGAGAAAAAAGAAATGCACAGTTGAAGAATTTTAACGCAAATCCAGTTAGTTTTAAAAAGCACTGCAGGCTAGCAAGCAGGTAAGCAGCATGCACTCTAGTAGTAACGGTGCTCTTGATTGGATGGAGCTATGCTGGTAGTACACAGCGCTGCACACCTTAGTCTTCTCCTCTAACTTAAAAATAAGAAGCCACACAATCTATGAAGTGGTCACAACGGAGTTCTGTGAGATGCACCACAGCTAAAAATGGTTGCGGGTAGCCAGCTGGTGAGAGAGCTTGGGTACTCACTCCGGCCAGCGATTTCTGGATATTCTCCCTGGCTCTGGCAATGTCGCGTAGGATCGTGCTGGCTCCGTTCTCCTGCAAACAGTGCAGAAAGAACCAAGATTTTTTTTTTAAAAAATATGAAACATTGGAAACTGGTCAGGGAAGTTAAAAAAAAAAAAGGGGGGGGGGTCATAGTCGGGGAGGGTTCCTTCCAATGATTCAGCAAGTATTGCAAAATTAGCTGCAAGAAGGATTGGTTCTAAATCAAGCAGCACCGACTGCAATCCCTGGTCACATCAGGCCACGTGTCCAGAAGATCATCCAGTCAAGAGCTTTTAAATTCTCTATTGTTACCCTGAACGGTTTGGACAGCTGCCAGCCAGGCAGAGGCTTGGATTCGCTTCAGTACTCCTTACAGATCTATCGTTAGGCAGCCCTTTATTTGTAGTATTACCTGTCACTGTATTCAGGCAAGAAGTGACAGCCCTAACTGAAGTCTTCTATCCAGAGAGGTATGACCCAGAGTATGGCAGTAAAAGTGGTTTTTTCCCCCATGCTCCTGCTGCCATGCCTTAGCCTGGATTTGAAGATTCCCTTCGCAGGGCACAAATTCAGTTTCCATGATCCATTCACTCCTTGCCTCTTCCAGACTGCAACCCCCTCCAAGGAAGATGAGAGACATGAAACCACCCACAAGCCCAAAACCCCATGTCAAATAGACCATAGAAGAGCAATAGCCTGGACACATTCACGTGGATACCACTTCCAGGTTGCAGGAAGGCTTTAAGGAGCATGGATCGTTTTCCTCAGCAGAGAAGTGGTTGATAAACTGTTGCAGAATCTCCCCCAGAGCCTTCCCACCACCTCTCAAAGGCAGAACTTCTTCACTGGAAGCTCCTTACGTGGCATGAAATAGTCTAACTGTTCTTCTAAGAGCACTGCAGAGGTTCGCAGTTTAACATCTACTTTAAGCGCTTATCTATAGCTTCTAATTTTTATGCAGGTGTCCTAGGTGCTGTGCCACCTCTATACTAGCATGGGCAACAGGAATGGACAGTGTGCCTAGAAGCTATTCCTTAAGCAAAAAGCTTCCCCTTAAACACTTGCAAGACAGCCATTTAGAACTCTAAGCAGCTTTCTACATAATCAACCAAATGCATAAGCAGTTAACAGCTCTTTACATAGCAGGAAGAGGTTACGATAGCTCTGTACCTTTAAACAGTAATAATTTTGGGCTAATATTTAAGCTTGAACTACTTCAGCTCAGCTGTGCTGCAGCAGCACAATGCTTCCCCCAACTCACCAGTACTGTGATGCAGTCTTCTGTAGGAGCACACTGAATATTTCAGGGGGTACAAAGAAAGGAACATAATTCTGTGGTTTTTGCAGCCATGGTGCCTCTCTTCAAACATCATGCCTTATATACCCATTATATCCCTTGCCAAGGAAAGCTTAGTTGCTACAAAATGGCAGCAAAACCGCCTTTTCCCTTGCTGAAGGGGACAGGTCAATTCTTTGCCCAGCATACCGCCCAGCCCAGTCAACAGAACCACAGCTCTCGGGGCTTACAGCTCAAGCTGTGCACCCATCAGATCACAGCTAGCACCCGTGCCCTGCCATAGCAGCCTGAAAAGATTAAGAGTAGCTGCTGCAACCTATAACTGGTCCGCCTGTTGTCGCAAGGGCATCTGATCTCCTGGTACACTGGGAGAAATTCTTCACAGGCCACAGAAGATGGTCTTTCCAAAGACAAAAGGGGTTATAACTAGGGGGAGGCTTAGAGAGCTCCAGAGAAGACTGTCACACTTGGAAAAAGCAGCATCAAGAGTGGAAATAATACAAAAGTGCACATCCAGGTGGATTGTGTCCTTTTGCCTGCTCTGTACTAGCTCTTAAAGCTCCAGCACTCTGTTAAACCCCATCAGAGAACAAGGATTACCTACCTGCTGGTGTGAAGAGCTGCTAACTGGCCCGTTCATCTGCTCATAGTATCTTCTCTCAGCATCGTCATACTTGTATTTCTCAAACCAGATCTTCTCATGCAAAAAGTAGTCGACTGCCATTTTTCTGCAGAAAGGAAACAAAAAAAACCAAAATGAGTTCCTAAAAGTACTTAAGGTTAGCAGCTTGCAGTGAGCTTGTCAGAAGAGCATTTTCTTCCCCCATAGAGCTGTGCCTGCAGGTCTCTGCTTGGCCGTTTCCCCACCAGTGGAAAGCTTTAAGTAAACAGGATCCTATTAAGAAAGCAGGGCAGTCTAATCACCCACCTGTCTGCCTGGCCTGACCTGCATTTAGTGACAGAACACCAAGTGGGGACAGAATAAATCAGCTGATCTGTACCTTTTTCCACAAAACAGCTTTCAGAGCAGGATTTTCTGGATCATGGTAGACACATGGGAATCTGCTGCTAAGAAAGATGTCTTGTGTATGAAAATCAGAAAGGGAATAATGCTTTTAATTCTTAGGATGCCTGGCCACAGTGAAACCAAAAAGACCGAAGAACACGCAGCTTCAAGCAGCACGTGCCACACTACAGCGTGCCAACAAGGGAGCACTCTGTATGTGACAGGCAACTCCTGACACTACAGCTCTCAAATTTAAACGCATTTCAGTCTTCCTCGAACACAACTCAACTGCGTTGACAGCAACTGTTGGCTGTCTTAGGCTAGTACATGTCTCTATCTGGTCACGCCATGCTTCACTAGGTGCACCACCGAATCCTCCAGGTAAGGAACAGCCCAGCGCAGCACACCGCCTGACACCGACAGCGACCAGCCTCCAGGAATCCAGATACACACACAATTTACAACAGCACCACAGGTAACTGCACACATGCCCTTTTGGAAGCTGCTGCAACTGTTTAGAAATTAAGATCATCAGCAATGCAACACTTGCAAGGGACAGACGCTTATCACTACACAGAGGAACAGCATAAAACATCCTAACACTGCTGCGAAATGGTGTTATTTTTCTTCAGTGCAGCAGCTTCCAAAGGTTGTTTAATTTCTTAACTTGAAGGCAAATGATGGAGCCCTTGCAACAGTAGAAGAGGCTGTGCCCTTATTTCAAGCCAGAGGACAGCTACAGAGCCAACATCAGTTTGAGGAGGTGGTGAGAGCAGAGATAGAGCATCACAACAAAACCACACCATTACCGGGTTCCACCACACAACACGGAGAGAGCAAATAATAGCAACCCGCAAACCCTTTCGTTATCAGCTCAAAACCCCGCAAGCTCTCCAGTAAAACACTTCCACGGAAGCCTTTTTTGTAAAACAAGCACCCTTCTCACCTACACATTCAGAAGAGACCAGAGGCCACCGTACCATACAGGTCCTCTACACCGAAGCCATTCCCAGCACTCAAATCTCCAAGACCCTGCTTGAGCTGCCAACCAGTATTATTAATAGAGAATCCCAGTTACAGAAAAACTTATGCCACATTATTTTACAATGGCACATGGACTTCCCTGGGGAAAGGAGAAAGGCATGACCAAATATCTAGTTCTGTCCAACTAAAGAGAAAATTATCCCAAATAGAACAGGGTGAAAGGCATGTGTGCTCTAAACCTTGTCTGTAACCCCCTATATCACTTGATGTAAGGATCTTAGAACCTTTACAACAAATCCTAACAAACTCAAGGATCAGAAGTAAGGACTGAAGCTCCAAGAGCCTTTTTTCCAAGAGCATCAGTCTGTATCCTAGCACTGCAAAGTAACATCTAAGCACTGGCCTTCAGACAGGCTCCCAGGGCATTACAGCCATCTGTGCAGCAGACTTCAGGGTTCAGCCAGCCACATGTAAAAGCACGTATTTAACACAGAAAGCACAGTATCATACTGCACCTCATTCAGAACTTTAAAAGGAAGTCTTTAAACGTTTCTGGCTGTAAGCTGTTTTATAACTGCACTTTAAACTATGAAGGTCATCTACAATCTGAGAATTAAATCTTCCTGCCCAGCTACATACATGCACATCAAACGAACTGCAATCCAGCTAGCCCTGTCCCAAAATTAACAGCAGCTTCCAGACTGAATAGTCTAACAACCTCCTCCGTCAATGAAACAAATACAGCATGTGCTCCCACTAGACTGATGCCCTAAATTGTATTTCACTGTCATCCCCAAGCCTTCTTCAAGCTGGATACTGGTAGTGATGCTCAAATGTAGTCACCTCTCACATGGAGCTCAACGACTAGCCTACATGCTCTGCGGGAGAATTGGGGATAACTGCTTCTCTGAAGGAGCTTGTGGCATTTTAACAGAAATACACAGCAAATAGCCACCATTTTAACTTCGCAAATTCAGAGACGAAACACTGCATTTTCTGCCACCTCAGAAGGCCTGTTTAAACCATGTGATTACTCTCTCCAACTTCCCACTTTTATGACATTTTGTACGTAATAGGAATACGGAAAGGGGCATGGCCTCAGGTTCCCCCCCATGTAAAGAAGGGGTCAAACCTTAGCTTGCTTACCAGCCCTGACTTTAAATGCTTAACCTCTGGCACCACACAAATACTACCTTTAGCCACCAGTATTCATCAGGAGAAGGGGGTTCCCTGAAGGAGTTTCCCCCAGTTCCCCTGCCCACAAACAGGCTCCCTGGCTCAGGAGCAGCATCTCCCTACAGCGGCATGCACGCTCGGTCCTGCAGACACAAAGGACGCCCGTCTTCTACACATGCAAATTCTTTCAGCTCAATCCTGACCCGGCAGTTTTGCATGTGTGAGTGTTACCCCAGAATAAACTTCTCCTACTTCGTTTCTGGCGCAGGTACGCTTGAAGCGTAAGCAGCTGGTTGGGAGGGTTTTACTACTGCGGGTTCCTGCATCCCCGTACTCTCTCCCGTTCTCGACATTTTCAGAGTCTCGGCTGCATAGTATCGTGACTCAGCACTGTCATATGTCGGCTTATTAAGCCACACAGTTTCGCTGTCCTCATGCAGAAAAAAGCGGGTAGGTGGAGGTTGCTCAGCATCACGGGGAAGCAGAGAGTCGGTGGCGATCTCCACTTGTTTGACGCCCGTTTGCTTTCCAACACTGTGGTTCTTCCTGTCCTCGTGGTGGTGGTTCAATGCTTCGGGGCAGCCACGTTGCTGCTGCCTGACTTTGCCTGATGGATGACCATCAAACATGTTCTCGTAGAAGCTCTTCTCAGCATCATCATAGAGGGGTTTCTCTAACCACACCTCTGACATGAGGGCCTGCAAGCTTGAAATCTGCGGCTTACCATTTACCGTCTGGTGTACAGAGTCAGGCAAACTGGTAACGAAGGAAGCAGCAGAATCAGCAACGGTCTCTGGAGCTAAGCTTGGTGTAGCAGGAGTAGGCAGGGCTGTAGCATAGCCCTCATCCGGCGTTCTCAGCCCAATGTTGCCAGCGTTTGACCACGCAGATGGGATGGTTAGGACATTTGGAGGAACAAAGAATTGAGATTTTTCAACAAACACCTCCTCAGCCTTATCAAAGTCAAACTTGTTGACCCAGACATCCTGAACAACATGGTGACACGCAGACAGACTACCATGGAAGCAGGGCAGGGCTGCTGAAAGCATCCTTGGCTTCGGAACATCTTGGACAGCTTTTGACCTGGCCACTAAAGGGGACTGCTCAGCAGTTACTGCAGCCTCAGGTGCCTCCTGGCTCTGACAATCCACTATTTTTTTTCTGTACACGTTCTCGGCATGATCATACAAAGGCTTGTCAAACCACACATGGTCAGCTAACAAACCAGTCAGAATAGAGTCTAACTTGGAGGTCACATTTTTGGGTTTTGGAGAACGCTTCCGTTTCCTTTGTTTCTTTCCATTCCTTGCTCTCTTCAGGTCTCCCTTGAACTCACTTTCAACAGAGTCATCATTGCAGACTCCATTTACAGCCTCTACCTCCTGGCACTCCTCCGGGGCCGCAGCAGCTAGCATCGCTTCTCTTTCATAATGCAGTCTCTCTGCTTCATCATATTTGTGCTTGTCTACCCACACTTTTTCTACTGGGCAGGGAGGCTTCCTTGTCCTCATCTTCCAAAGAGTGGCAGCATTAAAAGATAAGCATAACAATGTAGTTGCAGCAAAACTAAATAAAGCAAGGGCATGCATCAGACTTTAGTAATTTCTTAAGTAATACAAGAGTGTCACAAGCTATCATGCCATTATTATTCACGTCAAAGAGCCTAAGCATTTAGTTCGATTCTTCCTTTGTTACAAATTTTAATTCCAAGAAATTAAACTGCCTAAACACGTCCAGTTTCTGATGTCAAAATAACCTTCCTCCTAAAACACTTCTGTTGTTCTGACAACTATTCTGCACACTACTATTTAAAAATAAAGGCACTGGCTGAAAGCACCTCACTTTTGAAGACAACTGGCAGGAAAAAACAACAAAGTTTTGTTCAAATCCCTGGTAATGTAGACGATATTTTTCCAAGTTAGTAGATTAGCCCTGAATTACTTGTTAGGTATTCCCAACTAGGCACAGATTTAGGAAGACAGGCTAAAAAAAGATGTCCCAATTCTTGAGTATCTTTACACTTACACATGTTTTGCTACTAGAAAGCCAGCAGAGGGAGCTGACTGAAAAACTATGACTCAGTTTTGGTTTAAAACCCCAGCTGCTGGCAAATTAAAACTGATCAAGAGCTAGAGATCTCATGATTAATTTAATTTACCAAAAAAAAATCTTCTGTTGAAATGAAGAATATTGCATCTACTTTGTGCTTTCCTGCCCTAGTCATACTTTACTACAGAAAAAAAAATCAAGCAGAAAAAAAAAAAATCAAACAGCTCCTAGTATGTGTAGATTATTGGAAGTGGTATAGGAAATACCTTTCCAAGTACAAAATTTACTGTACTGCTCAAATATCTAATGAGTAGGTAACCACCTCTTCGCCAAACACTACATGGTCAGATCCCTAGAGTTAAAAAAAAAAAGGTCCAAAATGAAGTACCTGTAAGCCAGCTCTCTCCCTAGCTACCGAGAGCTGCAAGTTTTATAGCTACAAATTTAACTGTGACAGGTTGCCAAATGAAAGTCACTTACAGCTGAAATATCCTCCAGACTTCAGTCAATGGCTTGCAGTTCCAACTGTTCCTGGAAGATTTTACAAGCCCCAAGTCCGGGGCCTGACAGACCAGTAAAACCAATAAGCTATTATTACAAGTAAACACTTTCGCCTTTTTAAGCTTTCAATTTAAATTTATATAGTTTAAAATATTAAAGTAATGTCATACTGTATTTCCATTATAAAAATTACCAGGAAAAGCAAAAGTAGATCTTGCTTTTTCTTACTGGAGTTGTAAAACTGCTCCTCCACCAGCTGCTGAAAACACTGTGATACAGCTAAAAAAGCATTTAAAAACCCCCTAAACTGAAACTTATTTTGAAGTCTTCATTTTACTTTATGCTCTTCTCTTGCATTTTACACCAGCTATGGAGCAATAAAACACTTCTTACTACAGACAGCTAGAAACAAACCAGTGCTTTGAATAAACATTAATCTACTTGTTACCATCAACATCAAAAACAGCCCAGCTGGAAGCACACACACTGCAAGGTAGGAGCAATGCTACAAGCAAGCAGTAACTTGGGTTTGCTCCTCAGGATAAGCTGTTACTACAGCTTCCACGGCATTATCATCAAGCAGTGAAAAATGACATCACAGATGTCATGCAGACTGAAGCCATGCCAGTGCTGCTAAAGTGCCTGCACAAGTTACTTTGAGGTACAAGGATATGTTCCTGCGATAAAGAAAAAAAAAATCATCAAGGCAGCCTCATACTCCTGATCATTTCAGCTGCTGGACAAATAATTGTAGATATTTTTATATTCTTAAGTAGCAAAAGCATATCCCTTAAAAAAATCATCTTTACAGGAGACGTCGATTTAAACGGGATTCTTGGAGGGTAACATCAAGAGGAGGCAAAGTCTGCTAGAGCAATGCCTGGATTTCAGTCAATTGGCAGACTGGAAAAGGATGAAATGATGCAAAGTAAGTGTGTTGTGCACAAAGGCCCTGCTTTGTAGTGCAGATGTTCTACAATAGCAGCCATCCGGATCTAGTGCAGTAACCTGCCAGCACAAAATCCGTGGGGAAAGCAAAATGCATAACTGAAACTGCATGGGTAGGACAATATGTTTGAATTTTTAGGTTACTTAGGTCTATAAGGACTCCTAAAGAGAACATCAGATTTCTGCATTTGCCCGATATGCTCTGCTTGGCTCTACATTCACATTCATTTGAGTTATCCCAAGGAAAAATCATAGTCTATAGCCTTCAAGTAGATCCTTTATTGAGAATAATTCATTAACCCAATGCAGATGTTGTTATACTCAGAGGTTACAACTTAAACTATTTCAGGAAGAATCTCTCATGGGTGTAACAAGAAACTCGAACGTGACTCAACACAGCTCAAACTGTCACACTTTTAAATATTTAATTTGCATTACAGCCATTAACATTCCATATAGAAAGGGCATGACCATTTGACAAAAACAAAACTAAAATTTGGGGTTTGTTTGTTTTCTTAATTATAGGTGATTTTGCTCAAGTCCTTAAGCAAACAGCATCAAGCACTGGAGTTGCAGCCCCCAGGACGCTCATCTCAAGGGTAAGGTGCATTATTGAGGACTCCAATTATTAGGGGGTTCTCTCAAATCAAAGAACTGTCTTGAATCAAAGTGAGACACAGCTGAATTTAATAAAAGAGCCTATAAAGGTACACTTATTTCCAGTGGAAATCAGATAACTGTGCAATAATCTGTCCAGAAAGAAGTATCAGATCAGAGCCTATATTCCCCTGATTTTCCAGAAAGTAGAAAGTGCAAAAACCACACGACAACTAGAGAGTACTTACTTTTTTAGCTCCTATGATAGCATTAAGAGAAAAGATAAAGTTAGAGAAAGTTTCAAGTTCTAGACATGCAGCAGCTAGTCAGCAAGGACAAAGAATGACAAAAGCCAAATGTATTATCATATAGTTACCTCCCCCCATACATAACACATTTAATTAAACTTGCAGCTGGTTTACTCTCCAGAACTACATTATCTTCATGAACCAACCCCACAGACACTCAGTTACTTTTGGTTTTAAATAACAACCCATAAAGATATACATATCCAAAAGGATCTACCCATCACAACAGGGAACCAGCCAGAAAGGCTCCCAACCTGCCACATCAACACTGTCAGGTGGTGCAAAAGTGAAGCTCAGGTCCCCCAGCTTCAGGTAACTAATCACCAATAGCAAATACTTTAAAGAATTCTGAAAATGTAACAATTATAATGTCAAATAATGAATTCAACATGATTGTAGTTATTTCTACCGAAGTTAGCGATCTGTACAACATTCTATGAACGAGATAGAAATAAAAAACTAGCACCAATGCTCAGCCTACTAATTTTTCAGGAAAAGCATCAACATGACATGTGAAAGCTTGTAGTAGAATTTAAGACTTACACAGATCTGTACCTATGAGGCTACACCTATGAAGCCTGATAAGACACAGCTTCTCATGTCACCAATTCCACATTATATGTAAAAAGGTTATTTCTGCAAGGAAGTAACACAAACCCCAAAGCCAAAGTGACCACAAATGTTCCCCATCAAATCTGGCTCACAGGCATTCAAGTGTTGTTTTTACAAAGATTATTACCAGGGAAAATCTTCATAAAGGGAATTTACCACAACAAGTGGCAATATAATTTTCCAAAAACAAGTCAAAGATACTTGCAGCACCTATTTGTTTCCATGAGGGGCCAAACCTTAGGTTTAGTTACGCTAAAGACCAGATTTTCAATGAAGTAAAGTCTACAAACACAAGCAAAAATTGAAAAAAAAAAAAAGTCACTTCTCTTCTGTGCTCCTAAGTTTTCCCAGAGGAACCTGGGAAAAGGCATATACAAGGATTTTAATTACACAAACCATCGCCTGAGCTGGTGCAGACAGCCTGATGAGATGAGCCCTTTATACCAGACCAGAGCACTACCAGTTCTCCCAGCATATAAATTTACTCCAGACAAGATAAGAGCTCACAATCCTACTTCAGCCAAGTCTGCCAAAGAACAATACAATGATTGAAGGGAGTATACCTGATCTGACAAAGTCTGGAGGGACAAACTTACCTCTTCAAAGGTTTTGGAAGAAATTTAAACTGACTTGGACTTCTTAAGAGCCTGCACCGTACGCCATGCTGCTCGCAGTCAGGTCTGAAGCAACTAAGATTTACCACCGCACCAAACCACAGCCTGTGCAGTTGTTTCAATGCTTTCCGCCTGGTATTCTCAACTGCTCACTTCACCTCCTCAAACAGAAAAGTTTTATAATTAAAAGAACATGCTATAGTTTCATGACCCCTTTCCACTGGCAAAAATCAGAGAACAGAAACTAGAGCTGAATTAGACACCCATCAGTCTGCGCTTAAAGTGAAGCAAGGTGACGTGAACACAGCTACACTCAGAAGGTCTCTCCCTCAAAACACTCCTGAGACCACATTCATCCACTGCCTAGTAACATTTTTCAGAAGTGAAGCAGTTTTTCATTTAACTAGCATTTTTTTAGCACAAAAAGAAATTGTTTGAGACAGAGACAGCAAACTTTATGAAACGTGTTTAAGAAACACAAATCTGTGAGTGGACTAGAAAAATGTAAGAAGGGCTCTTACTGCACACAGCAGAGACCGGCTCCTGTGTACCCAGGACAATTTTGCTTTTCCAGTGACAGTGCAGACAATCTATCAGGTGTTTTACAAAGCATAAAGCTACCAGAAAGGCAAATGCTATTATTGGTATTTATTGACACCAAATAGTCAAATACTCCTGAGTAACAAAAAAAATCACAGGTCAATGTTTAGGCCTCCCATGGACCATCAAAGAGGGCTTACAAAAACATGAAAGAAGAATTTTTAATCAGAGCTTTGAGCTTGCTGTTGTTTTGTCACCACGTCCTGGGTATTTCAAGCCAGAACAAATCCGTGCTGTACTTCCAGCGCTGCAGGGAAATGCATAAAAGTTAAAAATAGGCAATGAAAAGGTCTCCATTGTTGTTCTGTAAACCCAAAATAAGCTTTGGACTTCAGCTATTTGGCTGCATTATCCCCTTAAGTCTGTCTACTTTTTAAAAAGTCAGTAAAACAAAAGCGCACAATACATTACCCTAAGGCTATGGCCAAAAAAAGAAAGTTAAGTCAACTCTGTTTATTGGTTTAATGAAAGCCACTCTTTCTTTTCTGTCCATGAGAAAGTTGCATTTCTCCTGAATTGAGAGGCCTATAAAATAAACATGGGGTTTTGGGGGGAGTCAGGTTACAAATATGTTTGTCACAGCCTCCCAGAGACCTAAATTCCATCAGGCCCTGCACAATTTCTTGCACTGGAACTGAACGGCAATTTCAACCTCAGCTGTGTGCCAGGCTGACCTGTCAGCTCCCAGCAAGGCACAGCAAGTCAGGCAGCACTGTGATTTGAAAGCAGCATTCCCAGAAATAATTTAAGTTTAATGTGGCTTAAAATATTCCTGATAGCCTTGAAAAGTCTCTTCAGATGCGTGAGAGCAGATCTCATCCG
Source organism: Harpia harpyja (assembly GCF_026419915.1). Taxonomy (NCBI): domain Eukaryota; kingdom Metazoa; phylum Chordata; class Aves; order Accipitriformes; family Accipitridae; genus Harpia; species Harpia harpyja. The sequence continues at coordinate 78,495,703 of NC_068944.1, forward strand.
TCACTGATTTCTGGAGGGATGCGACAGCTACTTTCTGCAAGCCATAACCAAGAGGGCAGGATTACAGTCACAGTTCGACCAACTCCCTTCTTCAGAAAAGACATCAAAAAATGGGCATCAGGTGGCACCGGGGGACATGGGATGATGGAGACACGGGACAGGTTGCTGTGGTTTGACCCCCAAACCACCCCATGGACACAGCCCCAAAGGCTAGGCAGGAAAGTCCTGATTTCTGCAGGTCTAAGCAGCAATCAAGCCAACACCAGGCGCTCTTCCCCCAGCCCAACACTGACAGGTTCTCACTACAGGAGATTCCATCACGATCCTCCATCTGCATATTTGCTTACATGCCCTGGCACAGCTGATTTTCACCAAGCCAACATGATTATATATTTAGTGCTCCTGTCCTATCGCATGTCACACCACCCTCCCCACCAGAAGCTGCTGAACACTCATCCCAGCAGCAGCCAGAAAAATATATGTCAGAAAACCCAGAAAGGGTCCATTTGATGTCAGGGACAGAGCAGAGAGAGGAGCAAGAAGGTCCACAGGCACCAGGCTGTTCCTTTCTACAGCCTCAGACCAGCATCTGGGCTACACCACACTCAAGACATCTGCACTGCCCAGGCCTTCCTAGGGAAATGCTTCTCCTCTTCCTAAAACTGCTACTGCTGCAGTCCTGCACAAAAGCAAGAGCCCGTTCAGCTAGGAATTTAGGCACCAGTTAAGACACGGCTGCCCCGTACCTACCTGCTCCACAGCAAAGGAAAGGCATCAACCCTGCCCTGCTTCCTGCTTTTTCTTTTTCGTGATTCAGAATTAAAAGAACTGAGACTGATTTCACACCAGAGGGTCTGATGGCCTCTTGCAGCTGAAGGGAGCAAATCCACCCCCTCCTCAACACTGGTGCTGGCACTGAGTCAATACAGGCAGCTAAAGCAAAAGAAAATATTAACGCTTGTGTAGTATTGCTCTTCTGCTGGTTTAACTCCCTAAATTGGCTGTCCCCCAACTCATGAGCAGCAGAGCTGGCAGCTCAAAGCAGCAGGACACAAGAGTCAGGAGCGGGACCACCTTCATCACCTTTGCTATAATACAAAGCTTCACACTAACTTTTAGCCAGGGAAATAACAATGACTCCCAACCTTGATCACCTAAAAACGCGACTCTTCACTCCAAGCAACAACGCTGCCAATTGGTAATGAAGATATAATCAAGGACATGGCAAATCAGCAGTAGGGAAAGACAGGAAAGCAGTAACCTTCACAAGAAAAAGCAAAGTAGTTGAAAACACAGCTTCAGTTAAGAGAAAAAAAGCATACCTGCAAGGTCAGGGAGAAAGAGGGCACACCTAGAAAAGGAGAGGAAAGAATTACAACTATACAGCCAAGCAAAGTTATTTTCTCCTCCATACTGAGCACGACAGGATTGTGAACATCAGATTACAATTAATTCCAAAACATCAATGATCTAGACGTGAAAGAACAAATCCATATTGATTTCGGTGAACACCAGGAGGGGAGGAGGGGAGGAATGACAGGCCAAAGCAGCCTCAGCAACTTTAGCTACCGCTGTAATCCTCCACAAACCCCCAGAGAGCACACTGGCAGCCTCCACACAACCGCTCCTCCCCGGCTCTGCCCATTCCCCAGATATAATTTTGAAATGGATCCCTCCCGAGTGAGCTGTCGTTGAAACAAAAACAAAAAGCAGAAAGAGCAGGACAGGCTGCCGGAGGCACCACCAAGGTTACGGAGGAGTTGGGAACACCACGACATGGAGAGGGAGAGGCAAGATGAGCAGAGCCCAGGTCCACCCACAGAGCAAGGGCAGGACGACGGCAAGGCCTGACATGACAGGGCTCCCAGCTCCAAACCAAGTTTGGAGAGGCAGCTAAGGGTGCTGGGCCACAAACTGGATCAGCCCACTGCTTCAGTTAGAGAGCTGCCAGCTGCTCTGTGCCAGGACAGGGCAGCAGCTCGAGTTTCCCTTTGCAGCAGGTGACTCGACAAGAAACCCTTGCCAAGTTGGGGAATGGGAAGAAGAGCAAACCCCCAAGGCACTTGGAGCTGCTGGGGACAGGGGGTCCCCTAAACACCCCTCCCTACCAGGGCAGGAATAGCACTGATCCCCCCAGACTTGAAAAGGTGAGGCTCCACATAGCAGGGGTATCCCCACAATCAGCACCCCAAAAAGAGAAGGAACCTGCCCCCCTCCCAAAAGGTGCACAGGTTTAGGGAGACCTCCAGCATCAGCCCACCCAGCCCTTACACCCGTAACGGGGTGCCCTTGCAACCACCTACCTAGAGCCTGAGAAGGGGAAGAGACCCCACAAGACAGAGGAAGACTCTACAACCCCCCTTCCCTAAGTCTGGGAGGAGAAATGGGATCTCCCAGATAACAAGGGGCCCTCCGCATCTTCCTTTTTAGGTGTGTGAGGGAAGAAAAGACCCCACAGGGAATGGGAGGGGGCTCCCACAACCCCCTTCCCAGAACAGTTAAGAGGAAAGGGACCTAAGAGGTTGGGGGGGGGCACAGGGGGTGTGCCACCCCGCTATTGCCTGGGACTTTGAGTGGGGAAAAGTAATCCCAAAGACCAAGGGCACCCTAAGCCTTCTCCCTCAGGACTTGGAGGGGGGAGGAAGGAACCCCACAGATAATTAGGGGGGGACCACCCCCATTCCCAAGGTTGGAAAGAGGAAGGGACCACACAGATGATGGGGGAACCCCGCAACCTCCCTTCTGAAACTCTAATAGGGGAACAGACTCTCACATGAGGGTCCCCCACAAATTCCCCCTTCCCGCCCCTGTGAGGTACCCCCAAAACCCCCTTCCCCTGCCCTATGAGCGGGAAAGGACCCCACAGCTAACAGAAAAGTGATCATAACCTCCTTCCTGGAGACTGTGACAGGAGAAAGGGACCCCACGGATCGTGAGGAGCCCCCACAACCCCGGAGCAGGAAAAAACTCCACAGATCATGAGGGGCTCCCCCTCCCCCCCCTCCCCAGGGCTATGAGGGGACCTTAGAGACCCCCAAAACTCCCATTCCCGAGGCCCACGGGGGGGGGTGTGTGTGAAAGAGCTCAAGGAGCGGGGAGCCCAGCCGGTGGAAGGGAGGAGCAGGGCCGAGGGGGACGGCTGCACTCACCGGCAGCGCTGGGCCCGGGCAGGCCGCAGGCGGCTCCGCTCCGCTCGGCCTCCACCAGGCAAAGGGAGACGCCGCGCGGCGCGCGGGGGGTTGTGGGGGCGGCGCGCACCACGCGCGGCGGGGGCGTGGGGGGGGGCGGCGGAAAACGTGTGCGCGGAGGGAGACAACGCGCCGCATTCAGACCGCGGCTCTCCTTCCTTCCCACCCCCCTTCTCCCTCCCCGCGGTGGAACAGCCGAGCAGGGCAAGGCGGGGCGGGGTGGGGGGGGGAGAGAAGCGGAGCAGCGCGTTCCCCCCCCCCTTCTCTCAGAGTGGTACAACCCACAGAGCGGTGAGCGGAGCTGCGAGGAAGAGTCCAAGGGGGCGAAGGGGGGGGGGCGCGCATGCGCGCTGCGTCCCTCCCCGCCTTACCGGCCGGCTCGGAACCGGAGCGGAGACAAAGGCGCGCCGCCCCCCCCCCCCCCCCCCATTCCCGCCCCGGTTATAACGCGCCCCCCCCCCGGTATCGCGCCGTCTCATGGCTGCGGGGGCGGCTTCATGCCCGGGGGGGAGCTGGAACCGGAGACGGGTGGGAGTCCGGGCGATATGGCGGGAGGGCGTCGGGGGGGCGGCGGCAGCGGCAGCGGTAGTAGTAGTAGTAGCGGCGGTAGCGCAGGCGGTGGGGTTTCGGTGAAGATGGCGCTGCGCCGGGCTTACTCCATCAAGGACAAGTTGCAGGCCATCGAGCGGGTGAAGAAGGGCGAACGGCAGGCGTCGGTGTGTCGGGCCTTCGGGGTGCCGGGGGGCACGCTGAGGGGTTGGCTGAAGGACGAGGCCAAGCTGCGGTGGTTCCTGGAGCAGCTGGGGGGTGAGGTGGGCACCCAACGCAAGAAGATGCGGCTGGCCAACGAGGAGGAGATCGACCGCGCCGTCTACGCCTGGTTCCTCGCCCTCCGCCAGCATGGCGTCCCCCTCTCCGGCCCCCTCATCCAAGCCCAAGCCGAGGCCTTCGCCCGGCAGATCTACGGTCCCGAGTGCACCTTCAAGGCCAGCCACGGGTGGTTTTGGCGCTGGCAGAAGCGTCACGGCATCTCCAGCCAGCGTATCTACGGCGAGGGCGGCCTCCCCACCGAAGCCGAGAGGGCTCCCGCCGCCTGCCCCGAGGCCCCGCCGGTGCCGGCTGCCGACGCCGGGGGTTACGGCGACGAGCAGATCTACAACGCCAACGTCACCGGGCTCTACTGGAAGCTGCTGCCGGGGCAGACCGGCGGGACGACGACGGCGGCGCGGCGGCGGCCAGCTCCCCGCGAGCGGGTCACCGTGCTGCTGGCCGCCAATTTGACCGGCTCCCACAAGCTCAAGCCGCTGGTGGTCGGGGGCCTTCGCGATCCCCCCAGCCTCCGCCATCACAACCAGGACAAATTCCCCGCTTGCTACCGCTACAGCCCAGAGGCCAGGCTGGGGCCGGCCCTTCTCCGGGCTTGGTTCTTTGAGGACTTTGTGCCGGGTGTCAAACGTTACCTGCGCCGGAGCTGCCTGCAGCAGAAGGCCGTGCTGCTGCTCAGCTCGCCGCCACCCCCCCTCCGGGACGGGGCCCGAGGATTCCCCCCCACTGCAGACGCCCGACGGCTCCATCCGCGCCCTCTTCCTCTCCAAGGGCCCTGCCGGGAGCGGCTCGGCTGGAGGAGGAGGCCGAATCCCGGCCCCGCTGGAGCAGGGGGTGGTATCCGCCTTCAAGCAGCTCTACAAGCGGGAATTGCTGCGCCTGGCCGTCTCGTGCGCGGCCGGCGGCGGCGGCTCGGGTGGCCCCATGGACTTTGTGCGGTCCTTCCTCCTCAAGGACATGTTGTACCTGGCCGGCCTCTCCTGGGACCTCCTCCCTCCTGGCTCCATCGAGAAGTGCTGGCTGCTGGGGCTGCGCGCCGCTTTCGAGCCCCAGCCCGGGGAGGAAGAGCACGGAGATCCCCCACGCGGGGAGGAAGGCGGTGGGGACAGCAAACTCTTTAGCGACCTGACCCACCTGGCCGCGTTGGCCTACAAGCGCTTGGCTCCCGAGGAGGTGGCCGACTGGTTGCACTTGGATGACGCGGCCCCGGGTACGGAGGAGGACGATGGGGAAGAGGATGCTGAGGAGGAAGGTCCCGGGGGCTGTGGGGGAGAGGAGGATGAGGAAGAGGCAGCTGCCGGAGATGGGGGTGGCAGAAGGGGTGGGGAAGGAGGGGATGCCTTGCTACCCACGGCTCGGGAAGCCATCAAAGGTCTGGAGACAGCGCTGCGCTGGCTGGAGGGTCAGGACCCCCGGCAAGTGGGGCCGCTGAAGCTGGTGCAGCTCCGCTCCCTCATCAGCATGGCCCAGCGGCTGCACCGCGGCGGCAGCCCCCATTCCTAGGGCAGGGTGAACCGCGACCTCTCGGCTACCAACCGCCCCGCTTGGGGTGGGGGGCACGGGGCTGGGGACATCCCGGTTGTCCCAGGGGGCTGGCGGTGGAGGTGCCAGCTCCCCTCACCCCTCCGTCACGGGCAGTCCCTGGTGCTCAGGAGGCTCGAACGCCCTTGGGTTACCACGGCTATGGCGGGGGGGGTTACAATTTAGGGCTAACGGGGGTTTTTGTGCAACAACTCCTCTGTACGTTGCGTATTCGAGGGTTGTTCCTCACCCTAAGTATATTTAGGAGGTGCTATTTTTTTAAATCTCATGAGATTGAGCGGGGGTGGCCCCCTGGTCACCGGCACTGCTAGAAGGGGGTGGATGCCCTCCGTGCTGCCCGGTCCCCCCGACCCCGTGGGGAGAAGGGCTGAGGGAGGGTTCTGCTCGGTGTCACCGCAAGGAGCTGGGACGATGGGGGAAGTTACGCTAAGTAATTCCCCCCATCTCGGAGCGGAGCTGAGGTGGGCACAGCTGGCTGGACAGGGACCACTCCTGGTGTGCCACAAGGCAAACGTTCTGCCCTGAAAGAGGCTGGTGACGCCTTCCCGCTGCCAAAACGGAGTCCTGTTAAACTGGGGAGGTTTGGGGCTGGTTTAAGACAACTTTCTTCATGCACTGGATCAGGACAGGGACAGTTGGGTGGCATCCGAGAAGCTGTGGCTCCCCGGAGAGGGTAACCTCCATCATTCCCATGACAGCCCCACACCCGGGAACGTTAGGACCACGGAGACCTGCTGAAACAGGTATCATCATCTGAGCATCCTCGCGAAGCTGAAGGCTCCAGGGATGGGGGTTGAGGTGTCCCCCCGCCGGGGTTTGCAGGGCGGCTGGGGCTGGAGGACGCATCTCGCGGTGCAGGGGAGACGGCTGCCGGTGTGACGTGCATCGCGAATTGAGATGGGAGCGGGGAGAGCTCCCGGCACTGCCTTGAAATACCAGAGGCATCAGATGTGAATTTAGCAGCTCTTGACCTGATTTGGATGATATTTTAGCCTGCTTAGACAAATTATTGAAACGACGAAAACAAACCCAACTCATCAGTGCTGCTGTGCCCCATGTCAGCAGGCAGCGTGGGTGTTTTTACTTGTCGGGTCTTTGTCTCATAACTTCAGAGTTTATGGAAATTAAATGGATTTTTATTCCCACTTTGGGGTTTCCTTCTGTATAACGGTCATGCGGAGCCATCCTAGCGGGATGGGGGGGTGGCAGAAGCGGGACCTGCGTGCAGTTGTGTCCTCTTGCTGTGGTCTTCTCCATCGTGTTCCCCACCTCTCTGCAGCCCGTTTAACGTGGCAGGGCCAGACAGGCGCCCAAGCTGCTGTGGTTGCTCCCTAAATTGAGTTTTTTACTTTATTAGTAGCATTAACTTGCTGATAAATGAGTTTGCCAAGGAATATAGGGAGCAGCAAGAAAAAAAAAAAAACCACACAAAAAGTCAAATTTGGAGCTGAGGTTTGTCCTTTCAGATCATGAAACTCCACTGCAGAACCAATGTCAAGAAAAGCTTTGGATTAGGGGAGAAGTGCACTTTTTTTTTCCCCCCAAACCCAACTGACCTCGATTTCTGCTGTTTGGATGCTGCCAAGTTCACAGCCAGCATGCTGCGTGGTGTCTCACCCATTTCATGCTTCTCCCTTAGCTTTGGTTTTCTAATGGTATGTATGTGGGGCTTGATGCTGCTGTGCTTGAATGCAGACTTCTATCCACCAACGGGATATAATAATGTAAAATCATGTTTCAATTTATTTTTATAATCTTTTGCACCAAAAAAAAAAAACCATGAAAACATTTTAAAGGTTGGGATGTGGCTCACTTCAAGCAGTAGTTTGTGAATTAAACAAGTCTTCAGTTGGTTGACAAGAATGTTGCCAAGCTCAGAAAGTACCGGGCTGGAGGTCTTTGCTTCTCGTGTAGGTCAGCCTGGGTGCAGTCACTGCACCGTTTGGCCTGGTTTGGGAGGTGAGAACATCGAACCATTGAATGGTTTGGGTTGAAAGGGACCTTCAAAGAACATCTAATCGAACCCTCCTGCCTTGGGCCGGGACATCTTCCACTGATCAGGTTGCTCACAGCCCCATCCAACCTGACCTTGAACACTTCCAAGGACGGGGCATCCACAGCTTCTCTGCGCAATCTGGTCCAGGGTCTCACCACCCTCCTCGTGAAAAATTTCTCCCTTATGTCCAGTCTAAACCTACCCTCTCTCAGTTTAAAACCATTGCTCTGTCTTTCTTATTGAAAGGCCACAAGAAGATCTCCCCGGAGCCTTCTCTTCTCCAGGCTGAACAACCCCAACTCTCTCAGCCTTTCCTCATAGCAGAGGAGTTCCATCCATCGAACCGTATCTGTGTCCCTCCTCTGGACCCGCTCCAACAGGTCCGTGTCTGTCTCTTGCTGGGGACCCCAGAGCTGGACGCAGTGCTCCAGGGGGGTCTCACCAGAGCAGAGCAGAGGGGGAGAATCCCCTCCCTGGACCTGCTGGCCACGCTGCTCTGGATGCAGCCCAGGATACGGTTGGCTTTCTGCGCTGTGAGCGCACATTGCCGGCTCATGTCCTATTTTTCACCCCTCAATACCCCCAGGTCCTCCTTTGCAGGGCTGCTCTCAATCCCTCGATCCCCAGCCTGCGTTGATACTGGGGACTGTGCCAACCCAGGTGCAGGACCTTGCACTTGGCCTCGCTGAACCTCAGGAGGTTTGTGTGAGCCCGTTCCTCCAGCCTGTCCAGGTCCCTCTGGATGGCATCCCTTCCCTCAAGCAAATCAGCTGCACTACTCACCTTTGTGTCATCTGCAAACTTGTCGAGGGGGCACTCAGTCCCACCATGTATGTCATTGATGAAGACATTTAATAGTATTGGTCCCAGTACAGACTCATTGACAACGTTTGTTACTGCTTTCCACTTGGACATTGACTGTAACTCTGGTCATGGCCATCCAGCTGATCCATCTAAGAGTCCATCCATCAAACCCATCTCTCTCCAGTTTAGCGGCAGGAATGTTGCATGGGACCGGATCAGAGACCTTACAGAAGTCCAGGTAGATGACATCCGTAGCTATTCCCTTGTCCACCAATGCAGTCACTCCATCGTAGAAGGCCACGATGTCGTGTGGCACAATTTGCCCTTGGTGAAGCCATGTTGGCTGTCTCTATAATCACCTCCTTACCTTCCATATGTTTCAACGTGTCTTCCAGGAGGATCTGCTCCTTGATCTTACAGGGCAGGGTGAGGTGCCTCTCCTGAAGGCAGGAGTATTAGCAGTAAGGTAGTGGCAATAATTTACTTGCAGTGAGTGCTGGCTTTTTTAATAAAATTAATGGAATTTAAGCTGGTTTTGTTAAAACTAGCGCTTAGCAAAATCGTGAAGGTCATCAGCATCCTGGCTTTGGGACTGAACGTGCCACTTCTCTGAAAGACACCCTGAAAACCCAAAAGCCTTTCGGAGGACACGTGGAGATGGGGAAGGGGCAGGGGCTAGGGTCAGCCACGTCACAAGCGGTGGGGCTGGATTTGGCCATGGCTTTTTGGCCAGATACGTTAAAGAGTGCTGTGGAGGACACAGAAGAGATGGAGATGCCCAAGAATGAAATCATAAGGCTGCATATTTCAGAGATACCGGCAGAATCGCCTTGGAGGGGACCTGGGGACAGGGCAGGGATAAAAGCAGGCAGAAGGACAAAGGAGCTACCAAGTGGCTCCGAAACCTTGAGGACCGCTGTTTCTTTGCACCGTGTAGGTGCCATGAGCCCCTTCCCTGGCTACACAGCGAAGCAGAGAGATGGGCAGGCTCAAGCTCCATCTCCAGCTTTTGTGTAGCTTTGCTAATTAATTAGGTGCCTCGAGAAGGTGCCCAGGGAAGTCATGCCTTGGCATGAACCGGCAGCGCCGTAGGGCTGCCGTGTCTCTCTTGGCTTGGTGCAACTGGCATCTGGGGTGACGGCATCCCTGGGGACAGGGTCAAAACCACGGGAGCTGGAGGCTCAGCATCCAGCTGTTTCACCAGCGATGTTTTGCCCAGAAAAAGCCTTTCATCTTCAAAGCGGTTTGCAAATCATCACTAATTGCATCCGTGCAGGTGCCAGGAGGCAAACAAAGCTTAATTAGGGCATGCAGAAGGCTCAGATCCTCTCCAGATAGGCAAGCTTTGAGTTTCTCTTCCCTTCATGTGCAGCACCCCAGGGCAGAGAGCAGGTCTGGACTTCCATCCCACCGCCTCGCTGCCGGAGAGGGACCTGTCTGCAGGACCGTGGTGCAATACTGGTGCCTGGCTGGGCTGGGAGGTGGAGGTTTTTCAGCTGGTTGACTTCTCGCCCGTGGTTCTGGAATGTGGGTAGCAGCTCCATGTTCATGCCCGCATCTCCGGAGCCGAGCAGAGGAGGAGGCATCGGTGCCCATGTGTAACCCCAACACCGAGCACCCCTGCTTGGCATTGATTTGGGAAATCAAAGCCTTTCTCTGTGCTCGCCCCCAGAGCATCATCCTGCCAGTTCCCCACTTCTCAAGGTCCCTTAGCATCCTCACGGCACCTGCGATGGTCCTTGCTTTCTGCCGCAGCGATGTGGCCGCTCTGCCCAGGCCCGGCAGGCTTCACTTGGGATCACCCTGTCCCCAAAAACCCCATCCTCATCCCTGTCCCCAGTGACATACATCACGGCACAGCGCCAGCGAGCATAGAGCCAGCATGGCATCAGCTGCATCCCTGACGAGCACAGAGCCAGCATGGCATCAGCTCCTTCCCTGCTGGCTCAGGGACCCGTGGCTGTCACCTCCCCGTGGAGGTGACCTCATGCTGGGTGCAGTAGCCCACCCAGGACTGAAGCGACCAGAAAGAGCCAAGCCTGTCATCATGCTGCCCGTGTTTATTTGGTCCCAGCCCTGCAGAAGTAGCACGTGGCACGAACGTGGGTCCACGCCATCTCCCACCTCCAGCCAGAGTCTCCCAGGGGTGTCGGGGTCCCTGAAGGGGTTCGGTCTGATCCCCATTGCCCCTCTTGCCCCGTGGGGGACGGGATGGAGGGGCTCCTCCCCAGCCAGGCCGCTAGTCCTTGGCCATGTCACGAGCCCGGTTGGTGGCCGCCTCCACGGCGTTCATGACGGTGGCCCGTAGCGCGCCCTTCTCCAGCTGGTGCAGCGCGTGGATGGTGGTACCCCCAGGCGTGCAGACATCTCCTCGCAGCTTCGCTGGGTGCTCCCCCGACTCCAGCATCATCTTCGCTGCACCCTACGGGAGACCAGGGTGGGTCAGAGAGAAGGGGACCTCCCAAATCCCGTTATCCTTGCCCAGGGATTGGACGGCAGCATCCTTCCATCGCCCACACCTCGTGGCGGAGGACGAGGTGCCAAAGCATCTCTCCCACCACCGTGCCCTTCGCTGTCTCCTGGTGGCCTCATCTTTGGTTTCAAGAGGGGAAACTGAGGCAAGAGGCCATCCAGTGCCTCCTCCCTCGCTCTGCCACCCTGCTGGGTGCTGCAGAGCCCAGGGCAGCGATGGAGATGGGGTGCCCGAGCCGGGCGGGAGCTGCGGGGCAGGAGAGAGAGGAGCAATGCCGGGTGTCCCCAAGTGACAGCACCGACTTACCAGCAGCGTCTGAGCCGCGATCCTGCTGGCTAAGCTGCCCGGCATGCCCATCTTCACCGCTCCCTCGGCCAAAGCTTCGGCAAACAGGTAGACCTGGGGGAGAAGAGCATCGAGGGTGAGTGCAGCAAAAGGTGGGACCCCAAGCCCCAACTCCGCACGGGTGGGATTTCTGCCGGCATCCTGTGTCCTGCCGGTGAGCCGGTCAGTGCCCACCGAGCACGGGTGCTTACGTAGGCGACCCCGCTGCCGCTGAGGCCGGTGTGGATGTTGATGTAGGATTCGGGGACCTCCTCGCAGAGCCCGCAGGAGGACAGCAGGCTCTTCAGCAGGGCGGCTTCCCCATCACTGGCACCACTGCCCCGGGCGAAGACCATCGCCCCTGCCTGCACCACACACGGCAGGTTGGGCATGAGCCGCAGCACCTTGGTCCCGGCAGGGAGAAGCTGAGGAGAGATGGGGATGGGAGGAGAGGTGCCAGCTCCGGGCAGCACCCAAAGGTGCCCTGAGACACCGGTGGGTATCACCCATTGGGACTGTCGGAGAAGCACGGTCCATGGGGAAGGACCTGGGGATGCAACCCGGGTGGGGACAGAGCTACAGCGGCGTGTCCTTCTCCACGGGCCTGGGTGCAAATGGAAGGAGGAGGAGGAGGAGAAGGAGGAGAAGGCTCACCCGCTGCAGTGTCTGGAGGGTGACGCCAGCCACCAGTGAGACAACGATGTGGTGGGATCCCACAGCAGGACGGATCTCCTGCAGGACGCCCGGCAGGACGTGGGGTTTGGTGGCCAGGAAGACCAGGGTGCTCTCCTGCAGCACCTCCAGGTTGCAGTGCGTGGTCCGGCAGCCCGACTCCTGCCAGCGGGCAGGGGGAGATGTCACAGCCCGGCACCCCCCACTCCCGGCACCCCCCATGGGCAAGGCACGTTTTCATGCAGGGACACAGCTTGGGGACCCGTTCCAGCCACAAAGCCACCGAGGCTTTGCCTGGATTTCACCCAGATCTGAGAAGGATGAGCCAAAGCCCTGCATGGGGGGAAAGGGTGCCCCGAAATCGTGACAAGGGACACCCCAACATGCCTCCCACTGCCGCGGCCACCAAGTGGGGTAGCTTGTCATCCTGCATCCCCACTTACCCGCCAGGCATCCAGATTTTTGTCCGAGGGAGCGCTGGCCAGGATGCTGCTGGCTGGTACCTTCCCTTGGGGAACACGGGGACCGGGGTGAGCAGCCGGGGTGGCCCCAGGGTGGTGGGGACACCCCAGCGCAGCCCGGGCACCTTGATCTCAGCCGGGGTGTGCTCCTCTCCTCCAAAACCAGCCTGATCAGCCTGGGAGACATGGAGCAAAGGGGGCCGGGGCCGGATCCTGCCAGTCCAGCATAAATCCCGCATGGGTCAGCACGGGCACCCCACGGGGACGGCTGTGGGCACCTCGTTGTGCCACAGTGCAGTGACAAGGGAGGTGACCCCAAAAGCAGGGACCATCTCCCAGCTTCTGAGTATGGTCAGGGCTGTCCCCACACTGCGCTATGGGGCAGGGACAACCAAGGACACCCAGGGAGGAGGGACAGGGCTGTGTCCCTGCTATCTGTGGGGCAGGGACCCCCGGGGAGGGCAGGGACCCCGGGGAGGGGGACAGGACAGGGCTGTCCCCTTGTCCCCACATCTCTCTATGGGGCAGGGACCCCCGGCCCGCCCCCCCCTTGCCCGTACCTGCCCGCAGCAGCCCCCGGGCCAGGCCGCCCGCCATCCGCCCGGCACCCACGAATCCCACCCGCAGCTCCGCCGCCTCCATCCCGCCGGCCGCCGCGCGGGCACGCCCCGCCCCCTTCAGGCCACGCCACGCCCACCCCGAACCGCCATTGGCAGAGTTCTGCCCGCCCCTACCCGCCCATTGGCGGCGCCTGGCTATAAGAGGCGGAGCCTGAGAAGAGGGGCGGGGAGCTGCGCATGTGCTACGTGGGGGCGGTGGCGGTGTCCGGGGTGGAGCCGCTCAGCGTCACGCGTGGGGACACCCCCCCCCTTCCCCGTGGAAAAGGGGGGACACGACACGGTCCCCAGCCCTTCCCACCCCCCCGGGACTGGGGTCAACGCCACTGGTACAGCTGGGTGTATTGGGAAGGGGGGGGTGTCCCCCAAACCTCTCCTTGGATTTGGGGGGCTGCTCCCGGCTTCGGGGTGCCACCCACCCCTTTTCTCCCCCGCAGGATCTCCCCCCCCCCCCCCCGCCATGTTGTCCCGGAGTTGCTGGGCTTTGCTGTTTCTCTGTGCTGCTGCTGGGTTTTTTGGGTGGCTGGGCCTCGGCACCCCCCCAGAGGAGTTGGGGACTCCCCCGGAGCTGGGGATCCCCCCCCACATCCCCTTCGAGATGATCACGGGTGACGAGCGGTTCCAGGCTGAAGCCACGAGCTGCGAGCTGTCACCTCTGGACTCCTGCCACTGTCAGGTGTGGCCGTGGGGCTCGTTCCTGGGAAACGGGGGTCCCCAGGACCCCCCCACCCTGGGCAACTGCTTTGCCTGGTGTGGAGTGCCCTGTGCTGGCATGGGATGGTTTGGGGGGGGGGGGGTGAAGGCCAAGTGCTGGGATGGGCTCACACCTTTCTCCTTATTTCACACCCAAAACCAACCCCTCTGTACCCCCACCCTGGCCGTGCCGGGAGCACCCATGGGTGCTGAGCTCTGCTGACACCAGTGCTGCCGCCAGGTCATGGTGCGGCTCCGCTCGCCCTGTGCTGACCTGAGTGAGGAGGAGGAGGAGGACGCAGCCAAGCTGGGGGTGGACTTGGTCAACTGCCCGGCCAGCGCCGAGGGTCTCCGGACGTACCCCTGCATGCCAGACACGGTAAAGTGCCAGGACAGGGCACCCCAAATCCTATTTTCTCCAATTCCACCCCAAATCCAATGCCATTTGCCACCCCCCCAAATCCCAAACTTTGCAGCCGCAGAGCCCGAGCTGCACCCAGCCGCCTCTACTCAGCCCCTCATCCTCATTTTGGGGTAAAACCAGCCCTGTTTAGCCCATTTCCCTTGTGGCAGGTGGGGGTTTCCACTCCTGATCCCCCTCCCGCCCCCTCGCTTCTGAAGGCTTTTCCGAACCCTCTTTCCCCAGCGCCGTGGGATGGAGGTTAAACACTGGGGTCTCGTTTTGGAACGCTGAGGGAGTGCCCATGGGGAGACCCAGCATCCACCTCCTTCGGTGGTGGTGGGCATCGCCATGGGGGGCTGTGGGGCCACCCCCCATCACCAGCACCCCAATATTCACCCCAGGAGGGGCAGGAGGAACGGCTGCGGCAGAGACTGGAGACCCCCATCCACCCCAGCCTGCAACGGCCGGCACTGGGTGAGACCCTCATCACCGGCGGGCAGCACTGGCTGGCCCAGCTCATGGAGGACATCACCCAGCGGATGGGTAAGAGCCACCAGCCGGAATGCTGCTACATCCCCATGTCCCACCTTGGGGACCGACCCAACCTCTTTTGCCTCCCTACAGGGAACGTGAGCAGCCGGGAGGCTGCGGGGCTCCGGGAAAGGCACCGGGTTGTCCTGTCTGACATCCACCACGCACATGAAAAAGATCAGGACGTCTATTCCCAACTAGGTGGGCACGCAGCAAACCCTGTTCCCGTCTCTTTTTTTGCACCAGGACACCTCTGGGTGCAGCTCTCCCAGCGGAGAGTCTCATCCTGATGCCGTATCTGTCTCCTCCATGTGCAGAGAGCGACCTGGCCCTTCTCCTGGCCCAGCTGCGCCGGGTAGAGGAGGTGATGGAGAAGCTGCGGCAGGTCAACCAGAGCTTGGGGCTGATGCTGGTGACCATGGAGGATGCACGGAGCCGGCTGGAGAACCATCTGCAGCACCTCCACGCCGTCATCGACCCAGCCAGTGAGCTGGGGATGGGTGCTGGAGGGTGGATGGGTGCCAGTGGGTGCCAACGCCAGGCTCTTGCTCCCTGTCCCGCAGGCTGGAGCCCAAGTGCCATCTCCACCTGCATCCTACACGGCTCCTACTTTGTGCTGCTGGTCGCACTACTGGTGCCCATGCTGCCCCGTGCCATCCTCCTCCTCTTCTTCCTCGCCTCCAGCGCCCTCGGCGAGCTCCTCGGCATCCCGGCACTCTCCGCTCTCCTGGCCCTTGCTGTGGCAGGTGGGGACGGGGGGGGGGACACCTGACTGGGGACACGCTGCCCTGGGGGTGCTATGGGGGTGGACTGGGGGGGTGCTCTGCCCTCTCCCACCCTCTCGCTTCCCTGCAGGGCAGTGGCTGGTGGCGGCTGCCCGCTGTGGTGCTGGGGGAGCCTGGCTGGTGCTTCCCCGCAAGGACCCCCATCACCGGCTCACCTCTACCCCGGATAGGTAGGAGATGGTTGTGGGGGGAGGATGTGCGTGGTACCCTTGGGAACTGCTAGGACCCAGCCTTGGGCACCCATCCTGGATGTTCCATCCTGCTGCCATCTGGCAGAGGTCCCCAGGGTGGGCTGCTGGTCCCCAAGAGGGGGCAGGACACATCTTGATGGCTTGCCTGCAACTTTTGGGCACCTCGTCCCAGCTCCCTGCCCTATTTCAGCCTTGGAGGAGGGTGTGGGGAGGCTGGAGAGGGGGCTGCCATCATCATGGAGGTGAGGAAGGAGCCACCAAGGCGGTGCAGCTCCAGGTTTCCTTCTTCCCATGCAGGGAGCATGAAATGGAGCTGTTGCAGGAGGAGCGGGAGGGGATGGAGATGAGCTGCCTGGAAGGTGAGAGCTGGCCAGGCAGGGGGACACGGGAGAGATGACCATGAGGTGGGAGGTGTGGTGGCTGTAGGACAGGGGTCTGAAGCCCCAGCATATCCCCATCCTGTGCTGGAGCATGTGCGTTACCCCAGAGTGTCCCCAGGCTATTCTAGGGCATGCGCACCACCTCAGGCTGTCCCCATCCAACACCTGGGGACAGCAGGTCTGGGAGTGTGTCACCACCCGTGCCATGTTCTTGCAGAGCCCTCGTGCCTGGAGCAGCCCCCAGGGATGGCAGGGGACACCCCTTGCTTAGCAGGGTGGGTGTCACCCGTCCACGGTGCCTGGAGGACAAAGCTGAGCTCGTGTGGGGTAAGCCTGAGCTGGGAGGAGATGTCCCCAGGTTGGGCCAGACCTTTCTCCTGGGGGCCAGCTGGGTCTCCCTGAGGGTCAGTTCCTCTAGGGCTGGGGTGTCCTCATCATGACTGCACCTCTGGGTGCTGGACACCCTGGTGAGAGAGGGGCCGGGGCTGGGGACTTGACGCCTAAAGAGGACTTTTGGGTGGAGGGGTATGTCCTCCAAGGATGGCCAAGGCACCCATTCTGTGTGACCCACATGTCCCCTGGGTACAACTCCTGCAGCACAGGACCGTCACTAGGGATGGAGGATGCTCCATCTAAACCCTTTCTTCCCCAACCAGGTGATGCTGGAGCCGGCCCTGGGTACTGGGAGGCGCTGGGAGCCCAAACCCTGCAACCCGAGCCAGTCTCTGGCCAGCAACTTGTGAGTACCAACCACAGAGGACATCCCTTCTCCAGGGACACCAGGGGCTGGCGTCACCTTGGGCTGCAGCCAGTGACCTGCCACTGGGGGGACAGCCCCGTTGGGGGCTTCCTGGGTTGCTGATGGGTCTCTCCTCTGTAGGTCCTTGCTGTCCCCACGGTCCCCATGCCAGGGGCTCACCAAGGCTGGGCAGCGATGCCGGAAGAAAGCCATCCCCGGGCAGGACTTCTGCCATGTCCACAGCACCGGTTGAGCCTCGTGCAGCAGCCTGGCCGTGGACGCATCCCCCCCATGTTTGACCCTCTACCCCCTCCCAGAGGGGTTTTAAATCCTTTTTTTGGCTCTTCCAGATCCTGGTGGAGAACACGTGGTGGTGCTCAGGACCCTAAGGGTGCTGTTCAACGTGGGTACGGGACCGTGCTGCAGGGCAGATGATCCTCACCCCACCAGTTTTATGCTATTTGTATATATTTTAATAAATGTCATATTTACAGCTCTAGCCTTCCCCGTTCTGGTTCCCCCCACCCCCATCCTGATGCTGGGGCAGGGGTGGCTTTGCTGGGGTCTTCAGGACCATCCCCACGCACCGAAAGCAACAGCAAATGCCTGGCTGCCATTCCTGTACCAGAGGAACCCTGATCACCTTCCCTTTATTACAGCCTAATTACAGGTAATTAGCCTCTTGGACATGGCCAAGGAAGTGGTGGTGACTCCAGTTGGCTGCTACCACCTGGTCTGGGGTCCCAGTGACTTTGGGGTGCCCCGACCTTCCTCCCCCCTGCCCTGGGCGTCCTGCACCGCTCCCAGCAGCAGGCAGGAACACAGGGTCTGCTCGCTGGGCTCTGGCCCCCTTTTACTTTGGAAATGTCACTGTCACAACCCCCCCCGCCCCCCCCAAGCCCCGTTCTTCTGCCCCACCAAAGGACAACCCTGAGTTGAAGAGGATGATGCCGGTGCCAGGTGATGCCGGTCCCAGTGTCGCGTTGGCCCATCACTTCCTGGCGTTGGCATAGTTGGTGCTGAACCAGGTGCAGGTCTCCTTCACGGCTGGGGAAGGAGAAGATGGGATGGGTTTTGGGATTGGGAATGCAGTTTGTTCATTGAATCGTCGAATGGTTTGGGTTGGAAGGGACCTTTAAAGGTCATCTAGTCCAACCCCCCTGCCATGAGCAGGGACATCTTCAACTAAATCAGGTTGCTCAGAGCCCCGTCCAACCTGACCTGGAATGTTTCCAGGGATGGGGCATCAACCACCTCTCTGGGCAACCTGGGCCAGTGTTTCACCACCCTCATTGTAACAAATTTCTTCCTTGGATCTAGTCTGAATCTCCCCTCTTTTAGTTTAAAACCATTACCCCTTGTCCTATCACTACAGGCCCTACTAAAAAGTCTGTTGCCATCTTTCTTATAAAGCACCCTTTAGGTACTGAAACGATGGACCGCCCTGATGCCACCAAGGCTAATTGCAGTGGGTAGGACCTCTGTTTCGTGGACCCCCCCCCCACCTCACCTTGCCTGAAGGGTGTGAACTGGAAGCTGGGCAGGTAGCGCCGTAGCTTGGCGTTGCTGGCCGTCTTCTTGAACTGCCCATCTGCTTTGGTGGTGTCAAACTGGGGTGGGAGGGATTAAGGGAAACCAAAGAGGGGGGAAAACCAGGTCTCGCTTGGCCCCACCATGTCCTGGCTGGGGCAGCGGGTGGGATGCTCAAGGTGCTACTCTGGACCATGCCATCTCCCCTGGAGCTCTACAGCTACTGGTGGCAAGTGGGGTGCCCCCCATGCTGCAGCAGCCCTGCAAACGAGGGGGGCTAGCTTGCAGTGAAGGATACAACAAGCTCTCCCCTGAAATCCATGGCTTCCACAATTGCCTCTGCTGCCTCTCTGATGGAGACTTCATCTTCTTCTCCCACTGTGGAGAAGGGCATGATTGTGGCTGTTCCCCCATCCTCTTGAAAAGGGGCTGGAGGGTGGGGGGCGGACAGGGCTTACCTGACAAAATGATGGGCTCCACCTCATCATATTCCCGCAGGACCCAAAGGAAGAGCCGGGCCAGGTCCTGCGGAGGGGCAGATGGCTCTTGGGGGGTGGCTGCTGTCCCCCAGCCCTCCCATCGCAAGGGGACCCAACCCTGAGGATGGCCAATGCTGCCCAGGACAACCCAGGTGGGCTCAGACCTTACTGGGGTCCAGGCACCAGCCCTTCCCAGACCCATACCCTGCCCTCCCCAGGCCATGGGAGGCGAGTGCTCCCCGAGGCCACGCATACCAGGGAGTAGATGAACTGTCTCCTGGGCTTGCCTGTGCCCCAGACGGTCAGAGCAGAGCCAGTCTCTGCAAGAGGAAGGAGAGCATGTCCATAAACATCGGAGCCACCTCCATCCATCTTGGCTACCCTGCAGAGCAGCTCATGGAGCAAGCAAGGGGAAAAAAAAAACCTGAAACCAACCCTCCCCAAAAAAAAGCCATAAGAAGTCTTGCCACACTCACGTTTGGCCAGGTAGACCTTGTGGATGAGTCCTGGCAAGACGTGGCCATCCTCGATGTTGAAGTTGTCGTGTGGCCCGAAGACATTGGTGGGGATGACAGCGGTGAAGCGGCAGCCGTGCTGCTCGAAGTAGCCCCTGAGTGAGAGCGGTGGGGGGGGGGTGCGGGTGGGTTGTCCATCAGCTACAGTCATCCACCCCTCTGGTACAGAGCTGTCCCCAGAAGACCCCAGCCAGCAGCATCTCCATCTGCTGAGCCCAGGTATCTCCCCAGCTCTGTTTAATTCTTGGGAGTCCCAGGGGATTCCCCTTGCCCTGATAATCAGTGGGTGCTCGAAGCCTGCAAGGGCTCTCCCATGTCCCCCCCGCACCTATTCTGGATGTCGATCATCCTCTTGGCGTAGGAGTAGCCAAAATTGGAGCTGTGAGGTGGCCCGTTGTGAATCTGGACACAAAAGAGCAGAGAGTTAAGAGTTAAGCAGGGCAGGGACCCCTCCCTGGACTGTGCACGGGGACGGAGATGCTCACCATAGTCTCGTCGATGGGGTACGTCGTCTTGTCTGGGAAGATGCAGGTGGAGAGGCAGGAGACCACCTTCTGCACTCCCGTCTCGTAGGCCAAGTGTAGGACGTTGTCGTTGATATGGATGTTTCTCCTCTGGAGATGAAGAGATTTGTCAGATCTGTGGGGTGGGGACCCCCAAAACCCTCATTAATAACTCATTAATAACTCTAGAAACCAGACGAGCTCTGGTTTGGCCCTGGGAGCAGAGCAAGCCAAGTCCCTGTGTCCCCATGTCCCGGCTTGGGGAGAGCATGGGGTTGTAGCATCCTCAGGGACCCCGATACCGCCCGTTTGCTGGGCGCTCACCCAAAAATCCAGGTTGTAGCGGATGTTTTTGAAGAGGCCCCCAACCATGGCAGCCAGATGGATGACGTGGGTGGGCTTGTGCTGCTCGAACAGGGCTTTGGTCTCCGCGGCATTCCTGGGATGGGAAATTTTGGGGTTGAGCGGTGTCGAGGGAGCAGACCGGGGGGGTTCCCAAGCAAAAACCCACGCCGTCAACTCACATCAAGTCGGCGTCTCTGGAGGACACGAAGATCCACTCCTCATCCGGCCGCCCCTCTCCATCAGCCACCACCTTCTCGATGGCTTTCCCCACCAAGCCAGTGCCACCCGTCACCAGGATGCGCTTGGGCACCAGCCCCGCCGCCTCCGTCATGGCCAAAACCCTGCGGGGAATGGGGGGGCTAAGCTGAGGTCACCTCAGGGTGCACCCCGCTACGGACCACCGAGCTCACCCCCACCCTGGCATAGGCACCCACGAGCATCAGCCATGAATATCAGCCACGCGCCAGGTCAATGGGATCATTTTTTTGGGGGTGGGGGGGTTTACCCGCTTCCACCAGCAAAAGAGAAAAGGAAAGTGGAAGCGGTGTGTTTGGCGGTGACGTGGCCAGGCCAGCAGAAACTTGTAATTGCTAACTAATGAAACTGGCCGGTGGCCCGTGGGCTCCCAGTTTGCAGGTGGCACCTGGGCTGGGGCCAGACCCTGCCACGCGGCACTGCACGGCACTGCAAGGCCTCCAGAAATGGAGGCTCACCCCACACCTTCACCGAGTCCCAGGTCTGCACCCCAAATCTCCCCCTGCACCCCAGGTTTGCACCCCAGATCTCCTCCTGCACCCCGAGTCCCAGGTCTGCACCCCAAATCTCCCCCTGCACCCCAGGTTTGCACCCCAGATCTCCTCCTGCACCCCGAGTCCCAGGTCTGCACCCCAAATCTCCCCCTGCACCCCAGGTTTGCACCCCAGATCTCCTCCTGTTCCCCGAGTCCCAGGTCTGCACCCCAAATCTCCCCCTGCACCCCAGGTTTGCACCCCAGATCTCCTCCTGCACCCCGAGTCCCAGGTCTGCACCCCAAATCTCCCCCTGCACCCCAGGTTTGCACCCCAGATCTCCTCCTGCTCCCCGAGTCCCAGGTCTGCACCCCAAATCTCCCCCTGCACCCCAGGTTTGCACCCCAGACCTCCTCCTGCACCCCGAGTCCCAGGTCTGCACCCCAAATCTCCCCCTGCACCCCAGGTTTGCACCCCAGACCTCCTCCTGCACCCCGAGTCCCAGGTCTGCACCCCAAATCTCCCCCTGCACCCCAGGTTTGCACCCCAAATCCCAGGTCTGCACCCCAAATCTCTCCCTGCACCCCAGACCTCCTCCTGCACCCCGAGTCCCAGGTCAGCACCCCAAATCTCCCCCTGCACCCCAGGTTTGCACCCCAGATCTCCTGCACCCCGAGTCCCAGGTCTGCACCCCAAATCTCCCCCTGCACCCCAGACCTCCTCCTGCACCCCAAATCCTAGGTCAGCACCCCAAATCTCCCCCCGCACCCCAGGTTTACACCCCAGATCTCCTCTTGCACCCCAAATCCCAGGTCTGCACCCCAAATGTCCCCCTGCACCCCAGGTTTGCACCCCAAATCCCAGGTCTGCACCCCAAATCTCTCCCTGCACCCCAGACCTCCTCCTGCACCCCGAGTCCCAGGTCAGCACCCCAAATCTCTCCCTGCACCCCAGACCTCCTCCTGCACCCCGAGTCCCAGGTCAGTACCCCAGATCTCCCCCTGCACCCCAGGTTTGCACCCCAGATCTCCTGCACCCCGAGTCCCAGGTCTGCACCCCAAATCTCCCCCTGCACCCCAGGTTTGCACCCCAAATCCCAGGTCAGCACCCCAAATCTCCCCCTGCACCCCAGGTTTACACCCCAGCTCTCCTCCTGCACCCCAAATCCCAGGTCTGCACCCCAAATGTCCCCCTGCACCCCAGGTTTGCACCCCAAATCCCAGGTCTGCACCCCAAATCTCTCCCTGCAACCCAGACCTCCTCCTGCACCCCGAGTCCCAGGTCAGCACCCCAAATCTCTCCCTGCACCCCAGACCTCCTCCTGCACCCCGAGTCCCAGGTCTGCACCCCAAATCTCCCCCTGCACCCCAGGTTTGCACCCCAAATCCCAGGTCAGCACCCCAAATCTCCCCCTGCACCCCAGGTTTACACCCCAGCTCTCCTCCTGCACCCCAAATCCCAGGTCTACACCCCAAATCTACCCCTGCACCCCAGATCTCCTCCTGCACCCCAGATCCCAGGTCTGCACCCAGGTCTGCACCCCATGCCTCCCCCTAAACCCCGAGTCCGAGGTCTGTACCCCACATCTCCCCTGCACCCCAAACCCCAGCCCTGCACCCCACTCCTCCCTGCTCCCCCCCCCCCATTCCACCCCACCTCCACCACCTCCCACCGCGGGGGCCCCCCTAGTCGCCTCATACCCCCCCGAGGCTCTCCCCTCCGTACTGTCCCCCTCCCACCCCACTCCCCCCCCCCTCGAGCACCCTTGCGTGGGGGGAGGCTGTCCCCCCAAACGCTCTCTGATGGAGCTGGGGCGAGGGGGGGGGTCCCGTCTCACCCCGACACGGGGTTCGGCTCGGCTCGGCGGGGTTCGGCTCGGCTCGGCGGGGTTCGGCTCAGCTCGGCTCGGCCCGGCGGCGCTCGGCTCAGCGGGGCTCGGCTGGATTCGGCTCAGCCCGGCGGGGCTCGGCTGGATTCGGCTCGGCCCGGCGGGGTTCGGCTCAGCTCGGCTCGGCCCGGCGGCGCTCGGCTCAGCGGGGCTCGGCTGGATTCGGCTCAGCCCGGCGGGGCTCGGCTCGGCTCGGCTGCGTTCGGCCGCGCTTCCTGCCGCCCCGCCGCCATCACAGGGCGCCGCCGCTCGGCTCCTCGGGAAATGGAGTCCGCGGTCACCGGCACCGGGAGCTGCCGCAGCGCCCGGGGGACACCGGCACCATCACCCGTCACTTGCATAGCGGTGCTGGTGCAAGCCCAGGCGCTCGGATGCCTGCAGACAGCAGGCAGCGGTGCAGGGGAAGGGGGTGCACAGGTTCCCTCCCCTCCTCCCTCACACAAAGGGCTCGTCAAAAGGGGATTTTGGTGAGAAAAGGCTTAATCATCTTTAATGTGCTTAAACTGAGATTAAAAATGAGCAGAGCTTTGCAGTGGGTGAGGGGTGGTTTCAAAGACACACCCCCCACCCCCCCCAGCTGGCTTTTCCTTTGGGATTTCTGTGAGGCAAAGGGGATCGCACCGCTCAAAATTAAAATGTTGAAAAATGGGATTAAGGGAGACCCACCCAGGAATTCCCCACTTTTCCCCCAAAAGAGATATGTCGAGAAGCAGTAGGATATCACGGATTTTTCACTCCCTCTTCTCCCTCCTCCTTTCTCCTGGTTGAGACCTGGAATGGGAACATGCCCTTTTCCTTTGGGAAAGTCTGAAGAAAAGCTGAATCCTTGGGGACACCCTTCCAGGAGGGGGACATTTTTTCCCGCTGCACATTGAAATACATCACCTTGTGCTCATGTGTCCAGCCGCGTCCCATGGAAATGCCCAACCCCTCTCCCAGCTGGGTGAGTCCCAGCATGTTCCCAGGGCCTTCCCAACTCCAAAATTCCACTCCCATGAGCGACTCCAGTCCTGGTTCCATTTCCTCGCCCCATGATACAGGATGCCCTGGCTGATCTCACATGTGGAGCCAGGGATGAAGCACTGAAGCGCCTTATCCATGCCAGCTAATCCCACGTCTGCCCTGCAAACAGCATCACCTCTTTCATCTTCTGTGAGACACCAAGGTTTGGCAAGAAGAAACCTCCTGTTGATGTTTCCTGCATGTCCCACTCCACCTGCACCGGCTCAAGGCGGGGGATGAATCACAACTACCCCACATCCAGGTGCATCTGCGCTTCCAGCTTGCCGCATGGTAAAATTATAGAATAGAATGGTTTAGGTTGGAAAAAACATTTAAAGATCATCTAGTCCAACGCCCCTGCCGTGGGCAGGGACATCTCCCACTAGATCAGGTTGCTCAAAGCCCCATCCAACATGACCTTGAACACTTCCAGGCATGGGGCATCCATTAGACAAGCCAGGGAAACGCAAAAGGCCAAGGAAGATTTTCCATGTGCTGGTGGGAGGATAAGAGCTTCCTGCTGCATCCTGCGAACCTCGGAGACTAATTAGGGGTAACCCCTGTTTCGGCCGAGGAATCGCTGGGAGGTCGCGCAGCCAGAGCTGCTGGGGCAGCAGCTGAATAACCATGGTGCTGGATTTAAATATGGTAATTCCAAAGCTAATTACCAAAGCAATGTTAGAGCATGAGGGAAGATCGCAGGGGAGAGGTGTAAACTTGCGGTGACCGCGTGGGGTAGAGCAGGGCTCTTTTGTTAATGAAATAACTAGCAGGATCTTGTGAGTTAAGGATGAAAGCTTGGAGGACACCCATTTCAACTGGGCAAGTCTTCTGTGTGACACAAACCAGCAGACAGCCCAGGACCTTGCAGCAGGCAGGATAAAGCTTGGGTGGCTTGGTCAGATCCCATCGCCGTCAGAGAACCGCTGCTTCATCTGACGCGTTGTTTCCATAACGAAACTTCCTTGTGGGTGACCTCTTTCTCTTGAACTGGCCTGGTTTCGGCTCCAGCCCCACTCCTTGCTCCGCCCTCCCCATTCCTCTGAGGAAAGTGGGGCAGATGGGTACGAGCTGCCTGGATGCAGCCCATCCCGGCATGGAAGCCAGCTCACGATGATGCTGTATGGCTGCGGCCAAGCTCCAGGAGTGCAGGTGAGACGCACCAGCTCTAAGCATCCCTTTCCCACTTGGCTTTCAGTTTTGTGGCTCTTTTTTATGCTTTTAGGTAGACAGCACACCAGAAGTGAGCCCCTTTCCAGGGGATGTCCTGCAGTACAGCCTGTGCCTCCCTCCTTGCGTGATTACAGCCAGCTGAAGTCCATTTTGTCCCAAGGAGCCCAGGTCCCACCAGTTTCCATAGGGGTTGGGGGTTGCTCCCACCAACGTGCAGCCCCTTGGCAATGAGAGAGTTTCCAAAAGCATGAGATAGTCTTGCAGAGCCACAGAGGAGGGAGGCTGGGATGGGAATGGGAGCAACAGCCACGGCTTTTCCTAGACCCCTTTGCTCTTGCTAATGATGGGTGGTTTCTCATCATAGGAAATATGAACCAGGAGCAGTTTGAATGGAAAACTTCTGACTTGGGGTGGGACAGGAACGAATCGGACTCCTCGCAGACTCCTGGTTCGTGGGATTGGGAAGAGCTGCTGCGCAGTAATGTCCTTGCCGTCATCGCTTTGCATTTGGCCCTGCTGAGTCCAGTCCTCTTGAAGGAGGGAGACAAGGGAAAAGGCCATGCATGGCTGCAAGCTGCGACCGCTCCACGATGGGGTTTGGTGCTGATCTGAGATGGGTGTCCTGGCTGGGTGGCTGAGAGTCCCATTGGGAATCAGACACTGGGACAAGTGCCACCTGTTTCATGTGCATCTCTGGAGCGTGCCCTCCAGCATGTCCCTCCTACTGCATGCCTGGCTTGGGGTCTTCTAAGGATGGGATGCAGAGAACTGGGCTGGGGGCAACCAAAGGGACCTGGCTTCCCCAGGTTGGATGGGAGAGAGGCATGTGCTGGTCCGTCCACCCTCTGGGCGGAGGGCAATGTGGCTATGAGTCTCCTCCCAGTGCTCCCTTGAACCCGTCTGAGCTGACTCTGCCCAAAATGAGCGGCTCTGGAGCAAGTTTGGGCTGAGACACGCTCTGAAGCATGAGACAGACATCCCGCCGGGCCTGGGTGCTCAGGCACGTCGCAGGGCTGCGGGGAGGGGAGATCCTGCACCCGTTTCAGTCCAAAGGTTGATGTCAAGCTGGCTGAACTCCAAGGTGAACAACTATCGCTCATAAAAGCAGGTATTACTTGAGTTTGTATTCTATTGATTAGACATTACTTTAAGATGAGCTGAGGTAAGCCCCTCAAGGCTAACAAAGCATGTCTGCAGGGGAAATGCGCTATTTACACTAAATCACCAGATAAAAAGGCCAAACGGATCCAAACCCATTCCCCCTCTCCTTGCCCGGCTCTGAGGCAGGTGATGTTTGGTTTTGATTTTAGGAAAGGGCTTTGTTCCTAGGCAAAAGCTTCCTCCTTGAAACGAGGCCGACTCCAGCTGTGCACAGAGCTCTCCGGCACTCTGGACTCCAGCTGCTCTAGAGACGGTCTCTTAATTTGCTTTTGATGAATATTTCAGTGCTGCCAATAGCCCTGGAGACTGCAACTTCATGTCTCAGCCCAGAGCTCACCTGTTTTGCAGGACCCTTTTTACAGAGAGTGAAAAATAAAAACACGAAAGGCGAAGAAAGAGTGACTGGCACTGGTGATAAGTGATTTGGGGGGAACCACAGATCTTTGGTACCTAAAGATGTGGGTTTGAGTGCCTGAGTTGGGAGACAGAGAGGTAGGAGGGTGGCACAAGGGAATATGCCCACCCCGGCAGCTCCTTGGCCGTGCAGCCCTGCAGGAGCCCCCTCTTCACAGCAAAGCAGCGTCACAGGCTTGTTCCTGTACCTGGTCCTCAGTGCCCCATGCTGTGCCTCAGGGACCCCACACTGAGGAGGATGGTGACCTCATACTGGGGGCTTTCTGTGTGACCTCAGAGCAGAGGGATGGTGGCTTGCGGTCTCTTGCCACAGGTGGTCCAGGGACCCTGCAGCAGGGACGATGGTAGTCCGGAGACCCCCTGCATGGGTCACTGTGGGACCCTGCAGTGAAGAGGAGATGGCGGCCTGGGGTTTCCCCCCAAGGGATCAGTTGGGGACCCTGTAGCAAGGTGACACCATGCTGTAGGGACTCCCACGTAGGTGGAATGGGGACCATGCAGCCAGGCGGACAGTACAACAAGCACCCACCCTCGGGTCAGCTGGGGACCCCCCAGCAAGGGGCTGGTGACCTGGGCACAGGTTGCCGACGGTCCTCGCAGCAAGAGGGGATGAGTACAAGGGACTGT
Source organism: Harpia harpyja (assembly GCF_026419915.1). NCBI lineage: Eukaryota > Metazoa > Chordata > Aves > Accipitriformes > Accipitridae > Harpia > Harpia harpyja. The sequence continues at coordinate 78,522,692 of NC_068944.1, forward strand.
GTGTGGGTGGCCCTGGGATCGCACCGTGAGAGAAGGTGGTGTCATGGAGACAGCCAGGCAGTTGGGCTGGGGACCACAGCAAGGAGGGCACCGTGATGGGACCCAGGGTGTCCCTGGCACCCTGCAGCACGGACAAGAAGTGCAGGGTCTTTTGACATTATTTATTGATCGCAGCTCTTTTTGGGGGGGGGGGGGTGTTATTTAATCAGGGCATTTTCCCGCCCTCTTACCCCTCAGAGTCCCCTAACTACTTTCTTGTGAGGTGTTCGGTTTGGTTTTCGGTGGCATTTCTACTCATTCATTCCCTCGTTCACCCCCCACCCCTCCCAGCAGTTGTTTTGGGGGCCATTTGGTGAAAATTATCCATTTATTGTACCGGAGTTGTTGTTTCTGGGGTCCTGACAGGAGCCTTCCGGAAGCTTCCAGGGGCTTCTCCGGCAGCTGGAGGCTGTCAGCCGCCCCCGATTGTCAGGTTGTTAGCCGCCCCCTGATTGGCAGGTTGTTAGCTGCCCCTTGACTGTCAGGATGTTAGCTGCCTCCTGGTTGGCTGGTCGCTGAGGGGGGGGGTTGAGGGAGTGCCTGGCTGCGCTGAGGGAAGGCTGCGCTGAGGGAAGGCTGCGGCTGCCGGGCTGAGGCTGGTGAGCTCTGGGAGAGCTGGTGAGGCTGGTGAGAGGCCCAAGGGAGTGGGAGCAGCAGACGGGGAGGCTGGTGAGTGACTGCCTTTGGTGTCTTAATTTAGGGTGAGCACCGAGGGGTGAGGCCACTTCCCTGGGCAGTGGGGCCGGAGTGGGACTGGGTGTAGCGGAGTGGGAATGGGAGGCGTGTGTGCTGCATGAGGCTGTGCACCTGAGAACCTCGAGGTGTTTGCATGCTGAAGGGTTGATGAAGCACAATAGATTAGACTTGATTAGACTTGAAGAGGACTAGACTAGACTAGAGTAGAATAGTCCAGTTGGAAGGGACCTACAAGGAACATCTAGTTCAACTGCCAGACCGCTTCAGGGCTGAACAAAAGTTAAAGCATGTTATTAAGGGCACTGTCCTCAGGTGCTCCTCATATGACATGCCTTCCAGCCTTTCCACCAGCTTTCTTGACCTCCTCGGGACGCATTCGCAGACCTTAACATCCTTCTTCAATTGTGGGGCCCAGAAATGCACAAAATATTCAAGGTGAGGCCACACCAACGCTGAACACAGTGGGACGATCACCTCTTTTGACCAGCTGGATCTACTGTGTTTGATGCGCCCCAAAATGCAGTTTGCCCTCTTAGCTGCCAGGTCACAATGCTGACTCATATTGAGCCTGCTGTCAGCCAGCACCCCTAGATCCCTTTCTACAGGGCTGCTCTCCAGCCACACCTTTCCCAGCCCGTACTTGTGTGCAGAATTGGTCCGTCCTAGGTGCAGAATGCGGCATTTGTTCTTGTTAAATTTCATCGTGTTCATCATTGCCCAATGCTCCACTGTATGTAGATCCCTCTGCTAGGCCTCTTGTCCCTCAAGAGAGTCAACAGCACCTCCCAGTTTGGTATTGTCAGCGAATTTGCTAATGGTGCAATCAACTCCTGCATCCAGACAACTGATAAAAATCTGGAAGAGAACTGGCCCTAGAATGGAGCCCTGAGGAACACCGCTGGTGGCCGGTCGCCAGCCAGATGTAGCCCCGCTCACTGCAACCCTTTGAGCCCTGCCCTTCAGCCAGTTCTTCCCCCAGCGCGCCGCCTACCTGCTCATCTCACGGTCAGACAACTTGTCCGGAAGGATGCCGTGGTGTGGGACAGTATCGAAAGTCTTACTAAAACCCAGAAAAACTACATGCACCACCTTGCCTTCATCCACAAGGCAGGTGACCTTATCATAGAAGGGTATCAAATTAGTCAGGCAGGACTTACCCTTTGTGAAACTGTGTTGACTGTGCCTGATGACTGCATTGTCCTTTATATGACTTTCGGAAGCACCCAGTGGGATCTTCTCCCTAATTTTTCCAGGTACGGAGGTTAGACTGACAGGTCTGCAGTTTCCTGGGTCTATGCTCATGCCCTTTTAATAAATCTGAATAAGGTTGGCCAGCATCCAGTCAGCAAGGAGCTGCCCAGACTCCCAAGAGCTGCCCACATTCAGTGAAGGCGTCTTGAGGGTTGTTCACTGTGCGAGCAGTGCTTGTTGGCGAGGAAGATGAGGTGAGGTGGGAAGGGTATGTGCGCTTCTGTGTTGATGGGTGCTGGAGTGCCTGGCAGGCAAGAGGCACGCTGGGCCAATGCAGGGCTGGGCTGGGGGTGCCAGTGAGTGAGGTGGACTCACGGCTGCCCCCGAGAAAAGGGGGTTGTGTGACTGGCTGGGCAAAAGTCCGTGGGGAAAGATGGTTGGAAGCCACAAATGCTGAGGGAGCGACCGGCTTTCCTTGCGCTGGACATAGCGGAATCTCCTGGAGTTCAGCAAGGGGAGATGCAAAGTGCTGTTTCTGGGGAGGAGTCAGCCCAGGTAGCCAGAATGTCTGGGGGCCAGCTGGATAGAAAGCAGCTTAGCAGAGAAGGACCTTGTGGTCCTGGTAAAGGACAAATGGGCCGTGAGGAGGGAAAGCACCCTTGCTGCAAAATGGGGCCACCAGTCTCCAAGGTGACATTAGGAGAAGCACTGCCAGAAGGTAGGGGGAGGTGACCCTTCCTGTCTCGTCAGCACTGTTGAGGTCCCACGTGAGGTGCTGTGTGCAGTTCTGGGCTCCCCAGAGGAAGAAGGACATGGAGTTAGTTGAGCGAGAGCGGTGCAGGCCAGCAAGATGCTGAAGGGGCTGGAGCGTCCTTCCTATGAGGAGAGGCTGCGAGAGCTGGGACTGTTGAGCCAGGAGATAAGGAAGCGCAGGGAGGATGCCCTAAAAGCGCCTAAATGCCGGACGGGAGGGAATGAAGTCGAGGGAGCCCGGCTCTTTGAAGTAGTGCGCGCTAGTGGGACAAGAGGCTGTGGGCACAAGTGAAAACGGGTGGAATTGCATGGGCAAAGGCGGCAAGCCTTTTTCAGTGCGAGGGTGGTCAAAGAGTGGAAGAGGTGATGGAATCTCTTTCCACGGAGGTACTGAAACCCCTCCAGGCTATGGTCCCGGACAACCTGCTCTAGCTGGCCCTGCTTGAGCTGGGGGGGTTGAAGCACACACTCTCCAAAGTTCTTGCGAAACTAAACGATTCTGTGATTCTCTTTGCACGGAGAGCCAGAGAGTCATGCTGGGGAAGAGAGTTAGTCAAGCGTGTGCTGTCACGGGGAGACTTTGTCAGAGACGTGCGCTGCGGACTCTTGTTGCGCCAAACGTTTGAGGCCGTGATGGGCTTGTGTCCCATTCTGGAAGTCCCCCAGGTGCCAGACTGTGTAGCTAGTGGTAGTGGTGGTGACCACTTCCTAGGAGAGTTCTTGTGGCCCTTTTGCAGCCAGCCTGCTGGCCTCTTGAGGCCTGGCTTTGTGCTGGGTGAGGTTGGAAGAGCCATGGGAGAAGAAAGGAAGAGGAGGCGTCTCAGGCTGGGTTGCAGGAGAACTTTATTGAGAGACAAAAAAAAAGAGCGAAAAGTCAGGAGCGGCAAACGGAAGGGAGCCAGTCTCAGGGGCGAGGAGGGCGAGCGTGAGCCGAGGTCCCTTGTGTGAGCCAGGTCTCGTCAGAGCAGCCAGATCTTCCTGCCCCGCAGTGGGAGCAGCACGCTGGAGTTCGCCCGGTGGTCTTTGGCTTGTGAGAAGTTGGTTGCAGCGGAGCCGCATGGCCGAAGGGGCGATGCAAAGAGGGAAGTGGGAGAAGAGGAGGAGGTACGTGAGCCGTGTTTCCAGGCAGGCCAGGCTGGCCCGCTTCCCTGCTTGCTTTGTGCCTGGAGAGGAAGAGCCGTGGATGGCGGGCCCCCGTGGCAGCAACATCCCGGAGGTGTGTCCTCAATCCATGCCGTGGCTTCGAGGGTGTGGGTGGCTGGTGTCAGGGGTGGTGGCGAGGGCCCTTAGCAGGGGTAGCAGCCTCTTGCGCCGCCGAAGCAGCCCAGGCCTCCGAAGCCGAAGCCACCGGAGGAGACGGGCACTCCCTGGGAGCTGAGGATGTTGCCCACGGCAGCCGATGAGGAGGATCCGACGGCGGTGTTCTGGGGGAAGGAGCTGAGGATGGGTCCTGGCAGGGTGACCACCACGGTAGAAGGCTGGATGACGACGCGGGAGTCCTCGCACTGCCTGACACAGGGCTCGTTGCAGCTGTTAGCCAGCGGGGTGGGTCCGCAGGGGCGGCAGAAGTCGTAGCAGGCCATGTCTGTGGTGTGGAGGGGCCCTGGAAGAGAGGGTGTTGAGGAAGCGGAGGGGCGTGGGGATGCGAGGGGCGGTGTTGCAGGAGGGCGAGGGAGTGGGGAGGCCCGTTGTGGGTCTGGGGGAAGCGTGGCGGTCAGGGCTGCTGAGGCTGGGGGCAGAGCGTGGTGGAAGAGACGGTGCAGGTGGGGCAGGAGAAGGAGGGGAAGGGGGTTGAGGCTCACCTTGTTGACCGTGGAGGAGAAGGCGTCGGGAGAAGTGTGTGAGAGAGAGAGGTGCTGGGCTGCTTTTATGCCGGTCCTTGAGCGCCCGAGGGGGTGGGGCAGCCTTTGCGCATGACAGCATTTTGCAGCAAGCATGCTGCCTTTGCATGCCACAGCTTCACGAGTAATGAGGCGAGGAGTGTTTTCCTTCCCGCAACGCTCCCTTTTCATGTCCTCCTCTTGAGGATGTGTGCGTCTGACCCTGGCAGCGGCAGCAGCTTTTAAGTGAAAGTAGGTCTTTGGGAGGATTTGCGTGGAAGGTGTGTGTCAGGGCATTGGGCAGACGCGGCCAAAGGGTAGGAGAGGTGGGGTGTCATCAGTGAGGTCATCCCGTGGCAGTCGTGTGGTTTGCGGGTGCGTTGTGAAGAGTGGGCCCCGTTTCCTCAGAGCCCTGGCAGGCTGGTCTGGTCTTTGGAGGTGTGCCAGGCGTGAGACGCTGCCCCTTCCATCGCGTTTGGTCCCCGTCTGCCTTGCTCCCCGCTCGCTAAGGCTGTCTTTGGGCCTGGCCTTTCCCATTGGGTGTGCTCTGTGGGAGTCTCGGTGCCCCTCTTGCTGGTAGGGCTGTGGCTGGGAGAAGGGAGGCTGCCTGTGTGGGCTCGTGGCCCCTTGGTGCCGTCGCTGGGGCTGGGGCTGGGGCTGGCAGTGCAAGGGGGCAGAGGAGGTCTGTTTGCAAGAGCAGGCCGTTGTCCTGGCAGCCCTGGTTCAGAGCTGGCAAGCCCTGTGCTGTGGGGAGCCCTGCCAGGCTCCCCAAAGGCTTGTGTTGGCCCCTCCGTAGCGCTCCCCTTAGCTGGGGCCGGCAAGTTTGCAGCCTGGGCTCTGGCGTGACACAGTGCTTGGGCAGTGGCGTGATGCGCCCAAGGAAGTGCAGCGAAGCTGGTGAAGGCTGTAGAGAAGAAGACTTCCGAGGAGCGGCTGAGGGAGCTGGGGGCGTTTAGTCTGGAGAAAAGGAGGCCTCGGAGAGACGTTATCGCTCTCTACAGCTACCTGAAAGGAGGTTGTAGCGAGGTGGGTGTCAGTCTCTTTTCCCTAGTAACAAGCGATAGGACGAGAGGAAAGGGCCTGGGGTTGTGCCAGGGAAGGTGTCACGACCCAGACTGGACAGACCAGGGAGTCGTGTTTAATTCGAAATTCCCTCCGGCTAAATTAAGGTGAAACGCCACCAAACGATCATTTAAAGATTTTATTCATGACAGAAGCAAAGTGAACTGGGGAGGCGTGGTAGTAGGTGGCAGGGTTTCTCACAGCAGGAATTGGCATAAGACTACTTCTGTAAACCGTGTAACCATATACATCAATTCAGGGAATAAGGAGATCCCTCGCGTTGAGTCACGAGGTTCCGAGCAGACCCCCTTGCTTTCCAGACTCCTCCTCAGGGAAGGGCCCAGGGACGGCTGGATCCACTCTGAGTCTCAGACTTGGTCCACGGTTTATATCTTGAAACGGATGAGGTGTAGGGATTGTGGAATGGAAAAGGAAAGAGAGAAGAAGACAGAGAGAGAAAAAGGAAGAGAGAAAGATTTCAGCGGTCCTGGGTCCAGCGTTGGTTCAGTGAGCCGAGGGGTCCAGTCCCGGTGGGCTTGCGCACCCGGGGCTTCAGTTTGTGTCCTTTTATCATCCTTGGCCCTCCTTCGGGCGGGCACCCAAAGTCGTCAGGTTAACGAGCAGTTTGTGAGCCTTTGGGCTTGGGGGTCCTTTGGGGAGTAACTTCTCCTTCCCTGCAGACACTGCCATTGTTTGATGTTTGTATCAGAACAGCTTAGCAGAACAGGGAGCTGCGCACCCTCCAGCACGCCCTCCCCCTCCTGTTGCTGATGTCTGAGCTGATGGGCTTTTCACCTTGGTTCCTTGCTGTGCAGGGTTTGTCTTTAAGCAGAACTTGCCCCACCACAATGTTTGAGACATTAACTCTTTCAGTCTTTCGCAGATGGTTTAGACTGGCTATTAGGAACAACTTCTTTCCGGAAGGGTTATCAAGCACTGGAACCGGTGGTGGAGTCACCATCCCGGGAGGTTTTGAAAAGCCATGTGGACGTGGCTCTTAGGGATCTGGTTTAGTGGTGGACTTGGTAAATGTCAGGTCAGTGGTTGACTCGATACCGTTAAGGGTCTTTTCCAAACTGAGTGAGTGTGTGATTGTCTGTGGGGCCCCCTGGAAGGGCAGGTGGGTTTCTGGAGAGCCCGTGAATGCGGCGAGAGGCAGAGGGGGAGTGGGAGCGGCAGGCAGGGGAGGTGGTGAGCCAGGGCCTTTGGGGTCTGTAGTTGGGGTGAGCGCCGAGGGGTGAGGCCGTTTCTCTGCAGGGCGTGTGACGGGCAGAAAGAGAATTTGGAGATCGCCAAGGGGAGTTGGAGGCGAGCACGCAGCACGCGTCTGCAGAGCCGAGGCCCTGGAGGTGGTGGACGCGTGCTGAAGGGTTGATGAATGGCAAGGCCTGCCCCGGTTGAGCGGAGGTGAGTGTTTTGCAGGCAGTTTGTCCGGCGAGCAGTGCTCGTTGCTGAGGAAGAGGAAGGGAGGTAGGAAGGAGTGCTGTGCGCCTGGGTGTAGGTAAGTCCACGGGGCGTGACGGGTTGCACCCAGGAATGGCGAGGGAGCTGGCCGATGTCCTTGGGAGGCCCCTCTCCATCCTCTTTGGTAGGTCATGGTGCCTGGGAGCAGTTCCTGATGTCTGGAAGGGAGCTCACAGCCCTCCTATCCTGGGGAATATGAGGAAGGAAGATCTGGGAAAGCAGAGGCTGGTAAGCCTGACGGTGTTCCCAGGGGAGGTGATGGAGAAGATCCTCCCGGAAAGCACTGTTGAGCCCAAGAAGGACAAGAAGGTGATGGGGGAGTGGTCGGCGTGGATTTACGAAGGGGAAATGGTGCTTGACCGACTTCTGTGTCTTCTCTGTGGAAGTGACTAGCTTTGCGGACGAGGAGAGAGCCGTGGCTGGTGTTTACCTGGACTTTTTAGTGACGCCTTTGATGATTTCTCCCCTTGCATGGTCCTAGACCAGCTGAGAAAGTATGGGTTTTGTAAGTGGACGACAGTGAGGCGGACTGCAAAGTGGCTGACGGTCTTTGCCCAGAGGGTTGTGCTCAGTGGACCAAAGTGCAGACGGAGGCAAGTCTCAAGTGGTGTAGCCAAGGGCTCTGGTCTCGGGCCCGCACTGTTCAATGTCCTCATCAATGACCTGGGCACTGGGACGGAGTGTCCCCTCTGGAAGGTGGCAGATGATGCAAAATCCGGCGGAGTAGCTGAGGCACCGGCTGGCTGTGGCACGATTCACAGGGCCCTGGAGAGGCTGGAGAGCAGGGCAGGGAGGAATCTCCTGAGGTTGAATAGGGGGAAATGCAAAGTCCTGCATCTGAGGAGGAATAGCGCTGGGCCCCAGGCCATGCTGGGGTCTGACAGCTTTGCTGACCGTGATCTTGTGGTGCTGGTGGAGAACAAGCTGCCCGCGAGGCAGCAATGCACCCTTGCGTCAAGAGAGGCCAAGAGTCTCCAGGGCGGTGTTGGGCAGAGCGTTGCCAGCAGGTGAGTGGAGGCGATCATGCTCTCTCTTCGGCGCTGGTGAGGCCCCGTGTGGAGTCCTGTGTCCAGCGGAGGGCTCCCCGGTGGAAGAAGGACATGGCCTTAGCGGGGCGAGTCGCGTGGAGGCAGGGCCACCAAGACGCTGAAGGGACTGGAGCACCTTTGCTCTGAGGAGAAGTGGAGAGAGCTGGGAGGCTTTTCAGCCAGCAGGCAAGGCCACGCAGGGGACATGTCATCAACGTGTCTAAATCCCGGATCGGGGGGCCAGCGAGGACAGGGGAGTCAGACTCTTCTCATCGGTGCCCAAGGCCAGGGCGAATCGAGAAAGCTCGACAAGACGTGCCATTTCCTTGGCAGAGAAGGCAGCCCTTTTTCAGTGTGAGGGTGGTGAAACAGTGGAAGCGGTTGCGCAGAGAGGTGTTGGCGTCTCCGTCCTTGGAGATACTGAAAACCTGAGTGGACGTGGTCGTGGACAGCCTGCTGGAGCTGACCCCGCTTGAGCAGGCTGGTTTGGACTAGCTGATGTCCAGAGGTTCCTGGCGCACTAAATGGTTCTGTGTGCTGTGCTTCCGCTTGGTGTGTTGCCCAGAGGGTCGTGCTGGGGAAGAGGGTTGGTGTAGTGCGTGCTGCCCTAGGGAGCTTGCGTCAGAGGCATGGGTGGAAGTGCGTTAGCGTGTCCAAGCCTTTGTTTGGGCAAGTGAAGGGCTTGTGTCAGGGGCTGGGAGCCCCGCTGTGGCAGTCTGCGTGGATGTTGCTGGGGACACGGTTCCTAAGAGAGGTCTTGTAGGCCCTTTGCAGCCAGCCCGCTGGCCTCTTGAGGCCTGGCTTTGTGCTGGGTGAGGTTGGAAGAGCCATGGGAGAAGAAAGGAAGAGGAGGCGTCTCAGGCTGGGATGCAGGAGAACTTTATTGAGAGACAAAAAAAAAGAGCGAAAAGTCAGGAGCGGCAAACGGAAGGGAGCCGGTCTCAGGGGCGAGGAGGGCGAGCGTGAGCCGAGGTCCCTTGTGTGAGCCAGGTCTCGTCAGAGCAGCCAGATCTTCCTGCCCCGCAGTGGGAGCAGCACGCTGGAGTTCGCCCGGTGGTCTTTGGCTTGTGAGAAGTTGGTTGCAGCGGAGCCGCACGGCCGAAGGGGCGATGCAAAGAGGGAAGTGGGAGAAGAGGAGGAGGTACGTGAGCCGTGTTTCCAGGCAGGCCAGGCTGGCCCGCTTCCCTGCTTGCTTTGTGCCTGGAGAGGAAGAGCCGTGGATGGCGGGCCCCCGTGGCAGCAACATCCCGGAGGTGTGTCCTCAATCCATGCCGTGGCTTCGAGGGTGTGGGTGGCTGGTGTCAGGGGTGGTGGCGAGGGCCCTTAGCAGGGGTAGCAGCCTCTTGCGCCGCCGAAGCAGCCCAGGCCTCCGAAGCCGAAGCCACCGGAGGAGACGGGCACTCCCTGGGAGCTGAGGATGTTGCCCACGGCAGCTGATGAGGAGGATCCGACGGCGGTGTTCTGGGGGAAGGAGCTGAGGATGGGTCCTGGCAGGGTGACCACCACGGTAGAAGGCTGGATGACGACGCGGGAGTCCTCGCACTGCCTGACACAGGGCTCGTTGCAGCTGTTAGCCAGCGGGGTGGGTCCGCAGGGGCGGCAGAAGTCGTAGCAGGCCATGTCTGTGGTGTGGAGGGGCCCTGGAAGAGAGGGTGTTGAGGAAGCGGAGGGGCGTGGGGATGCGAGGGGCGGTGTTGCAGGAGGGCGAGGGAGTGGGGAGGCCCGTTGTGGGTCTGGGGGGAGTGTGGCGGTCAGGGCTGCTGAGGCTGGGGGCAGAGCGTGGTGGAAGAGACGGTGCAGGTGGGGCAGGAGAAGGAGGGGAAGGGGGTTGAGGCTCACCTTGTTGACCGTGGAGGAGAAGGCGTCGGGAGAAGTGTGTGAGGGAGAGAGGTGCTGGGCTGCTTTTATGCCGGTCCTTGAGCGCCCGAGGGGGTGGGGCAGCCTTTGCGCATGACAGCATTTTGCAGCAAGCATGCTGCCTTTGCATGCCACAGCTTCACGAGTAATGAGGCGAGGAGTGTTTTCCTTCCCGCAACGCTCCCTTTTCATGTCCTCCTCTTGAGGATGTGTGCGTCTGACCCTGGCAGCGGCGGCAGCTTTTAAGTGAAAGTAGGTCTTTGGGAGGATTTGCGTGGAAGGTGTGTGTCAGGGCATTGGGCAGACGCGGCCAAAGGGTAGGAGAGGTGGGGTGTCATCAGTGAGGTCATCCCGTGGCAGTCGTGTGGTGTGGTTTGCGGGTGCGTTGTGAAGAGTGGGCCCCGTTTCCTCAGAGCCCTGGCAGGCTGGTCTGGTCTTTGGAGGTGTGCCAGGCGTGAGACGCTGCCCCTTCCATCGCGTTTGGTCCCCGTCTGCCTTGCTCCCCGCTCGCTAAGGCTGTCTTCAGGCCTGGCCTTTCCCATTGGGTGTGCTCTGTGGGAGTCTCGGTGCCCCTCTTGCTGGTAGGGCTGTGGCTGGGAGAAGGGAGGCTGCCTGTGTGGGCTCGTGGCCCCTTGGTGCCGTCGCTGGGGCTGGGGCTGGGGCTGGCAGTGCAAGGGGGCAGAGGAGGTCTGTTTGCAAGAGCAGGCCGTTGTCCTGGCAGCCCTGGTTCAGAGCTGGCAAGCCCTGTGCTGTGGGGAGCCCTGCCAGGCTCCCCAAAGGCTTGTGTTGGCCCCTCCGTAGCGCTCCCCTTAGCTGGGGCCGGCAAGTTTGCAGCCTGGGCTCTGGCGTGACACAGTGCTTGGGCAGTGGCGTGATGCGCCCAAGGAAGTGCAGCGAAGCTGGTGAAGGCTGTAGAGAAGAAGACTTCCGAGGAGCGGCTGAGGGAGCTGGGGGCGTTTAGTCTGGAGAAAAGGAGGCCTCGGAGAGACGTTATCGCTCTCTACAGCTACCTGAAAGGAGGTTGTAGCGAGGTGGGTGTCAGTCTCTTTTCCCTAGTAACAAGCGATAGGACGAGAGGAAAGGGCCTGGGGTTGTGCCAGGGAAGGTGTCACGACCCAGACTGGACAGACCAGGGAGTCGTGTTTAATTCGAAATTCCCTCCGGCTAAATTAAGGTGAAACGCCACCAAACGATCATTTAAAGATTTTATTCATGACAGAAGCAAAGTGAACTGGGGAGGCGTGGTAGTAGGTGGCAGGGTTTCTCACAGCAGGAATTGGCATAAGACTACTTCTGTAAACCGTGTAACCATATACATCAATTCAGGGAATAAGGAGATCCCTCGCGTTGAGTCACGAGGTTCCGAGCAGACCCCCTTGCTTTCCAGACTCCTCCTCAGGGAAGGGCCCAGGGACGGCTGGATCCACTCTGAGTCTCAGACTTGGTCCACGGTTTATATCTTGAAACGGATGAGGTGTAGGGATTGTGGAATGGAAAAGGAAAGAGAGAAGAAGACAGAGAGAGAAAAAGGAAGAGAGAAAGATTTCAGCGGTCCTGGGTCCAGCGTTGGTTCAGTGAGCCGAGGGGTCCAGTCCCGGTGGGCTTGCGCACCCGGGGCTTCAGTTTGTGTCCTTTTATCATCCTTGGCCCTCCTTCGGGCGGGCACCCAAAGTCGTCAGGTTAACGAGCAGTTTGTGAGCCTTTGGGCTTGGGGGTCCTTTGGGGAGTAACTTCTCCTTCCCTGCAGACACTGCCATTGTTTGATGTTTGTATCAGAACAGCTTAGCAGAACAGGGAGCTGCGCACCCTCCAGCACGCCCTCCCCCTCCTGTTGCTGATGTCTGAGCTGATGGGCTTTTCACCTTGGTTCCTTGCTGTGCAGGGTTTGTCTTTAAGCAGAACTTGCCCCACCACAATGTTTGAGACATTAACTCTTTCAGTCTTTCGCAGATGGTTTAGACTATTGGCTATTAGGAACAGCTTCTTTCCGGAAGGGTTATCAAGCACTGGAACCGGCTGCCCAGGGAAGTGGTGGAGTCACCATCCCGGGAGGTTTTGAAAAGCCATGTGGACGTGGCTCTTAGGGATCTGGTGTAGTGGTGGACTTGGTAAATGTCAGGTCAGTGGTTGACTCGATACCGTTAAGGGTCTTTTCCAAACTGAGTGAGTGTGTGATTGTCTGTGGGGCCCCCTGGAAGGGCAGGTGGGTTTCTGGAGAGCCCGTGAATGCGGCGAGAGGCAGAGGGGGAGTGGGAGCGGCAGGCAGGGGAGGTGGTGAGCCAGGGCCTTTGGGGTCTGTAGTTGGGGTGAGCGCCGAGGGGTGAGGCCGTTTCTCTGCAGGGCGTGTGACGGGCAGAAGGAGAATTTGGAGATCGCCAAGGGGAGTTGGAGGCGAGCACGCAGCACGCGTCTGCAGAGCCGAGGCCCTGGTGGTGGTGGACGCGTGCCGAAGGGTTGATGAATGGCAAGGCCTGCCCCGGTTGAGCGGAGGTGAGTGTTTTGCAGGCAGTTTGTCCGGCGAGCAGTGCTCGTTGCTGAGGAAGAGGAAGGGAGGTAGGAAGGAGTGCTGTGCGCCTGGGTGTAGGTAAGTCCACGGGGCGTGACGGGTTGCACCCAGGAATGGCGAGGGAGCTGGCCGATGTCCTTGGGAGGCCCCTCTCCATCCTCTTTGGTAGGTCATGGTGCCTGGGAGCAGTTCCTGATGTCTGGAAGGGAGCTCACAGCCCTCCTATCCTGGGGAATATGAGGAAGGAAGATCTGGGAAAGCAGAGGCTGGTAAGCCTGACGGTGTTCCCAGGGGAGGTGATGGAGAAGATCCTCCCGGAAAGCACTGTTGAGCCCAAGAAGGACAAGAAGGTGATGGGGGAGTGGTCGGCGTGGATTTACGAAGGGGAAATGGTGCTTGACCGACTTCTGTGTCTTCTCTGTGGAAGTGACTAGCTTTGTGGACGAGGAGAGAGCCGTGGCTGGTGTTTACCTGGACTTTTTAGTGACGCCTTTGATGATTTCTCCCCTTGCATGGTCCTAGACCAGCTGAGAAAGTATGGGTTTTGTAAGTGGACGACAGTGAGGCGGACTGCAAAGTGGCTGACGGTCTTTGCCCAGAGGGTTGTGCTCAGTGGACCAAAGTGCAGACGGAGGCAAGTCTCAAGTGGTGTAGCCAAGGGCTCTGGTCTCGGGCCCGCACTGTTCAATGTCCTCATCAATGACCTGGGCACTGGGACGGAGTGTCCCCTCTGGAAGGTGGCAGATGATGCAAAATCCGGCGGAGTAGCTGAGGCACCGGCTGGCTGTGGCACGATTCACAGGGCCCTGGAGTGGCTGGAGAGCAGGGCAGGGAGGAATCTCCTGAGGTTGAATAGGGGGAAATGCAAAGTCCTGCATCTGAGGAGGAATAGCGCTGGGCCCCAGGCCATGCTGGGGTCTGACAGCTTTGCTGACCGTGATCTTGTGGTGCTGGTGGAGAACAAGCTGCCCGCGAGGCAGCAATGCACCCTTGCGTCAAGAGAGGCCAAGAGTCTCCAGGGCGGTGTTGGGCAGAGCGTTGCCAGCAGGTGAGTGGAGGCGATCATGCTCTCTCTTCGGCGCTGGTGAGGCCCCGTGTGGAGTCCTGTGTCCAGCGGAGGGCTCCCCGGTGGAAGAAGGACATGGCCTTAGCGGGGCGAGTCGCGTGGAGGCAGGGCCACCAAGACGCTGAAGGGACTGGAGCACCTTTGCTCTGAGGAGAAGTGGAGAGAGCTGGGAGGCTTTTCAGCCAGCAGGCAAGGCCACGCAGGGGACATGTCATCAACGTGTCTAAATCCCGGATCGGGGGGCCAGCGAGGACAGGGGAGTCAGACTCTTCTCATCGGTGCCCAAGGCCAGGGCGAATCGAGAAAGCTCGACAAGACGTGCCATTTCCTTGGCAGAGAAGGCAGCCCTTTTTCAGTGTGAGGGTGGTGAAACAGTGGAAGCGGTTGCGCAGAGAGGTGTTGGCGTCTCCGTCCTTGGAGATACTGAAAACCTGAGTGGACGTGGTCGTGGACAGCCTGCTGGAGCTGACCCCGCTTGAGCAGGCTGGTTTGGACTAGCTGATGTCCAGAGGTTCCTGGCGCACTAAATGGTTCTGTGTGCTGTGCTTCCGCTTGGTGTGTTGCCCAGAGGGTCGTGCTGGGGAAGAGGGTTGGTGTAGTGCGTGCTGCCCTAGGGAGCTTGCGTCAGAGGCATGGGTGGAAGTGCGTTAGCGTGTCCAAGCCTTTGTTTGGGCAAGTGAAGGGCTTGTGTCAGGGGCTGGGAGCCCCGCTGTGGCAGTCTGCGTGGATGTTGCTGGGGACACGGTTCCTAAGAGAGGTCTTGTAGGCCCTTTGCAGCCAGCCCGCTGGCCTCTTGAGGCCTGGCTTTGTGCTGGGTGAGGTTGGAAGAGCCATGGGAGAAGAAAGGAAGAGGAGGCGTCTCAGGCTGGGATGCAGGAGAACTTTATTGAGAGACAAAAAAAAAGAGCGAAAAGTCAGGAGCGGCAAATGGAAGGGAGCCGGTCTCAGGGGCGAGGAGGGCGAGCGTGAGCCGAGGTCCCTTGTGTGAGCCAGGTCTCGTCAGAGCAGCCAGATCTTCCTGCCCCGCAGTGGGAGCAGCACGCTGGAGTTCGCCCGGTGGTCTTTGGCTTGTGAGAAGTTGGTTGCAGCGGAGCCGCATGGCCGAAGGGGCGATGCAAAGAGGGAAGTGGGAGAAGAGGAGGAGGTACGTGAGCCGTGTTTCCAGGCAGGCCAGGCTGGCCCGCTTCCCTGCTTGCTTTGTGCCTGGAGAGGAAGAGCCGTGGATGGCGGGCCCCCGTGGCAGCAACATCCCGGAGGTGTGTCCTCAATCCATGCCGTGGCTTCGAGGGTGTGGGTGGCTGGTGTCAGGGGTGGTGGCGAGGGCCCTTAGCAGGGGTAGCAGCCTCTTGCGCCGCCGAAGCAGCCCAGGCCTCCGAAGCCAAAGCCACCGGAGGAGACGGGCACTCCCTGGGAGCTGAGGATGTTGCCCACGGCAGCCGATGAGGAGGATCCGACGGCGGTGTTCTGGGGGAAGGAGCTGAGGATGGGTCCTGGCAGGGTGACCACCACGGTAGAAGGCTGGATGACGACGCGGGAGTCCTCGCACTGCCTGACACAGGGCTCGTTGCAGCTGTTAGCCAGCGGGGTGGGTCCGCAGGGGCGGCAGAGGTCGTAGCAGGCCATGTCTGTGGTGTGGAGGGGCCCTGGAAGAGAGGGTGTTGAGGAAGCGGAGGGGCGTGGGGATGCGAGGGGCGGTGTTGCAGGAGGGCGAGGGAGTGGGGAGGCCTGTTGTGGGTCTGGGGGGAGTGTGGCGGTCAGGGCTGCTGAGGCTGGGGGCAGAGCGTGGTGGAAGAGACGGTGCAGGTGGGGCAGGAGAAGGAGGGGAAGGGGGTTGAGGCTCACCTTGTTGACCGTGGAGGAGAAGGCGTCGGGAGAAGTGTGTGAGGGAGAGAGGTGCTGGGCTGCTTTTATGCCGGTCCTTGAGCGCCCGAGGGGGTGGGGCAGCCTTTGCGCATGACAGCATTTTGCAGCAAGCATGCTGCCTTTGCATGCCACAGCTTCACGAGTAATGAGGCGAGGCGTGTTTTCCTTCCCGCAACGCTCCCTTTTCATGTCCTCCTCTTGAGGATGTGTGCGTCTGACCCTGGCAGTGGCGGCAGCTTTTAAGTGAAAGTAGGTCTTTGGGAGGATTTGCGTGGAAGGTGTGTGTCAGGGCATTGGGCAGACGCGGCCAAAGGGTAGGAGAGGTGGGGTGTCATCAGTGAGGTCATCCCGTGGCAGTCGTGTGGTTTGCGGGTGGGTTGTGAAGAGTGGGCCCCGTTTCCTCAGAGCCCTGGCAGGCTGGTCTGGTCTTTGGAGGTGTGCCAGGCGTGAGACGCTGCCCCTTCCATTGCGTTTGGTCCCTCTCTGCCTTGCTCCCCGCTCGCTAAGGCTGTCTTCAGGCCTGGCCTTTCTCATTGGGTGTGCTCTGTGGGAGTCTCGGTGCCCCTCTTGCTGGTAGGGCTGCGGCTGGGAGAAGGGAGGCTGCCTGTGTGGGCTCGTGGCCCCTTGGTGCCGTCGCTGGGGCTGGGGCTGGGGCTGGCAGTGCAAGGGGGCAGAGGAGGTCTGTTTGCAAGAGCAGGCCGTTGTCCTGGCAGCCCTGGTTCAGAGCTGGCAAGCCCTGTGCTGTGGGGAGCCCTGCCAGGCTCCCCAAAGGCTTGTGTTGGCCCCTCCGTAGCGCTCCCCTTAGCTGGGGCCGGCAAGTTTGCAGCCTGGGCTCTGGCGTGACACAGTGCTTGGGCAGTGGCGTGATGCGCCCAAGGAAGTGCAGCGAAGCTGGTGAAGGCTGTAGAGAAGAAGACTTCCGAGGAGCGGCTGAGGGAGCTGGGGGCGTTTAGTCTGGAGAAAAGGAGGCCTCGGAGAGACGTTATCGCTCTCTACAGCTACCTGAAAGGAGGTTGTAGCGAGGTGGGTGTCAGTCTCTTTTCCCTAGTAACAAGCGATAGGACGAGAGGAAAGGGCCTGGGGTTGTGCCAGGGAAGGTGTCACGACCCAGACTGGACAGACCAGGGAGTCGTGTTTAATTCGAAATTCCCTCCGGCTAAATTAAGGTGAAACGCCACCAAACGATCGTTTAAAGATTTTATTCATGACAGAAGCAAAGTGAACTGGGGAGGCGTGGTAGTAGGTGGCAGGGTTTCTCACAGCAGGAATTGGCATAAGACTACTTCTGTAAACCGTGTAACCATATACATCAATTCAGGGAATAAGGAGATCCCTCGCGTTGAGTCACGAGGTTCCGAGCAGACCCCCTTGCTTTCCAGACTCCTCCTCAGGGAAGGGCCCAGGGACGGCTGGATCCACTCTGAGTCTCAGACTTGGTCCACGGTTTATATCTTGAAACGGATGAGGTGTAGGGATTGTGGAATGGAAAAGGAAAGAGAGAAGAAGACAGAGAGAGAAAAAGGAAGAGAGAAAGATTTCAGCGGTCCTGGGTCCAGCGTTGGTTCAGTGAGCCGAGGGGTCCAGTCCCGGTGGGCTTGCGCACCCGGGGCTTCAGTTTGTGTCCTTTTATCATCCTTGGCCCTCCTTCGGGCGGGCACCCAAAGTCGTCAGGTTAACGAGCAGTTTGTGAGCCTTTGGGCTTGGGGGTCCTTTGGGGAGTAACTTCTCCTTCCCTGCAGACACTGCCATTGTTTGATGTTTGTATCAGAACAGCTTAGCAGAACAGGGAGCTGCGCACCCTCCAGCACGCCCTCCCCCTCCTGTTGCTGATGTCTGAGCTGATGGGCTTTTCACCTTGGTTCCTTGCTGTGCAGGGTTTGTCTTTAAGCAGAACTTGCCCCACCACAATGTTTGAGACATTAACTCTTTCAGTCTTTCGCAGATGGTTTAGACTATTGGCTATTAGGAACAGCTTCTTTCCGGAAGGGTTATCAAGCACTGGAACCGGCTGCCCAGGGAAGTGGTGGAGTCACCATCCCGGGAGGTTTTGAAAAGCCATGTGGACGTGGCTCTTAGGGATCTGGTGTAGTGGTGGACTTGGTAAATGTCAGGTCAGTGGTTGACTCGATACCATTAAGGGTCTTTTCCAAACTGAGTGAGTGTGTGATTGTCTGTGGGGCCCCCTGGAAGGGCAGGTGGGTTTCTGGAGAGCCCGTGAATGCGGCGAGAGGCAGAGGGGGAGTGGGAGCGGCAGGCAGGGGAGGTGGTGAGCCAGGGCCTTTGGGGTCTGTAGTTGGGGTGAGCGCCGAGGGGTGAGGCCGTTTCTCTGCAGGGCGTGTGACGGGCAGAAGGAGAATTTGGAGATCGCCAAGGGGAGTTGGAGGCGAGCACGCAGCACGCGTCTGCAGAGCCGAGGCCCTGGTGGTGGTGGACGCGTGCCGAAGGGTTGATGAATGGCAAGGCCTGCCCCGGTTGAGCGGAGGTGAGTGTTTTGCAGGCAGTTTGTCCGGCGAGCAGTGCTCGTTGCTGAGGAAGAGGAAGGGAGGTAGGAAGGAGTGCTGTGCGCCTGGGTGTAGGTAAGTCCACGGGGCGTGACGGGTTGCACCCAGGAATGGCGAGGGAGCTGGCCGATGTCCTTGGGAGGCCCCTCTCCATCCTCTTTGGTAGGTCATGGTGCCTGGGAGCAGTTCCTGATGTCTGGAAGGGAGCTCACAGCCCTCCTATCCTGGGGAATATGAGGAAGGAAGATCTGGGAAAGCAGAGGCTGGTAAGCCTGACGGTGTTCCCAGGGGAGGTGATGGAGAAGATCCTCCCGGAAAGCACTGTTGAGCCCAAGAAGGACAAGAAGGTGATGGGGGAGTGGTCGGCGTGGATTTACGAAGGGGAAATGGTGCTTGACCGACTTCTGTGTCTTCTCTGTGGAAGTGACTAGCTTTGTGGACGAGGAGAGAGCCGTGGCTGGTGTTTACCTGGACTTTTTAGTGACGCCTTTGATGATTTCTCCCCTTGCATGGTCCTAGACCAGCTGAGAAAGTATGGGTTTTGTAAGTGGACGACAGTGAGGCGGACTGCAAAGTGGCTGACGGTCTTTGCCCAGAGGGTTGTGCTCAGTGGACCAAAGTGCAGACGGAGGCAAGTCTCAAGTGGTGTAGCCAAGGGCTCTGGTCTCGGGCCCGCACTGTTCAATGTCCTCATCAATGACC
The DNA here is from genome assembly GCF_026419915.1 of Harpia harpyja. NCBI lineage: Eukaryota > Metazoa > Chordata > Aves > Accipitriformes > Accipitridae > Harpia > Harpia harpyja. The sequence goes on from NC_068944.1 coordinate 78,541,240, forward strand.
TGGGCACTGGGACGGAGTGTCCCCTCTGGAAGGTGGCAGATGATGCAAAATCCGGCGGAGTAGCTGAGGCACCGGCTGGCTGTGGCACGATTCACAGGGCCCTGGAGTGGCTGGAGAGCAGGGCAGGGAGGAATCTCCTGAGGTTGAATAGGGGGAAATGCAAAGTCCTGCATCTGAGGAGGAATAGCGCTGGGCCCCAGGCCATGCTGGGGTCTGACAGCTTTGCTGACCGTGATCTTGTGGTGCTGGTGGAGAACAAGCTGCCCGCGAGGCAGCAATGCACCCTTGCGTCAAGAGAGGCCAAGAGTCTCCAGGGCGGTGTTGGGCAGAGCGTTGCCAGCAGGTGAGTGGAGGCGATCATGCTCTCTCTTCGGCGCTGGTGAGGCCCCGTGTGGAGTCCTGTGTCCAGCGGAGGGCTCCCCGGTGGAAGAAGGACATGGCCTTAGCGGGGCGAGTCGCGTGGAGGCAGGGCCACCAAGACGCTGAAGGGACTGGAGCACCTTTGCTCTGAGGAGAAGTGGAGAGAGCTGGGAGGCTTTTCAGCCAGCAGGCAAGGCCACGCAGGGGACATGTCATCAACGTGTCTAAATCCCGGATCGGGGGGCCAGCGAGGACAGGGGAGTCAGACTCTTCTCATCGGTGCCCAAGGCCAGGGCGAATCGAGAAAGCTCGACAAGACGTGCCATTTCCTTGGCAGAGAAGGCAGCCCTTTTTCAGTGTGAGGGTGGTGAAACAGTGGAAGCGGTTGCGCAGAGAGGTGTTGGCGTCTCCGTCCTTGGAGATACTGAAAACCTGAGTGGACGTGGTCGTGGACAGCCTGCTGGAGCTGACCCCGCTTGAGCAGGCTGGTTTGGACTAGCTGATGTCCAGAGGTTCCTGGCGCACTAAATGGTTCTGTGTGCTGTGCTTCCGCTTGGTGTGTTGCCCAGAGGGTCGTGCTGGGGAAGAGGGTTGGTGTAGTGCGTGCTGCCCTAGGGAGCTTGCGTCAGAGGCATGGGTGGAAGTGCGTTAGCGTGTCCAAGCCTTTGTTTGGGCAAGTGAAGGGCTTGTGTCAGGGGCTGGGAGCCCCGCTGTGGCAGTCTGCGTGGATGTTGCTGGGGACACGGTTCCTAAGAGAGGTCTTGTAGGCCCTTTGCAGCCAGCCCGCTGGCCTCTTGAGGCCTGGCTTTGTGCTGGGTGAGGTTGGAAGAGCCATGGGAGAAGAAAGGAAGAGGAGGCGTCTCAGGCTGGGATGCAGGAGAACTTTATTGAGAGACAAAAAAAAAGAGCGAAAAGTCAGGAGCGGCAAACGGAAGGGAGCCGGTCTCAGGGGCGAGGAGGGCGAGCGTGAGCCGAGGTCCCTTGTGTGAGCCAGGTCTCGTCAGAGCAGCCAGATCTTCCTGCCCCGCAGTGGGAGCAGCACGCTGGAGTTCGCCCGGTGGTCTTTGGCTTGTGAGAAGTTGGTTGCAGCGGAGCCGCACGGCCGAAGGGGCGATGCAAAGAGGGAAGTGGGAGAAGAGGAGGAGGTACGTGAGCCGTGTTTCCAGGCAGGCCAGGCTGGCCCGCTTCCCTGCTTGCTTTGTGCCTGGAGAGGAAGAGCCGTGGATGGCGGGCCCCCGTGGCAGCAACATCCCGGAGGTGTGTCCTCAATCCATGCCGTGGCTTCGAGGGTGTGGGTGGCTGGTGTCAGGGGTGGTGGCGAGGGCCCTTAGCAGGGGTAGCAGCCTCTTGCGCCGCCGAAGCAGCCCAGGCCTCCGAAGCCGAAGCCACCGGAGGAGACGGGCACTCCCTGGGAGCTGAGGATGTTGCCCACGGCAGCCGATGAGGAGGATCCGACGGCGGTGTTCTGGGGGAAGGAGCTGAGGATGGGTCCTGGCAGGGTGACCACCACGGTAGAAGGCTGGATGACGACGCGGGAGTCCTCGCACTGCCTGACACAGGGCTCGTTGCAGCTGTTAGCCAGCGGGGTGGGTCCGCAGGGGCGGCAGAGGTCGTAGCAGGCCATGTCTGTGGTGTGGAGGGGCCCTGGAAGAGAGGGTGTTGAGGAAGCGGAGGGGCGTGGGGATGCGAGGGGCGGTGTTGCAGGAGGGCGAGGGAGTGGGGAGGCCTGTTGTGGGTCTGGGGGGAGTGTGGCGGTCAGGGCTGCTGAGGCTGGGGGCAGAGCGTGGTGGAAGAGACGGTGCAGGTGGGGCAGGAGAAGGAGGGGAAGGGGGTTGAGGCTCACCTTGTTGACCGTGGAGGAGAAGGCGTCGGGAGAAGTGTGTGAGGGAGAGAGGTGCTGGGCTGCTTTTATGCCGGTCCTTGAGCGCCCGAGGGGGTGGGGCAGCCTTTGCGCATGACAGCATTTTGCAGCAAGCATGCTGCCTTTGCATGCCACAGCTTCACGAGTAATGAGGCGAGGAGTGTTTTCCTTCCCGCAACGCTCCCTTTTCATGTCCTCCTCTTGAGGATGTGTGCGTCTGACCCTGGCAGCGGCGGCAGCTTTTAAGTGAAAGTAGGTCTTTGGGAGGATTTGCGTGGAAGGTGTGTGTCAGGGCATTGGGCAGACGCGGCCAAAGGGTAGGAGAGGTGGGGTGTCATCAGTGAGGTCATCCCGTGGCAGTCGTGTGGTGTGGTTTGCGGGTGCGTTGTGAAGAGTGGGCCCCGTTTCCTCAGAGCCCTGGCAGGCTGGTCTGGTCTTTGGAGGTGTGCCAGGCGTGAGACGCTGCCCCTTCCATCGCGTTTGGTCCCCATCTGCCTTGCTCCCCGCTCGCTAAGGCTGTCTTCAGGCCTGGCCTTTCCCATTGGGTGTGCTCTGTGGGAGTCTCGGTGCCCCTCTTGCTGGTAGGGCTGTGGCTGGGAGAAGGGAGGCTGCCTGTGTGGGCTCGTGGCCCCTTGGTGCCGTCGCTGGGGCTGGGGCTGGCAGTGCAAGGGGGCAGAGGAGGTCTGTTTGCAAGAGCAGGCCGTTGTCCTGGCAGCCCTGGTTCAGAGCTGGCAAGCCCTGTGCTGTGGGGAGCCCTGCCAGGCTCCCCAAAGGCTTGTGTTGGCCCCTCCGTAGCGCTCCCCTTAGCTGGGGCCGGCAAGTTTGCAGCCTGGGCTCTGGCGTGACACAGTGCTTGGGCAGTGGCGTGATGCGCCCAAGGAAGTGCAGCGAAGCTGGTGAAGGCTGTAGAGAAGAAGACTTCCGAGGAGCGGCTGAGGGAGCTGGGGGCGTTTAGTCTGGAGAAAAGGAGGCCTCGGAGAGACGTTATCGCTCTCTACAGCTACCTGAAAGGAGGTTGTAGCGAGGTGGGTGTCAGTCTCTTTTCCCTAGTAACAAGCGATAGGACGAGAGGAAAGGGCCTGGGGTTGTGCCAGGGAAGGTGTCACGACCCAGACTGGACAGACCAGGGAGTCGTGTTTAATTCGAAATTCCCTCCGGCTAAATTAAGGTGAAACGCCACCAAACGATCATTTAAAGATTTTATTCATGACAGAAGCAAAGTGAACTGGGGAGGCGTGGTAGTAGGTGGCAGGGTTTCTCACAGCAGGAATTGGCATAAGACTACTTCTGTAAACCGTGTAACCATATACATCAATTCAGGGAATAAGGAGATCCCTCGCGTTGAGTCACGAGGTTCCGAGCAGACCCCCTTGCTTTCCAGACTCCTCCTCAGGGAAGGGCCCAGGGACGGCTGGATCCACTCTGAGTCTCAGACTTGGTCCACGGTTTATATCTTGAAACGGATGAGGTGTAGGGATTGTGGAATGGAAAAGGAAAGAGAGAAGAAGACAGAGAGAGAAAAAGGAAGAGAGAAAGATTTCAGCGGTCCTGGGTCCAGCGTTGGTTCAGTGAGCCGAGGGGTCCAGTCCCGGTGGGCTTGCGCACCCGGGGCTTCAGTTTGTGTCCTTTTATCATCCTTGGCCCTCCTTCGGGCGGGCACCCAAAGTCGTCAGGTTAACGAGCAGTTTGTGAGCCTTTGGGCTTGGGGGTCCTTTGGGGAGTAACTTCTCCTTCCCTGCAGACACTGCCATTGTTTGATGTTTGTATCAGAACAGCTTAGCAGAACAGGGAGCTGCGCACCCTCCAGCACGCCCTCCCCCTCCTGTTGCTGATGTCTGAGCTGATGGGCTTTTCACCTTGGTTCCTTGCTGTGCAGGGTTTGTCTTTAAGCAGAACTTGCCCCACCACAATGTTTGAGACATTAACTCTTTCAGTCTTTCGCAGATGGTTTAGACTATTGGCTATTAGGAACAGCTTCTTTCCGGAAGGGTTATCAAGCACTGGAACCGGCTGCCCAGGGAAGTGGTGGAGTCACCATCCCGGGAGGTTTTGAAAAGCCATGTGGACGTGGCTCTTAGGGATCTGGTGTAGTGGTGGACTTGGTAAATGTCAGGTCAGTGGTTGACTCGATACCATTAAGGGTCTTTTCCAAACTGAGTGAGTGTGTGATTGTCTGTGGGGCCCCCTGGAAGGGCAGGTGGGTTTCTGGAGAGCCCGTGAATGCGGCGAGAGGCAGAGGGGGAGTGGGAGCGGCAGGCAGGGGAGGTGGTGAGCCAGGGCCTTTGGGGTCTGTAGTTGGGGTGAGCGCCGAGGGGTGAGGCCGTTTCTCTGCAGGGCGTGTGACGGGCAGAAGGAGAATTTGGAGATCGCCAAGGGGAGTTGGAGGCGAGCACGCAGCACGCGTCTGCAGAGCCGAGGCCCTGGTGGTGGTGGACGCGTGCCGAAGGGTTGATGAATGGCAAGGCCTGCCCCGGTTGAGCGGAGGTGAGTGTTTTGCAGGCAGTTTGTCCGGCGAGCAGTGCTCGTTGCTGAGGAAGAGGAAGGGAGGTAGGAAGGAGTGCTGTGCGCCTGGGTGTAGGTAAGTCCACGGGGCGTGACGGGTTGCACCCAGGAATGGCGAGGGAGCTGGCCGATGTCCTTGGGAGGCCCCTCTCCATCCTCTTTGGTAGGTCATGGTGCCTGGGAGCAGTTCCTGATGTCTGGAAGGGAGCTCACAGCCCTCCTATCCTGGGGAATATGAGGAAGGAAGATCTGGGAAAGCAGAGGCTGGTAAGCCTGACGGTGTTCCCAGGGGAGGTGATGGAGAAGATCCTCCCGGAAAGCACTGTTGAGCCCAAGAAGGACAAGAAGGTGATGGGGGAGTGGTCGGCGTGGATTTACGAAGGGGAAATGGTGCTTGACCGACTTCTGTGTCTTCTCTGTGGAAGTGACTAGCTTTGCGGACGAGGAGAGAGCCGTGGCTGGTGTTTACCTGGACTTTTTAGTGACGCCTTTGATGATTTCTCCCCTTGCATGGTCCTAGACCAGCTGAGAAAGTATGGGTTTTGTAAGTGGACGACAGTGAGGCGGACTGCAAAGTGGCTGACGGTCTTTGCCCAGAGGGTTGTGCTCAGTGGACCAAAGTGCAGACGGAGGCAAGTCTCAAGTGGTGTAGCCAAGGGCTCTGGTCTCGGGCCCGCACTGTTCAATGTCCTCATCAATGACCTGGGCACTGGGACGGAGTGTCCCCTCTGGAAGGTGGCAGATGATGCAAAATCCGGCGGAGTAGCTGAGGCACCGGCTGGCTGTGGCACGATTCACAGGGCCCTGGAGTGGCTGGAGAGCAGGGCAGGGAGGAATCTCCTGAGGTTGAATAGGGGGAAATGCAAAGTCCTGCATCTGAGGAGGAATAGCGCTGGGCCCCAGGCCATGCTGGGGTCTGACAGCTTTGCTGACCGTGATCTTGTGGTGCTGGTGGAGAACAAGCTGCCCGCGAGGCAGCAATGCACCCTTGCGTCAAGAGAGGCCAAGAGTCTCCAGGGCGGTGTTGGGCAGAGCGTTGCCAGCAGGTGAGTGGAGGCGATCATGCTCTCTCTTCGGCGCTGGTGAGGCCCCGTGTGGAGTCCTGTGTCCAGCGGAGGGCTCCCCGGTGGAAGAAGGACATGGCCTTAGCGGGGCGAGTCGCGTGGAGGCAGGGCCACCAAGACGCTGAAGGGACTGGAGCACCTTTGCTCTGAGGAGAAGTGGAGAGAGCTGGGAGGCTTTTCAGCCAGCAGGCAAGGCCACGCAGGGGACATGTCATCAACGTGTCTAAATCCCGGATCGGGGGGCCAGCGAGGACAGGGGAGTCAGACTCTTCTCATCGGTGCCCAAGGCCAGGGCGAATCGAGAAAGCTCGACAAGACGTGCCATTTCCTTGGCAGAGAAGGCAGCCCTTTTTCAGTGTGAGGGTGGTGAAACAGTGGAAGCGGTTGCGCAGAGAGGTGTTGGCGTCTCCGTCCTTGGAGATACTGAAAACCTGAGTGGACGTGGTTGTGGACAGCCTGCTGGAGCTGACCCCGCTTGAGCAGGCTGGTTTGGACTAGCTGATGTCCAGAGGTTCCTGGCGCACTAAATGGTTCTGTGTGCTGTGCTTCCGCTTGGTGTGTTGCCCAGAGGGTCGTGCTGGGGAAGAGGGTTGGTGTAGTGCGTGCTGCCCTAGGGAGCTTGCGTCAGAGGCATGGGTGGAAGTGCGTTAGCGTGTCCAAGCCTTTGTTTGGGCAAGTGAAGGGCTTGTGTCAGGGGCTGGGAGCCCCGCTGTGGCAGTCTGCGTGGATGTTGCTGGGGACACGGTTCCTAAGAGAGGTCTTGTAGGCCCTTTGCAGCCAGCCCGCTGGCCTCTTGAGGCCTGGCTTTGTGCTGGGTGAGGTTGGAAGAGCCATGGGAGAAGAAAGGAAGAGGAGGCGTCTCAGGCTGGGATGCAGGAGAACTTTATTGAGAGACAAAAAAAAAGAGCGAAAAGTCAGGAGCGGCAAACGGAAGGGAGCCGGTCTCAGGGGCGAGGAGGGCGAGCGTGAGCCGAGGTCCCTTGTGTGAGCCAGGTCTCGTCAGAGCAGCCAGATCTTCCTGCCCCGCAGTGGGAGCAGCACGCTGGAGTTCGCCCGGTGGTCTTTGGCTTGTGAGAAGTTGGTTGCAGCGGAGCCGCACGGCCGAAGGGGCGATGCAAAGAGGGAAGTGGGAGAAGAGGAGGAGGTACGTGAGCCGTGTTTCCAGGCAGGCCAGGCTGGCCCGCTTCCCTGCTTGCTTTGTGCCTGGAGAGGAAGAGCCGTGGATGGCGGGCCCCCGTGGCAGCAACATCCCGGAGGTGTGTCCTCAATCCATGCCGTGGCTTCGAGGGTGTGGGTGGCTGGTGTCAGGGGTGGTGGCGAGGGCCCTTAGCAGGGGTAGCAGCCTCTTGCGCCGCCGAAGCAGCCCAGGCCTCCGAAGCCGAAGCCACCGGAGGAGACGGGCACTCCCTGGGAGCTGAGGATGTTGCCCACGGCAGCCGATGAGGAGGATCCGACGGCGGTGTTCTGGGGGAAGGAGCTGAGGATGGGTCCTGGCAGGGTGACCACCACGGTAGAAGGCTGGATGACGACGCGGGAGTCCTCGCACTGCCTGACACAGGGCTCGTTGCAGCTGTTAGCCAGCGGGGTGGGTCCGCAGGGGCGGCAGAGGTCGTAGCAGGCCATGTCTGTGGTGTGGAGGGGCCCTGGAAGAGAGGGTGTTGAGGAAGCGGAGGGGCGTGGGGATGCGAGGGGCGGTGTTGCAGGAGGGCGAGGGAGTGGGGAGGCCTGTTGTGGGTCTGGGGGGAGTGTGGCGGTCAGGGCTGCTGAGGCTGGGGGCAGAGCGTGGTGGAAGAGACGGTGCAGGTGGGGCAGGAGAAGGAGGGGAAGGGGGTTGAGGCTCACCTTGTTGACCGTGGAGGAGAAGGCGTCGGGAGAAGTGTGTGAGGGAGAGAGGTGCTGGGCTGCTTTTATGCCGGTCCTTGAGCGCCCGAGGGGGTGGGGCAGCCTTTGCGCATGACAGCATTTTGCAGCAAGCATGCTGCCTTTGCATGCCACAGCTTCACGAGTAATGAGGCGAGGAGTGTTTTCCTTCCCGCAACGCTCCCTTTTCATGTCCTCCTCTTGAGGATGTGTGCGTCTGACCCTGGCAGCGGCGGCAGCTTTTAAGTGAAAGTAGGTCTTTGGGAGGATTTGCGTGGAAGGTGTGTGTCAGGGCATTGGGCAGACGCGGCCAAAGGGTAGGAGAGGTGGGGTGTCATCAGTGAGGTCATCCCGTGGCAGTCGTGTGGTGTGGTTTGCGGGTGCGTTGTGAAGAGTGGGCCCCGTTTCCTCAGAGCCCTGGCAGGCTGGTCTGGTCTTTGGAGGTGTGCCAGGCGTGAGACGCTGCCCCTTCCATCGCGTTTGGTCCCCATCTGCCTTGCTCCCCGCTCGCTAAGGCTGTCTTCAGGCCTGGCCTTTCCCATTGGGTGTGCTCTGTGGGAGTCTCGGTGCCCCTCTTGCTGGTAGGGCTGTGGCTGGGAGAAGGGAGGCTGCCTGTGTGGGCTCGTGGCCCCTTGGTGCCGTCGCTGGGGCTGGGGCTGGCAGTGCAAGGGGGCAGAGGAGGTCTGTTTGCAAGAGCAGGCCGTTGTCCTGGCAGCCCTGGTTCAGAGCTGGCAAGCCCTGTGCTGTGGGGAGCCCTGCCAGGCTCCCCAAAGGCTTGTGTTGGCCCCTCCGTAGCGCTCCCCTTAGCTGGGGCCGGCAAGTTTGCAGCCTGGGCTCTGGCGTGACACAGTGCTTGGGCAGTGGCGTGATGCGCCCAAGGAAGTGCAGCGAAGCTGGTGAAGGCTGTAGAGAAGAAGACTTCCGAGGAGCGGCTGAGGGAGCTGGGGGCGTTTAGTCTGGAGAAAAGGAGGCCTCGGAGAGACGTTATCGCTCTCTACAGCTACCTGAAAGGAGGTTGTAGCGAGGTGGGTGTCAGTCTCTTTTCCCTAGTAACAAGCGATAGGACGAGAGGAAAGGGCCTGGGGTTGTGCCAGGGAAGGTGTCACGACCCAGACTGGACAGACCAGGGAGTCGTGTTTAATTCGAAATTCCCTCCGGCTAAATTAAGGTGAAACGCCACCAAACGATCATTTAAAGATTTTATTCATGACAGAAGCAAAGTGAACTGGGGAGGCGTGGTAGTAGGTGGCAGGGTTTCTCACAGCAGGAATTGGCATAAGACTACTTCTGTAAACCGTGTAACCATATACATCAATTCAGGGAATAAGGAGATCCCTCGCGTTGAGTCACGAGGTTCCGAGCAGACCCCCTTGCTTTCCAGACTCCTCCTCAGGGAAGGGCCCAGGGACGGCTGGATCCACTCTGAGTCTCAGACTTGGTCCACGGTTTATATCTTGAAACGGATGAGGTGTAGGGATTGTGGAATGGAAAAGGAAAGAGAGAAGAAGACAGAGAGAGAAAAAGGAAGAGAGAAAGATTTCAGCGGTCCTGGGTCCAGCGTTGGTTCAGTGAGCCGAGGGGTCCAGTCCCGGTGGGCTTGCGCACCCGGGGCTTCAGTTTGTGTCCTTTTATCATCCTTGGCCCTCCTTCGGGCGGGCACCCAAAGTCGTCAGGTTAACGAGCAGTTTGTGAGCCTTTGGGCTTGGGGGTCCTTTGGGGAGTAACTTCTCCTTCCCTGCAGACACTGCCATTGTTTGATGTTTGTATCAGAACAGCTTAGCAGAACAGGGAGCTGCGCACCCTCCAGCACGCCCTCCCCCTCCTGTTGCTGATGTCTGAGCTGATGGGCTTTTCACCTTGGTTCCTTGCTGTGCAGGGTTTGTCTTTAAGCAGAACTTGCCCCACCACAATGTTTGAGACATTAACTCTTTCAGTCTTTCGCAGATGGTTTAGACTATTGGCTATTAGGAACAGCTTCTTTCCGGAAGGGTTATCAAGCACTGGAACCGGCTGCCCAGGGAAGTGGTGGAGTCACCATCCCGGGAGGTTTTGAAAAGCCATGTGGACGTGGCTCTTAGGGATCTGGTGTAGTGGTGGACTTGGTAAATGTCAGGTCAGTGGTTGACTCGATACCATTAAGGGTCTTTTCCAAACTGAGTGAGTGTGTGATTGTCTGTGGGGCCCCCTGGAAGGGCAGGTGGGTTTCTGGAGAGCCCGTGAATGCGGCGAGAGGCAGAGGGGGAGTGGGAGCGGCAGGCAGGGGAGGTGGTGAGCCAGGGCCTTTGGGGTCTGTAGTTGGGGTGAGCGCCGAGGGGTGAGGCCGTTTCTCTGCAGGGCGTGTGACGGGCAGAAGGAGAATTTGGAGATCGCCAAGGGGAGTTGGAGGCGAGCACGCAGCACGCGTCTGCAGAGCCGAGGCCCTGGTGGTGGTGGACGCGTGCCGAAGGGTTGATGAATGGCAAGGCCTGCCCCGGTTGAGCGGAGGTGAGTGTTTTGCAGGCAGTTTGTCCGGCGAGCAGTGCTCGTTGCTGAGGAAGAGGAAGGGAGGTAGGAAGGAGTGCTGTGCGCCTGGGTGTAGGTAAGTCCACGGGGCGTGACGGGTTGCACCCAGGAATGGCGAGGGAGCTGGCCGATGTCCTTGGGAGGCCCCTCTCCATCCTCTTTGGTAGGTCATGGTGCCTGGGAGCAGTTCCTGATGTCTGGAAGGGAGCTCACAGCCCTCCTATCCTGGGGAATATGAGGAAGGAAGATCTGGGAAAGCAGAGGCTGGTAAGCCTGACGGTGTTCCTAGGGGAGGTGATGGAGAAGATCCTCCCGGAAAGCACTGTTGAGCCCAAGAAGGACAAGAAGGTGATGGGGGAGTGGTCGGCGTGGATTTACGAAGGGGAAATGGTGCTTGACCGACTTCTGTGTCTTCTCTGTGGAAGTGACTAGCTTTGCGGACGAGGAGAGAGCCGTGGCTGGTGTTTACCTGGACTTTTTAGTGACGCCTTTGATGATTTCTCCCCTTGCATGGTCCTAGACCAGCTGAGAAAGTATGGGTTTTGTAAGTGGACGACAGTGAGGCGGACTGCAAAGTGGCTGACGGTCTTTGCCCAGAGGGTTGTGCTCAGTGGACCAAAGTGCAGACGGAGGCAAGTCTCAAGTGGTGTAGCCAAGGGCTCTGGTCTCGGGCCCGCACTGTTCAATGTCCTCATCAATGACCTGGGCACTGGGACGGAGTGTCCCCTCTGGAAGGTGGCAGATGATGCAAAATCCGGCGGAGTAGCTGAGGCACCGGCTGGCTGTGGCACGATTCACAGGGCCCTGGAGTGGCTGGAGAGCAGGGCAGGGAGGAATCTCCTGAGGTTGAATAGGGGGAAATGCAAAGTCCTGCATCTGAGGAGGAATAGCGCTGGGCCCCAGGCCATGCTGGGGTCTGACAGCTTTGCTGACCGTGATCTTGTGGTGCTGGTGGAGAACAAGCTGCCCGCGAGGCAGCAATGCACCCTTGCGTCAAGAGAGGCCAAGAGTCTCCAGGGCGGTGTTGGGCAGAGCGTTGCCAGCAGGTGAGTGGAGGCGATCATGCTCTCTCTTCGGCGCTGGTGAGGCCCCGTGTGGAGTCCTGTGTCCAGCGGAGGGCTCCCCGGTGGAAGAAGGACATGGCCTTAGCGGGGCGAGTCGCGTGGAGGCAGGGCCACCAAGACGCTGAAGGGACTGGAGCACCTTTGCTCTGAGGAGAAGTGGAGAGAGCTGGGAGGCTTTTCAGCCAGCAGGCAAGGCCACGCAGGGGACATGTCATCAACGTGTCTAAATCCCGGATCGGGGGGCCAGCGAGGACAGGGGAGTCAGACTCTTCTCATCGGTGCCCAAGGCCAGGGCGAATCGAGAAAGCTCGACAAGACGTGCCATTTCCTTGGCAGAGAAGGCAGCCCTTTTTCAGTGTGAGGGTGGTGAAACAGTGGAAGCGGTTGCGCAGAGAGGTGTTGGCGTCTCCGTCCTTGGAGATACTGAAAACCTGAGTGGACGTGGTTGTGGACAGCCTGCTGGAGCTGACCCCGCTTGAGCAGGCTGGTTTGGACTAGCTGATGTCCAGAGGTTCCTGGCGCACTAAATGGTTCTGTGTGCTGTGCTTCCGCTTGGTGTGTTGCCCAGAGGGTCGTGCTGGGGAAGAGGGTTGGTGTAGTGCGTGCTGCCCTAGGGAGCTTGCGTCAGAGGCATGGGTGGAAGTGCGTTAGCGTGTCCAAGCCTTTGTTTGGGCAAGTGAAGGGCTTGTGTCAGGGGCTGGGAGCCCCGCTGTGGCAGTCTGCGTGGATGTTGCTGGGGACACGGTTCCTAAGAGAGGTCTTGTAGGCCCTTTGCAGCCAGCCCGCTGGCCTCTTGAGGCCTGGCTTTGTGCTGGGTGAGGTTGGAAGAGCCATGGGAGAAGAAAGGAAGAGGAGGCGTCTCAGGCTGGGATGCAGGAGAACTTTATTGAGAGACAAAAAAAAAGAGCGAAAAGTCAGGAGCGGCAAACGGAAGGGAGCCGGTCTCAGGGGCGAGGAGGGCGAGCGTGAGCCGAGGTCCCTTGTGTGAGCCAGGTCTCGTCAGAGCAGCCAGATCTTCCTGCCCCGCAGTGGGAGCAGCACGCTGGAGTTCGCCCGGTGGTCTTTGGCTTGTGAGAAGTTGGTTGCAGCGGAGCCGCACGGCCGAAGGGGCGATGCAAAGAGGGAAGTGGGAGAAGAGGAGGAGGTACGTGAGCCGTGTTTCCAGGCAGGCCAGGCTGGCCCGCTTCCCTGCTTGCTTTGTGCCTGGAGAGGAAGAGCCGTGGATGGCGGGCCCCCGTGGCAGCAACATCCCGGAGGTGTGTCCTCAATCCATGCCGTGGCTTCGAGGGTGTGGGTGGCTGGTGTCAGGGGTGGTGGCGAGGGCCCTTAGCAGGGGTAGCAGCCTCTTCTGCCGCCGAAGCAGCCCAGGCCTCCGAAGCCGTAGCCGCCCAGGCCTCCGAAGCCGAAGCCACCGGAGGAGACGGGCACTCCCTGGGAGCTGAGGATGTTGCCCACGGCAGCCGATGAGGAGGATCCGACGGCGGTGTTCTGGGGGAAGGAGCTGAGGATGGGTCCTGGCAGGGTGACCACCACGGTAGAAGGCTGGATGACGACGCGGGAGTCCTCGCACTGCCTGACACAGGGCTCGTTGCAGCTGTTAGCCAGCGGGGTGGGTCCGCAGGGGCGGCAGAGGTCGTAGCAGGCCATGTCTGTGGTGTGGAGGGGCCCTGGAAGAGAGGGTGTTGAGGAAGCGGAGGGGCGTGGGGATGCGAGGGGCGGTGTTGCAGGAGGGCGAGGGAGTGGGGAGGCCTGTTGTGGGTCTGGGGGGAGTGTGGCGGTCAGGGCTGCTGAGGCTGGGGGCAGAGCGTGGTGGAAGAGACGGTGCAGGTGGGGCAGGAGAAGGAGGGGAAGGGGGTTGAGGCTCACCTTGTTGACCGTGGAGGAGAAGGCGTCGGGAGAAGTGTGTGAGGGAGAGAGGTGCTGGGCTGCTTTTATGCCGGTCCTTGAGCGCCCGAGGGGGTGGGGCAGCCTTTGCGCATGACAGCATTTTGCAGCAAGCATGCTGCCTTTGCATGCCACAGCTTCACGAGTAATGAGGCGAGGAGTGTTTTCCTTCCCGCAACGCTCCCTTTTCATGTCCTCCTCTTGAGGATGTGTGCGTCTGACCCTGGCAGCGGCGGCAGCTTTTAAGTGAAAGTAGGTCTTTGGGAGGATTTGCGTGGAAGGTGTGTGTCAGGGCATTGGGCAGACGCGGCCAAAGGGTAGGAGAGGTGGGGTGTCATCAGTGAGGTCATCCCGTGGCAGTCGTGTGGTGTGGTTTGCGGGTGCGTTGTGAAGAGTGGGCCCCGTTTCCTCAGAGCCCTGGCAGGCTGGTCTGGTCTTTGGAGGTGTGCCAGGCGTGAGACGCTGCCCCTTCCATCGCGTTTGGTCCCCGTCTGCCTTGCTCCCCGCTCGCTAAGGCTGTCTTCAGGCCTGGCCTTTCCCATTGGGTGTGCTCTGTGGGAGTCTCGGTGCCCCTCTTGCTGGTAGGGCTGTGGCTGGGAGAAGGGAGGCTGCCTGTGTGGGCTCGTGGCCCCTTGGTGCCGTCGCTGGGGCTGGGGCTGGGGCTGGCAGTGCAAGGGGGCAGAGGAGGTCTGTTTGCAAGAGCAGGCCGTTGTCCTGGCAGCCCTGGTTCAGAGCTGGCAAGCCCTGTGCTGTGGGGAGCCCTGCCAGGCTCCCCAAAGGCTTGTGTTGGCCCCTCCGTAGCGCTCCCCTTAGCTGGGGCCGGCAAGTTTGCAGCCTGGGCTCTGGCGTGACACAGTGCTTGGGCAGTGGCGTGATGCGCCCAAGGAAGTGCAGCGAAGCTGGTGAAGGCTGTAGAGAAGAAGACTTCCGAGGAGCGGCTGAGGGAGCTGGGGGCGTTTAGTCTGGAGAAAAGGAGGCCTCGGAGAGACGTTATCGCTCTCTACAGCTACCTGAAAGGAGGTTGTAGCGAGGTGGGTGTCAGTCTCTTTTCCCTAGTAACAAGCGATAGGACGAGAGGAAAGGGCCTGGGGTTGTGCCAGGGAAGGTGTCACGACCCAGACTGGACAGACCAGGGAGTCGTGTTTAATTCGAAATTCCCTCCGGCTAAATTAAGGTGAAACGCCACCAAACGATCGTTTAAAGATTTTATTCATGACAGAAGCAAAGTGAACTGGGGAGGCGTGGTAGTAGGTGGCAGGGTTTCTCACAGCAGGAATTGGCATAAGACTACTTCTGTAAACCGTGTAACCATATACATCAATTCAGGGAATAAGGAGATCCCTCGCGTTGAGTCACGAGGTTCCGAGCAGACCCCCTTGCTTTCCAGACTCCTCCTCAGGGAAGGGCCCAGGGACGGCTGGATCCACTCTGAGTCTCAGACTTGGTCCACGGTTTATATCTTGAAACGGATGAGGTGTAGGGATTGTGGAATGGAAAAGGAAAGAGAGAAGAAGACAGAGAGAGAAAAAGGAAGAGAGAAAGATTTCAGCGGTCCTGGGTCCAGCGTTGGTTCAGTGAGCCGAGGGGTCCAGTCCCGGTGGGCTTGCGCACCCGGGGCTTCAGTTTGTGTCCTTTTATCATCCTTGGCCCTCCTTCGGGCGGGCACCCAAAGTCGTCAGGTTAACGAGCAGTTTGTGAGCCTTTGGGCTTGGGGGTCCTTTGGGGAGTAACTTCTCCTTCCCTGCAGACACTGCCATTGTTTGATGTTTGTATCAGAACAGCTTAGCAGAACAGGGAGCTGCGCACCCTCCAGCACGCCCTCCCCCTCCTGTTGCTGATGTCTGAGCTGATGGGCTTTTCACCTTGGTTCCTTGCTGTGCAGGGTTTGTCTTTAAGCAGAACTTGCCCCACCACAATGTTTGAGACATTAACTCTTTCAGTCTTTCGCAGATGGTTTAGACTGGCTATTAGGAACAGCTTCTTTCCGGAAGGGTTATCAAGCACTGGAACCGGCTGCCCAGGGAAGTGGTGGAGTCACCATCCCGGGAGGTTTTGAAAAGCCATGTGGACGTGGCTCTTAGGGATCTGGTGTAGTGGTGGACTTGGTAAATGTCAGGTCAGTGGTTGACTCGATACCATTAAGGGTCTTTTCCAAACTGAGTGAGTGTGTGATTGTCTGTGGGGCCCCCTGGAAGGGCAGGTGGGTTTCTGGAGAGCCCGTGAATGCGGCGAGAGGCAGAGGGGGAGTGGGAGCGGCAGGCAGGGGAGGTGGTGAGCCAGGGCCTTTGGGGTCTGTAGTTGGGGTGAGCGCCGAGGGGTGAGGCCGTTTCTCTGCAGGGCGTGTGACGGGCAGAAGGAGAATTTGGAGATCGCCAAGGGGAGTTGGAGGCGAGCACGCAGCACGCGTCTGCAGAGCCGAGGCCCTGGTGGTGGTGGACGCGTGCCGAAGGGTTGATGAATGGCAAGGCCTGCCCCGGTTGAGCGGAGGTGAGTGTTTTGCAGGCAGTTTGTCCGGCGAGCAGTGCTCGTTGCTGAGGAAGAGGAAGGGAGGTAGGAAGGAGTGCTGTGCGCCTGGGTGTAGGTAAGTCCACGGGGCGTGACGGGTTGCACCCAGGAATGGCGAGGGAGCTGGCCGATGTCCTTGGGAGGCCCCTCTCCATCCTCTTTGGTAGGTCATGGTGCCTGGGAGCAGTTCCTGATGTCTGGAAGGGAGCTCACAGCCCTCCTATCCTGGGGAATATGAGGAAGGAAGATCTGGGAAAGCAGAGGCTGGTAAGCCTGACGGTGTTCCCAGGGGAGGTGATGGAGAAGATCCTCCCGGAAAGCACTGTTGAGCCCAAGAAGGACAAGAAGGTGATGGGGGAGTGGTCGGCGTGGATTTACGAAGGGGAAATGGTGCTTGACCGACTTCTGTGTCTTCTCTGTGGAAGTGACTAGCTTTGCGGACGAGGAGAGAGCCGTGGCTGGTGTTTACCTGGACTTTTTAGTGACGCCTTTGATGATTTCTCCCCTTGCATGGTCCTAGACCAGCTGAGAAAGTATGGGTTTTGTAAGTGGACGACAGTGAGGCGGACTGCAAAGTGGCTGACGGTCTTTGCCCAGAGGGTTGTGCTCAGTGGACCAAAGTGCAGACGGAGGCAAGTCTCAAGTGGTGTAGCCAAGGGCTCTGGTCTCGGGCCCGCACTGTTCAATGTCCTCATCAATGACCTGGGCACTGGGACGGAGTGTCCCCTCTGGAAGGTGGCAGATGATGCAAAATCCGGCGGAGTAGCTGAGGCACCGGCTGGCTGTGGCACGATTCACAGGGCCCTGGAGTGGCTGGAGAGCAGGGCAGGGAGGAATCTCCTGAGGTTGAATAGGGGGAAATGCAAAGTCCTGCATCTGAGGAGGAATAGCGCTGGGCCCCAGGCCATGCTGGGGTCTGACAGCTTTGCTGACCGTGATCTTGTGGTGCTGGTGGAGAACAAGCTGCCCGCGAGGCAGCAATGCACCCTTGCGTCAAGAGAGGCCAAGAGTCTCCAGGGCGGTGTTGGGCAGAGCGTTGCCAGCAGGTGAGTGGAGGCGATCATGCTCTCTCTTCGGCGCTGGTGAGGCCCCGTGTGGAGTCCTGTGTCCAGCGGAGGGCTCCCCGGTGGAAGAAGGACATGGCCTTAGCGGGGCGAGTCGCGTGGAGGCAGGGCCACCAAGACGCTGAAGGGACTGGAGCACCTTTGCTCTGAGGAGAAGTGGAGAGAGCTGGGAGGCTTTTCAGCCAGCAGGCAAGGCCACGCAGGGGACATGTCATCAACGTGTCTAAATCCCGGATCGGGGGGCCAGCGAGGACAGGGGAGTCAGACTCTTCTCATCGGTGCCCAAGGCCAGGGCGAATCGAGAAAGCTCGACAAGACGTGCCATTTCCTTGGCAGAGAAGGCAGCCCTTTTTCAGTGTGAGGGTGGTGAAACAGTGGAAGCGGTTGCGCAGAGAGGTGTTGGCGTCTCCGTCCTTGGAGATACTGAAAACCTGAGTGGACGTGGTCGTGGACAGCCTGCTGGAGCTGACCCCGCTTGAGCAGGCTGGTTTGGACTAGCTGATGTCCAGAGGTTCCTGGCGCACTAAATGGTTCTGTGTGCTGTGCTTCCGCTTGGTGTGTTGCCCAGAGGGTCGTGCTGGGGAAGAGGGTTGGTGTAGTGCGTGCTGCCCTAGGGAGCTTGCGTCAGAGGCATGGGTGGAAGTGCGTTAGCGTGTCCAAGCCTTTGTTTGGGCAAGTGAAGGGCTTGTGTCAGGGGCTGGGAGCCCCGCTGTGGCAGTCTGCGTGGATGTTGCTGGGGACACGGTTCCTAAGAGAGGTCTTGTAGGCCCTTTGCAGCCAGCCCGCTGGCCTCTTGAGGCCTGGCTTTGTGCTGGGTGAGGTTGGAAGAGCCATGGGAGAAGAAAGGAAGAGGAGGCGTCTCAGGCTGGGATGCAGGAGAACTTTATTGAGAGACAAAAAAAAAGAGCGAAAAGTCAGGAGCGGCAAACGGAAGGGAGCCGGTCTCAGGGGCGAGGAGGG
Source organism: Harpia harpyja (assembly GCF_026419915.1). Taxonomy (NCBI): domain Eukaryota; kingdom Metazoa; phylum Chordata; class Aves; order Accipitriformes; family Accipitridae; genus Harpia; species Harpia harpyja. The sequence continues at coordinate 78,558,866 of NC_068944.1, forward strand.
CGAGCGTGAGCCGAGGTCCCTTGTGTGAGCCAGGTCTCATCAGAGCAGCCAGATCTTCCTGCCCCGCAGTGGGAGCAGCACGCTGGAGTTCGCCCGGTGGTCTTTGGCTTGTGAGAAGTTGGTTGCAGCGGAGCCGCACGGCCGAAGGGGCGATGCAAAGAGGGAAGTGGGAGAAGAGGAGGAGGTACGTGAGCCGTGTTTCCAGGCAGGCCAGGCTGGCCCGCTTCCCTGCTTGCTTTGTGCCTGGAGAGGAAGAGCCGTGGATGGCGGGCCCCCGTGGCAGCAACATCCCGGAGGTGTGTCCTCAATCCATGCCGTGGCTTCGAGGGTGTGGGTGGCTGGTGTCAGGGGTGGTGGCGAGGGCCCTTAGCAGGGGTAGCAGCCTCTTGCGCCGCCGAAGCAGCCCAGGCCTCCGAAGCCGAAGCCACCGGAGGAGACGGGCACTCCCTGGGAGCTGAGGATGTTGCCCACGGCAGCCGATGAGGAGGATCCGACGGCGGTGTTCTGGGGGAAGGAGCTGAGGATGGGTCCTGGCAGGGTGACCACCACGGTAGAAGGCTGGATGACGACGCGGGAGTCCTCGCACTGCCTGACACAGGGCTCGTTGCAGCTGTTAGCCAGCGGGGTGGGTCCGCAGGGGCGGCAGAGGTCGTAGCAGGCCATGTCTGTGGTGTGGAGGGGCCCTGGAAGAGAGGGTGTTGAGGAAGCGGAGGGGCGTGGGGATGCGAGGGGCGGTGTTGCAGGAGGGCGAGGGAGTGGGGAGGCCCGTTGTGGGTCTGGGGGGAGTGTGGCGGTCAGGGCTGCTGAGGCTGGGGGCAGAGCGTGGTGGAAGAGACGGTGCAGGTGGGGCAGGAGAAGGAGGGGAAGGGGGTTGAGGCTCACCTTGTTGACCGTGGAGGAGAAGGCGTCGGGAGAAGTGTGTGAGGGAGAGAGGTGCTGGGCTGCTTTTATGCCGGTCCTTGAGCGCCCGAGGGGGTGGGGCAGCCTTTGCGCATGACAGCATTTTGCAGCAAGCATGCTGCCTTTGCATGCCACAGCTTCACGAGTAATGAGGCGAGGAGTGTTTTCCTTCCCGCAACGCTCCCTTTTCATGTCCTCCTCTTGAGGATGTGTGCGTCTGACCCTGGCAGCGGCGGCAGCTTTTAAGTGAAAGTAGGTCTTTGGGAGGATTTGCGTGGAAGGTGTGTGTCAGGGCATTGGGCAGACGCGGCCAAAGGGTAGGAGAGGTGGGGTGTCATCAGTGAGGTCATCCCGTGGCAGTCGTGTGGTGTGGTTTGCGGGTGCGTTGTGAAGAGTGGGCCCCGTTTCCTCAGAGCCCTGGCAGGCTGGTCTGGTCTTTGGAGGTGTGCCAGGCGTGAGACGCTGCCCCTTCCATCGCGTTTGGTCCCCGTCTGCCTTGCTCCCCGCTCGCTAAGGCTGTCTTCAGGCCTGGCCTTTCCCATTGGGTGTGCTCTGTGGGAGTCTCGGTGCCCCTCTTGCTGGTAGGGCTGTGGCTGGGAGAAGGGAGGCTGCCTGTGTGGGCTCGTGGCCCCTTGGTGCCGTCGCTGGGGCTGGGGCTGGGGCTGGCAGTGCAAGGGGGCAGAGGAGGTCTGTTTGCAAGAGCAGGCCGTTGTCCTGGCAGCCCTGGTTCAGAGCTGGCAAGCCCTGTGCTGTGGGGAGCCCTGCCAGGCTCCCCAAAGGCTTGTGTTGGCCCCTCCGTAGCGCTCCCCTTAGCTGGGGCCGGCAAGTTTGCAGCCTGGGCTCTGGCGTGACACAGTGCTTGGGCAGTGGCGTGATGCGCCCAAGGAAGTGCAGCGAAGCTGGTGAAGGCTGTAGAGAAGAAGACTTCCGAGGAGCGGCTGAGGGAGCTGGGGGCGTTTAGTCTGGAGAAAAGGAGGCCTCGGAGAGACGTTATCGCTCTCTACAGCTACCTGAAAGGAGGTTGTAGCGAGGTGGGTGTCAGTCTCTTTTCCCTAGTAACAAGCGATAGGACGAGAGGAAAGGGCCTGGGGTTGTGCCAGGGAAGGTGTCACGACCCAGACTGGACAGACCAGGGAGTCGTGTTTAATTCGAAATTCCCTCCGGCTAAATTAAGGTGAAACGCCACCAAACAATCATTTAAAGATTTTATTCATGACAGAAGCAAAGTGAACTGGGGAGGCGTGGTAGTAGGTGGCAGGGTTTCTCACAGCAGGAATTGGCATAAGACTACTTCTGTAAACCGTGTAACCATATACATCAATTCAGGGAATAAGGAGATCCCTCGCGTTGAGTCACGAGGTTCCGAGCAGACCCCCTTGCTTTCCAGACTCCTCCTCAGGGAAGGGCCCAGGGACGGCTGGATCCACTCTGAGTCTCAGACTTGGTCCACGGTTTATATCTTGAAACGGATGAGGTGTAGGGATTGTGGAATGGAAAAGGAAAGAGAGAAGAAGACAGAGAGAGAAAAAGGAAGAGAGAAAGATTTCAGCGGTCCTGGGTCCAGCGTTGGTTCAGTGAGCCGAGGGGTCCAGTCCCGGTGGGCTTGCGCACCCGGGGCTTCAGTTTGTGTCCTTTTATCATCCTTGGCCCTCCTTCGGGCGGGCACCCAAAGTCGTCAGGTTAACGAGCAGTTTGTGAGCCTTTGGGCTTGGGGGTCCTTTGGGGAGTAACTTCTCCTTCCCTGCAGACACTGCCATTGTTTGATGTTTGTATCAGAACAGCTTAGCAGAACAGGGAGCTGCGCACCCTCCAGCACGCCCTCCCCCTCCTGTTGCTGATGTCTGAGCTGATGGGCTTTTCACCTTGGTTCCTTGCTGTGCAGGGTTTGTCTTTAAGCAGAACTTGCCCCACCACAATGTTTGAGACATTAACTCTTTCAGTCTTTCGCAGATGGTTTAGACTGGCTATTAGGAACAACTTCTTTCCGGAAGGGTTATCAAGCACTGGAACCGGCTGCCCAGGGAAGTGGTGGAGTCACCATCCCGGGAAGTTTTGAAAAGCCGTGTGGACGTGGCTCTTAGGGATCTGGTTTAGTGGTGGACTTGGTAAATGTCAGGTCAGTGGTTGACTCGATACCATTAAGGGTCTTTTCCAAACTGAGTGAGTGTGTGATTGTCTGTGGGGCCCCCTGGAAGGGCAGGTGGGTTTCTGGAGAGCCCGTGAATGCGGCGAGAGGCAGAGGGGGAGTGGGAGCGGCAGGCAGGGGAGGTGGTGAGCCAGGGCCTTTGGGGTCTGTAGTTGGGGTGAGCGCCGAGGGGTGAGGCCGTTTCTCTGCAGGGCGTGTGACGGGCAGAAGGAGAATTTGGAGATCGCCAAGGGGAGTTGGAGGCGAGCACGCAGCACGCATCTGCAGAGCCGAGGCCCTGGTGGTGGTGGACGCGTGCCGAAGGGTTGATGAATGGCAAGGCCTGCCCCGGTTGAGCGGAGGTGAGTGTTTTGCAGGCAGTTTGTCCGGCGAGCAGTGCTCGTTGCTGAGGAAGAGGAAGGGAGGTAGGAAGGAGTGCTGTGCGCCTGGGTGTAGGTAAGTCCACGGGGCGTGACGGGTTGCACCCAGGAATGGCGAGGGAGCTGGCCGATGTCCTTGGGAGGCCCCTCTCCATCCTCTTTGGTAGGTCATGGTGCCTGGGAGCAGTTCCTGATGTCTGGAAGGGAGCTCACAGCCCTCCTATCCTGGGGAATATGAGGAAGGAAGATCTGGGAAAGCAGAGGCTGGTAAGCCTGACGGTGTTCCCAGGGGAGGTGATGGAGAAGATCCTCCCGGAAAGCACTGTTGAGCCCAAGAAGGACAAGAAGGTGATGGGGGAGTGGTCGGCGTGGATTTACGAAGGGGAAATGGTGCTTGACCGACTTCTGTGTCTTCTCTGTGGAAGTGACTAGCTTTGCGGACGAGGAGAGAGCCGTGGCTGGTGTTTACCTGGACTTTTTAGTGACGCCTTTGATGATTTCTCCCCTTGCATGGTCCTAGACCAGCTGAGAAAGTATGGGTTTTGTAAGTGGACGACAGTGAGGCGGACTGCAAAGTGGCTGACGGTCTTTGCCCAGAGGGTTGTGCTCAGTGGACCAAAGTGCAGACGGAGGCAAGTCTCAAGTGGTGTAGCCAAGGGCTCTGGTCTCGGGCCCGCACTGTTCAATGTCCTCATCAATGACCTGGGCACTGGGACGGAGTGTCCCCTCTGGAAGGTGGCAGATGATGCAAAATCCGGCGGAGTAGCTGAGGCACCGGCTGGCTGTGGCACGATTCACAGGGCCCTGGAGTGGCTGGAGAGCAGGGCAGGGAGGAATCTCCTGAGGTTGAATAGGGGGAAATGCAAAGTCCTGCATCTGAGGAGGAATAGCGCTGGGCCCCAGGCCATGCTGGGGTCTGACAGCTTTGCTGACCGTGATCTTGTGGTGCTGGTGGAGAACAAGCTGCCCGCGAGGCAGCAATGCACCCTTGCGTCAAGAGAGGCCAAGAGTCTCCAGGGCGGTGTTGGGCAGAGCGTTGCCAGCAGGTGAGTGGAGGCGATCATGCTCTCTCTTCGGCGCTGGTGAGGCCCCGTGTGGAGTCCTGTGTCCAGCGGAGGGCTCCCCGGTGGAAGAAGGACATGGCCTTAGCGGGGCGAGTCGCGTGGAGGCAGGGCCACCAAGACGCTGAAGGGACTGGAGCACCTTTGCTCTGAGGAGAAGTGGAGAGAGCTGGGAGGCTTTTCAGCCAGCAGGCAAGGCCACGCAGGGGACATGTCATCAACGTGTCTAAATCCCGGATCGGGGGGCCAGCGAGGACAGGGGAGTCAGACTCTTCTCATCGGTGCCCAAGGCCAGGGCGAATCGAGAAAGCTCGACAAGACGTGCCATTTCCTTGGCAGAGAAGGCAGCCCTTTTTCAGTGTGAGGGTGGTGAAACAGTGGAAGCGGTTGCGCAGAGAGGTGTTGGCGTCTCCGTCCTTGGAGATACTGAAAACCTGAGTGGACGTGGTCGTGGACAGCCTGCTGGAGCTGACCCCGCTTGAGCAGGCTGGTTTGGACTAGCTGATGTCCAGAGGTTCCTGGCGCACTAAATGGTTCTGTGTGCTGTGCTTCCGCTTGGTGTGTTGCCCAGAGGGTCGTGCTGGGGAAGAGGGTTGGTGTAGTGCGTGCTGCCCTAGGGAGCTTGCGTCAGAGGCATGGGTGGAAGTGCGTTAGCGTGTCCAAGCCTTTGTTTGGGCAAGTGAAGGGCTTGTGTCAGGGGCTGGGAGCCCCGCTGTGGCAGTCTGCGTGGATGTTGCTGGGGACACGGTTCCTAAGAGAGGTCTTGTAGGCCCTTTGCAGCCAGCCCGCTGGCCTCTTGAGGCCTGGCTTTGTGCTGGGTGAGGTTGGAAGAGCCATGGGAGAAGAAAGGAAGAGGAGGCGTCTCAGGCTGGGATGCAGGAGAACTTTATTGAGAGACAAAAAAAAAGAGCGAAAAGTCAGGAGCGGCAAACGGAAGGGAGCCGGTCTCAGGGGCGAGGAGGGCGAGCGTGAGCCGAGGTCCCTTGTGTGAGCCAGGTCTCGTCAGAGCAGCCAGATCTTCCTGCCCCGCAGTGGGAGCAGCACGCTGGAGTTCGCCCGGTGGTCTTTGGCTTGTGAGAAGTTGGTTGCAGCGGAGCCGCACGGCCGAAGGGGCGATGCAAAGAGGGAAGTGGGAGAAGAGGAGGAGGTACGTGAGCCGTGTTTCCAGGCAGGCCAGGCTGGCCCGCTTCCCTGCTTGCTTTGTGCCTGGAGAGGAAGAGCCGTGGATGGCGGGCCCCCGTGGCAGCAACATCCCGGAGGTGTGTCCTCAATCCATGCCGTGGCTTCGAGGGTGTGGGTGGCTGGTGTCAGGGGTGGTGGCGAGGGCCCTTAGCAGGGGTAGCAGCCTCTTGCGCCGCCGAAGCAGCCCAGGCCTCCGAAGCCGAAGCCACCGGAGGAGACGGGCACTCCCTGGGAGCTGAGGATGTTGCCCACGGCAGCCGATGAGGAGGATCCGACGGCGGTGTTCTGGGGGAAGGAGCTGAGGATGGGTCCTGGCAGGGTGACCACCACGGTAGAAGGCTGGATGACGACGCGGGAGTCCTCGCACTGCCTGACACAGGGCTCGTTGCAGCTGTTAGCCAGCGGGGTGGGTCCGCAGGGGCGGCAGAGGTCGTAGCAGGCCATGTCTGTGGTGTGGAGGGGCCCTGGAAGAGAGGGTGTTGAGGAAGCGGAGGGGCGTGGGGATGCGAGGGGCGGTGTTGCAGGAGGGCGAGGGAGTGGGGAGGCCCGTTGTGGGTCTGGGGGGAGTGTGGCGGTCAGGGCTGCTGAGGCTGGGGGCAGAGCGTGGTGGAAGAGACGGTGCAGGTGGGGCAGGAGAAGGAGGGGAAGGGGGTTGAGGCTCACCTTGTTGACCGTGGAGGAGAAGGCGTCGGGAGAAGTGTGTGAGGGAGAGAGGTGCTGGGCTGCTTTTATGCCGGTCCTTGAGCGCCCGAGGGGGTGGGGCAGCCTTTGCGCATGACAGCATTTTGCAGCAAGCATGCTGCCTTTGCATGCCACAGCTTCACGAGTAATGAGGCGAGGAGTGTTTTCCTTCCCGCAACGCTCCCTTTTCATGTCCTCCTCTTGAGGATGTGTGCGTCTGACCCTGGCAGCGGCGGCAGCTTTTAAGTGAAAGTAGGTCTTTGGGAGGATTTGCGTGGAAGGTGTGTGTCAGGGCATTGGGCAGACGCGGCCAAAGGGTAGGAGAGGTGGGGTGTCATCAGTGAGGTCATCCCGTGGCAGTCGTGTGGTGTGGTTTGCGGGTGCGTTGTGAAGAGTGGGCCCCGTTTCCTCAGAGCCCTGGCAGGCTGGTCTGGTCTTTGGAGGTGTGCCAGGCGTGAGACGCTGCCCCTTCCATCGCGTTTGGTCCCCGTCTGCCTTGCTCCCCGCTCGCTAAGGCTGTCTTCAGGCCTGGCCTTTCCCATTGGGTGTGCTCTGTGGGAGTCTCGGTGCCCCTCTTGCTGGTAGGGCTGTGGCTGGGAGAAGGGAGGCTGCCTGTGTGGGCTCGTGGCCCCTTGGTGCCGTCGCTGGGGCTGGGGCTGGGGCTGGCAGTGCAAGGGGGCAGAGGAGGTCTGTTTGCAAGAGCAGGCCGTTGTCCTGGCAGCCCTGGTTCAGAGCTGGCAAGCCCTGTGCTGTGGGGAGCCCTGCCAGGCTCCCCAAAGGCTTGTGTTGGCCCCTCCGTAGCGCTCCCCTTAGCTGGGGCCGGCAAGTTTGCAGCCTGGGCTCTGGCGTGACACAGTGCTTGGGCAGTGGCGTGATGCGCCCAAGGAAGTGCAGCGAAGCTGGTGAAGGCTGTAGAGAAGAAGACTTCCGAGGAGCGGCTGAGGGAGCTGGGGGCGTTTAGTCTGGAGAAAAGGAGGCCTCGGAGAGACGTTATCGCTCTCTACAGCTACCTGAAAGGAGGTTGTAGCGAGGTGGGTGTCAGTCTCTTTTCCCTAGTAACAAGCGATAGGACGAGAGGAAAGGGCCTGGGGTTGTGCCAGGGAAGGTGTCACGACCCAGACTGGACAGACCAGGGAGTCGTGTTTAATTCGAAATTCCCTCCGGCTAAATTAAGGTGAAACGCCACCAAACGATCATTTAAAGATTTTATTCATGACAGAAGCAAAGTGAACTGGGGAGGCGTGGTAGTAGGTGGCAGGGTTTCTCACAGCAGGAATTGGCATAAGACTACTTCTGTAAACCGTGTAACCATATACATCAATTCAGGGAATAAGGAGATCCCTCGCGTTGAGTCACGAGGTTCCGAGCAGACCCCCTTGCTTTCCAGACTCCTCCTCAGGGAAGGGCCCAGGGACGGCTGGATCCACTCTGAGTCTCAGACTTGGTCCACGGTTTATATCTTGAAACGGATGAGGTGTAGGGATTGTGGAATGGAAAAGGAAAGAGAGAAGAAGACAGAGAGAGAAAAAGGAAGAGAGAAAGATTTCAGCGGTCCTGGGTCCAGCGTTGGTTCAGTGAGCCGAGGGGTCCAGTCCCGGTGGGCTTGCGCACCCGGGGCTTCAGTTTGTGTCCTTTTATCATCCTTGGCCCTCCTTCGGGCGGGCACCCAAAGTCGTCAGGTTAACGAGCAGTTTGTGAGCCTTTGGGCTTGGGGGTCCTTTGGGGAGTAACTTCTCCTTCCCTGCAGACACTGCCATTGTTTGATGTTTGTATCAGAACAGCTTAGCAGAACAGGGAGCTGCGCACCCTCCAGCACGCCCTCCCCCTCCTGTTGCTGATGTCTGAGCTGATGGGCTTTTCACCTTGGTTCCTTGCTGTGCAGGGTTTGTCTTTAAGCAGAACTTGCCCCACCACAATGTTTGAGACATTAACTCTTTCAGTCTTTCACAGATGGTTTAGACTGGCTATTAGGAACAACTTCTTTCCGGAAGGGTTATCAAGCACTGGAACCGGCTGCCCAGGGAAGTGGTGGAGTCACCATCCCGGGAAGTTTTGAAAAGCCGTGTGGACGTGGCTCTTAGGGATCTGGTTTAGTGGTGGACTTGGTAAATGTCAGGTCAGTGGTTGACTCGATACCATTAAGGGTCTTTTCCAAACTGAGTGAGTGTGTGATTGTCTGTGGGGCCCCCTGGAAGGGCAGGTGGGTTTCTGGAGAGCCCGTGAATGCGGCGAGAGGCAGAGGGGGAGTGGGAGCGGCAGGCAGGGGAGGTGGTGAGCCAGGGCCTTTGGGGTCTGTAGTTGGGGTGAGCGCCGAGGGGTGAGGCCGTTTCTCTGCAGGGCGTGTGACGGGCAGAAGGAGAATTTGGAGATCGCCAAGGGGAGTTGGAGGCGAGCACGCAGCACGCATCTGCAGAGCCGAGGCCCTGGTGGTGGTGGACGCGTGCCGAAGGGTTGATGAATGGCAAGGCCTGCCCCGGTTGAGCGGAGGTGAGTGTTTTGCAGGCAGTTTGTCCGGCGAGCAGTGCTCGTTGCTGAGGAAGAGGAAGGGAGGTAGGAAGGAGTGCTGTGCGCCTGGGTGTAGGTAAGTCCACGGGGCGTGACGGGTTGCACCCAGGAATGGCGAGGGAGCTGGCCGATGTCCTTGGGAGGCCCCTCTCCATCCTCTTTGGTAGGTCATGGTGCCTGGGAGCAGTTCCTGATGTCTGGAAGGGAGCTCACAGCCCTCCTATCCTGGGGAATATGAGGAAGGAAGATCTGGGAAAGCAGAGGCTGGTAAGCCTGACGGTGTTCCCAGGGGAGGTGATGGAGAAGATCCTCCCGGAAAGCACTGTTGAGCCCAAGAAGGACAAGAAGGTGATGGGGGAGTGGTCGGCGTGGATTTACGAAGGGGAAATGGTGCTTGACCGACTTCTGTGTCTTCTCTGTGGAAGTGACTAGCTTTGCGGACGAGGAGAGAGCCGTGGCTGGTGTTTACCTGGACTTTTTAGTGACGCCTTTGATGATTTCTCCCCTTGCATGGTCCTAGACCAGCTGAGAAAGTATGGGTTTTGTAAGTGGACGACAGTGAGGCGGACTGCAAAGTGGCTGACGGTCTTTGCCCAGAGGGTTGTGCTCAGTGGACCAAAGTGCAGACGGAGGCAAGTCTCAAGTGGTGTAGCCAAGGGCTCTGGTCTCGGGCCCGCACTGTTCAATGTCCTCATCAATGACCTGGGCACTGGGACGGAGTGTCCCCTCTGGAAGGTGGCAGATGATGCAAAATCCGGCGGAGTAGCTGAGGCACCGGCTGGCTGTGGCACGATTCACAGGGCCCTGGAGTGGCTGGAGAGCAGGGCAGGGAGGAATCTCCTGAGGTTGAATAGGGGGAAATGCAAAGTCCTGCATCTGAGGAGGAATAGCGCTGGGCCCCAGGCCATGCTGGGGTCTGACAGCTTTGCTGACCGTGATCTTGTGGTGCTGGTGGAGAACAAGCTGCCCGCGAGGCAGCAATGCACCCTTGCGTCAAGAGAGGCCAAGAGTCTCCAGGGCGGTGTTGGGCAGAGCGTTGCCAGCAGGTGAGTGGAGGCGATCATGCTCTCTCTTCGGCGCTGGTGAGGCCCCGTGTGGAGTCCTGTGTCCAGCGGAGGGCTCCCCGGTGGAAGAAGGACATGGCCTTAGCGGGGCGAGTCGCGTGGAGGCAGGGCCACCAAGACGCTGAAGGGACTGGAGCACCTTTGCTCTGAGGAGAAGTGGAGAGAGCTGGGAGGCTTTTCAGCCAGCAGGCAAGGCCACGCAGGGGACATGTCATCAACGTGTCTAAATCCCGGATCGGGGGGCCAGCGAGGACAGGGGAGTCAGACTCTTCTCATCGGTGCCCAAGGCCAGGGCGAATCGAGAAAGCTCGACAAGACGTGCCATTTCCTTGGCAGAGAAGGCAGCCCTTTTTCAGTGTGAGGGTGGTGAAACAGTGGAAGCGGTTGCGCAGAGAGGTGTTGGCGTCTCCGTCCTTGGAGATACTGAAAACCTGAGTGGACGTGGTCGTGGACAGCCTGCTGGAGCTGACCCCGCTTGAGCAGGCTGGTTTGGACTAGCTGATGTCCAGAGGTTCCTGGCGCACTAAATGGTTCTGTGTGCTGTGCTTCCGCTTGGTGTGTTGCCCAGAGGGTCGTGCTGGGGAAGAGGGTTGGTGTAGTGCGTGCTGCCCTAGGGAGCTTGCGTCAGAGGCATGGGTGGAAGTGCGTTAGCGTGTCCAAGCCTTTGTTTGGGCAAGTGAAGGGCTTGTGTCAGGGGCTGGGAGCCCCGCTGTGGCAGTCTGCGTGGATGTTGCTGGGGACACGGTTCCTAAGAGAGGTCTTGTAGGCCCTTTGCAGCCAGCCCGCTGGCCTCTTGAGGCCTGGCTTTGTGCTGGGTGAGGTTGGAAGAGCCATGGGAGAAGAAAGGAAGAGGAGGCGTCTCAGGCTGGGATGCAGGAGAACTTTATTGAGAGACAAAAAAAAAGAGCGAAAAGTCAGGAGCGGCAAACGGAAGGGAGCCGGTCTCAGGGGCGAGGAGGGCGAGCGTGAGCCGAGGTCCCTTGTGTGAGCCAGGTCTCGTCAGAGCAGCCAGATCTTCCTGCCCCGCAGTGGGAGCAGCACGCTGGAGTTCGCCCGGTGGTCTTTGGCTTGTGAGAAGTTGGTTGCAGCGGAGCCGCACGGCCGAAGGGGCGATGCAAAGAGGGAAGTGGGAGAAGAGGAGGAGGTACGTGAGCCGTGTTTCCAGGCAGGCCAGGCTGGCCCGCTTCCCTGCTTGCTTTGTGCCTGGAGAGGAAGAGCCGTGGATGGCGGGCCCCCGTGGCAGCAACATCCCGGAGGTGTGTCCTCAATCCATGCCGTGGCTTCGAGGGTGTGGGTGGCTGGTGTCAGGGGTGGTGGCGAGGGCCCTTAGCAGGGGTAGCAGCCTCTTGCGCCGCCGAAGCAGCCCAGGCCTCCGAAGCCGAAGCCACCGGAGGAGACGGGCACTCCCTGGGAGCTGAGGATGTTGCCCACGGCAGCCGATGAGGAGGATCCGACGGCGGTGTTCTGGGGGAAGGAGCTGAGGATGGGTCCTGGCAGGGTGACCACCACGGTAGAAGGCTGGATGACGACGCGGGAGTCCTCGCACTGCCTGACACAGGGCTCGTTGCAGCTGTTAGCCAGCGGGGTGGGTCCGCAGGGGCGGCAGAGGTCGTAGCAGGCCATGTCTGTGGTGTGGAGGGGCCCTGGAAGAGAGGGTGTTGAGGAAGCGGAGGGGCGTGGGGATGCGAGGGGCGGTGTTGCAGGAGGGCGAGGGAGTGGGGAGGCCCGTTGTGGGTCTGGGGGGAGCGTGGCGGTCAGGGCTGCTGAGGCTGGGGGCAGAGCGTGGTGGAAGAGACGGTGCAGGTGGGGCAGGAGAAGGAGGGGAAGGGGGTTGAGGCTCACCTTGTTGACCGTGGAGGAGAAGGCGTCGGGAGAAGTGTGTGAGGGAGAGAGGTGCTGGGCTGCTTTTATGCCGGTCCTTGAGCGCCCGAGGGGGTGGGGCAGCCTTTGCGCATGACAGCATTTTGCAGCAAGCATGCTGCCTTTGCATGCCACAGCTTCACGAGTAATGAGGCGAGGAGTGTTTTCCTTCCCGCAACGCTCCCTTTTCATGTCCTCCTCTTGAGGATGTGTGCGTCTGACCCTGGCAGCGGCGGCAGCTTTTAAGTGAAAGTAGGTCTTTGGGAGGATTTGCGTGGAAGGTGTGTGTCAGGGCATTGGGCAGACGCGGCCAAAGGGTAGGAGAGGTGGGGTGTCATCAGTGAGGTCATCCCGTGGCAGTCGTGTGGTGTGGTTTGCGGGTGCGTTGTGAAGAGTGGGCCCCGTTTCCTCAGAGCCCTGGCAGGCTGGTCTGGTCTTTGGAGGTGTGCCAGGCGTGAGACGCTGCCCCTTCCATCGCGTTTGGTCCCCGTCTGCCTTGCTCCCCGCTCGCTAAGGCTGTCTTCAGGCCTGGCCTTTCCCATTGGGTGTGCTCTGTGGGAGTCTCGGTGCCCCTCTTGCTGGTAGGGCTGTGGCTGGGAGAAGGGAGGCTGCCTGTGTGGGCTCGTGGCCCCTTGGTGCCGTCGCTGGGGCTGGGGCTGGGGCTGGCAGTGCAAGGGGGCAGAGGAGGTCTGTTTGCAAGAGCAGGCCGTTGTCCTGGCAGCCCTGGTTCAGAGCTGGCAAGCCCTGTGCTGTGGGGAGCCCTGCCAGGCTCCCCAAAGGCTTGTGTTGGCCCCTCCGTAGCGCTCCCCTTAGCTGGGGCCGGCAAGTTTGCAGCCTGGGCTCTGGCGTGACACAGTGCTTGGGCAGTGGCGTGATGCGCCCAAGGAAGTGCAGCGAAGCTGGTGAAGGCTGTAGAGAAGAAGACTTCCGAGGAGCGGCTGAGGGAGCTGGGGGCGTTTAGTCTGGAGAAAAGGAGGCCTCGGAGAGACGTTATCGCTCTCTACAGCTACCTGAAAGGAGGTTGTAGCGAGGTGGGTGTCAGTCTCTTTTCCCTAGTAACAAGCGATAGGACGAGAGGAAAGGGCCTGGGGTTGTGCCAGGGAAGGTGTCACGACCCAGACTGGACAGACCAGGGAGTCGTGTTTAATTCGAAATTCCCTCCGGCTAAATTAAGGTGAAACGCCACCAAACGATCATTTAAAGATTTTATTCATGACAGAAGCAAAGTGAACTGGGGAGGCGTGGTAGTAGGTGGCAGGGTTTCTCACAGCAGGAATTGGCATAAGACTACTTCTGTAAACCGTGTAACCATATACATCAATTCAGGGAATAAGGAGATCCCTCGCGTTGAGTCACGAGGTTCCGAGCAGACCCCCTTGCTTTCCAGACTCCTCCTCAGGGAAGGGCCCAGGGACGGCTGGATCCACTCTGAGTCTCAGACTTGGTCCACGGTTTATATCTTGAAACGGATGAGGTGTAGGGATTGTGGAATGGAAAAGGAAAGAGAGAAGAAGACAGAGAGAGAAAAAGGAAGAGAGAAAGATTTCAGCGGTCCTGGGTCCAGCGTTGGTTCAGTGAGCCGAGGGGTCCAGTCCCGGTGGGCTTGCGCACCCAGGGCTTCAGTTTGTGTCCTTTTATCATCCTTGGCCCTCCTTCGGGCGGGCACCCAAAGTCGTCAGGTTAACGAGCAGTTTGTGAGCCTTTGGGCTTGGGGGTCCTTTGGGGAGTAACTTCTCCTTCCCTGCAGACACTGCCATTGTTTGATGTTTGTATCAGAACAGCTTAGCAGAACAGGGAGCTGCGCACCCTCCAGCACGCCCTCCCCCTCCTGTTGCTGATGTCTGAGCTGATGGGCTTTTCACCTTGGTTCCTTGCTGTGCAGGGTTTGTCTTTAAGCAGAACTTGCCCCACCACAATGTTTGAGACATTAACTCTTTCAGTCTTTCACAGATGGTTTAGACTGGCTATTAGGAACAACTTCTTTCCGGAAGGGTTATCAAGCACTGGAACCGGCTGCCCAGGGAAGTGGTGGAGTCACCATCCCGGGAAGTTTTGAAAAGCCGTGTGGACGTGGCTCTTAGGGATCTGGTTTAGTGGTGGACTTGGTAAATGTCAGGTCAGTGGTTGACTCGATACCATTAAGGGTCTTTTCCAAACTGAGTGAGTGTGTGATTGTCTGTGGGGCCCCCTGGAAGGGCAGGTGGGTTTCTGGAGAGCCCGTGAATGCGGCGAGAGGCAGAGGGGGAGTGGGAGCGGCAGGCAGGGGAGGTGGTGAGCCAGGGCCTTTGGGGTCTGTAGTTGGGGTGAGCGCCGAGGGGTGAGGCCGTTTCTCTGCAGGGCGTGTGACGGGCAGAAGGAGAATTTGGAGATCGCCAAGGGGAGTTGGAGGCGAGCACGCAGCACGCATCTGCAGAGCCGAGGCCCTGGTGGTGGTGGACGCGTGCCGAAGGGTTGATGAATGGCAAGGCCTGCCCCGGTTGAGCGGAGGTGAGTGTTTTGCAGGCAGTTTGTCCGGCGAGCAGTGCTCGTTGCTGAGGAAGAGGAAGGGAGGTAGGAAGGAGTGCTGTGCGCCTGGGTGTAGGTAAGTCCACGGGGCGTGACGGGTTGCACCCAGGAATGGCGAGGGAGCTGGCCGATGTCCTTGGGAGGCCCCTCTCCATCCTCTTTGGTAGGTCATGGTGCCTGGGAGCAGTTCCTGATGTCTGGAAGGGAGCTCACAGCCCTCCTATCCTGGGGAATATGAGGAAGGAAGATCTGGGAAAGCAGAGGCTGGTAAGCCTGACGGTGTTCCCAGGGGAGGTGATGGAGAAGATCCTCCCGGAAAGCACTGTTGAGCCCAAGAAGGACAAGAAGGTGATGGGGGAGTGGTCGGCGTGGATTTACGAAGGGGAAATGGTGCTTGACCGACTTCTGTGTCTTCTCTGTGGAAGTGACTAGCTTTGCGGACGAGGAGAGAGCCGTGGCTGGTGTTTACCTGGACTTTTTAGTGACGCCTTTGATGATTTCTCCCCTTGCATGGTCCTAGACCAGCTGAGAAAGTATGGGTTTTGTAAGTGGACGACAGTGAGGCGGACTGCAAAGTGGCTGACGGTCTTTGCCCAGAGGGTTGTGCTCAGTGGACCAAAGTGCAGACGGAGGCAAGTCTCAAGTGGTGTAGCCAAGGGCTCTGGTCTCGGGCCCGCACTGTTCAATGTCCTCATCAATGACCTGGGCACTGGGACGGAGTGTCCCCTCTGGAAGGTGGCAGATGATGCAAAATCCGGCGGAGTAGCTGAGGCACCGGCTGGCTGTGGCACGATTCACAGGGCCCTGGAGTGGCTGGAGAGCAGGGCAGGGAGGAATCTCCTGAGGTTGAATAGGGGGAAATGCAAAGTCCTGCATCTGAGGAGGAATAGCGCTGGGCCCCAGGCCATGCTGGGGTCTGACAGCTTTGCTGACCGTGATCTTGTGGTGCTGGTGGAGAACAAGCTGCCCGCGAGGCAGCAATGCACCCTTGCGTCAAGAGAGGCCAAGAGTCTCCAGGGCGGTGTTGGGCAGAGCGTTGCCAGCAGGTG